>NW_009259589.1:21843-41215 GCF_000687185.1 Egretta garzetta
ACATTTTTACTGGAGGGTGGTTTATGTTAAAAGCACATTACCAGTATGACACTATACTATTTTGCTTTAGGAGGCCTGCAGATTCCCAGATAGTCCTACCCCTGCCTCTCACTACAGGCATGGAAACTGAGCTGAGACCTGTAGAGGTGGATGCAGGAAATGGAAACGGCTGCAGCCTCAGAGCTGCATCGATCGTGCTATAATCATGGGGGGGGTGCCAAGATAGGCCACAGGAGGGGGAATTCTAAGGACAGTTTCCCATAGTACAAAGAACATTATGTAAACTTCCAGATCGGACACAAATCCAAGAAACTGTAGCAAAACGTGCATCTAGTCTTGAATTGATGTTGCCTTTCTCTTAAATAATTTAACTGAAATTACACTTACACAAATACAAAAAACCTACAGTGACTAATTACACTCCGATCATTATATTGGTTATGCTAATGAAAGAAGAAAGTAATATATATGGTGCTCTGCACAAGTTACATACAGTCAGATTACCTGATGAATGACATCTAAGACTCTGTCACTATGGGCCCACAAAGATAGTAAAAGCTTCTGAAATCAGTCCAGGACTGGTAGATGAAGGTCCCCAAGGCCTCGTACGGCACAGTGAGTGTTTGGTACCTGACAATTCAACAGAAGCAGTAACACAGAGCATCCTTTCCAGAACTAAAACTTATTTTAAAAGACCCCATTACTGTACCCAGAGTGCTCTCTTTATACCCAAGAGCCTACTAAGGCTTTGGTCCAGATGCTCTCCCATACCAAAGAGCTCCACGAAAAAGGTGACGGATGCATTTTCTTTCAGCAATTTAACATTAACTGCCTTTCAGTTTAGCTAAGAATGAGAATGGAGGAAGAGAAGTGCTGGATTCACCTTCTCTAGTTCATTCAAGATTTTGTATCCTTTGCTGTTCTCTTTAAAAATAAATACTCCAGTATTTTCATCTTATTTCATTCTCTACAGGTAGGAGTTTGATTAGGAAACGCACCAGCACTCTCTTGGCCCTAATTAAAGGGCATGTGATACAACAAATAGATGGCAATGCCACAACATGAATTCGATCCAGCCTGCATCGTTTGTTCATAACTTTTATTCACAGAAATGAGACTACTACTTGCCTTCCACACCTCTGTCAGGCTCCCTGTGGAAATTACTCTCATCCACTCTCTTGCAGAGTTCAAAACATACAACTTTACTAATGAAAAATTGCTAGCAGAAGCAACAAGCACATCTCAGCTAACTAATCCATGGGATGTTCAGATCTGGAAATGTAAACTTTCCTACCTAATAAGGGTGTGCTGATCTCCATTAGATTGATGCCAGGATGCCTTGGAGTGCAATCAATACAAAACAAATAAATTATTAATTGCTCCAAGTAATTAAATTTATCAAATCCAAATAAAAATAACTGATATTTTATGGAACTGCTTCCAAAGCTGAACCTCTGAAGGGACAGTATTGATCACAGGAGGACAGACAGATGTTTCACATGTTCACAGCCGATGAGGTCTGGGTTTGCATTAATGACAGGGAAGGAACAGAGCCAACAGCCTCCGATGCAGAGTAAACAGGCAGCGTGCTTGGCCATTTAATTGTGGGTCAGATCAAATATGGAGAATAAACATGCCTAAACACATACATACAAGCCCATCTTCCTCCAGAAATATCATTCACCTTGGAGCTGTAGTAAGCACTCAGTTCCCACTCCAAGAAAAAACAAATGGAAGAGAATTCTCACACATGCATTCCCCCCACAACCACAGTAAATTCTTACTCATTAATCAGCGCTACAAAAAAAATGCTCAGCAGGCTAGTAAATATTTAAAAGCTGGTCAGTGTGAATATTTGAATCAATGGGTACTAAAGCTATACTTGTAATTTTCCTTCCTCTACTTTTTTAATTGGTCTGACTGGCAAATTGTCTACAAGATCCCAGTTAGCAGATGGAGTCAGGCTGCTGGCTGGAAGCCTTTTCTGAGGGGAGGTGGCCAGCTTTAAATGACTAAGCTGGAGCATCCCTCAGTCCTTTCTGCGGATTGACATCTCTACAAACTCTGTTTCATCCCAGAGTTTTTTTTTTGTTTCCAGATGAGACACCACCCAATCGATTCTCTTCCAGTTCCTTTGTTTCCAACCCGTGACCACAGAGCAAGGACACAGACTTACACCTCAACACACAGGAGTGGGGACAAATATCCACCCTTGTCCGTCCATCACTTTCCTTCTTAAAAGCACTGCTGCAGCAATTCAACAGCGTTAACGAAATCGTAACTTAAAATTCAAGAATAAGGCTGAGAGAGGAGACGAGCAACTGAAAACTCACTGAAGAGATGCTAAGTATGCCAAAGTCAAGTGCTCTGAACACAGTAAAGTCAAAGACAAAGGTTAAACTTAAAAGAAAGCTAAAACATGATATGGTACAGAAACACTGCCATGAATTCAAAACAAACTCAGCTCTGCCCTACAGAAGCAACACGATGCCTAGATCACAAACATGCGGTTTGTCTGCGTCCTGGAAAAGATTCAAGTTCAACAGCTCCCATTTTCCTTTCCTTCAGGCAAATTCTCAGCAAAGCTTTCCTTCCTCATAGCTCCCTGCTTTCCCTTTAGTCTCTTCCTCTCCTTTCGCTGTACAAATTCTCTACCCATCTCTCATTTCCTCTGGCTCTTTGGCTGTCTGCCCTCCCAGCTGAGCCGACCTGGTATAACAGGAAGTTTTCCAGAAGTAATGCTTAGGATTTCTGGTGTTATTTTCATAACACTGTTTTACTAACAGCAAAGGCAAAGGTCTAAAATTCCTTTTCAAGAAACTCATGAAAGGCTTACCCCCTTCCAAAACATCTGCTACTGCCTCCTGTTCTCAGTGGCACCAAGGCAATACACTGCCTTGAATTAAGACGAAGCTTTTCATAATGCACAGATTCCTACTGCCTTAGAGAAACTTGCAGTCTGTGCTGTCAGGAGGCAGAGGGGAAATCCCATGCAGAGCAAGGGCACGGGGGCTATGGCCTTCTTTGCCTGTGGCCACAGCCCCATGGAGAACAATGGGAGACTGAAGCCATTGTGATAGAAGGCAGCTTGTCAAACTCACTGGAGAAGATTGCTCTTCAGCGTCTGCTGAAGGAGAAACTTTTGGTTATGAAGAATAATGGCCATAAGTGACCATTAATCGTAGGGGGAAAAAAAAGTCTTCAAATTCAGCCTGTGCATAAGATTTTTGTAAGCTTTAACGACAGGGGGAATTTGAAAAGCCAGGGCTATTGTCATAAGAACTACTAGGAACAAATTAAGTTGAATACAGATTGCTAACCTCTTCTTCAAGGACTCATTTCTATAAATTAATTTTTACTCACGTTTTCAGACTAATTGTAAATCCTCAGGGGAAAAAAAAAAGTATCTCTAATCAAAGAGTAAGTGCTATTATCCTGAGGATGACATGGCACATTTTTCACACGTGACAGAGGTTGAGTCCCTAATCTCAGTGCAAAATCCAACTTCACCTAACTATGAAGGCATAAAGCTTGGTAGCAAAGTACAAAATAAAGGAGGACAATAGAAGCCTTTAGGTGAGGAACACTCTAGGCCCTCAGGCAAAAGAACTTATTGCAGGATGTCACAAGCCTTTAGAAATCATTTCCCAATGTGCTCAGGGCAAAACATCTTATGCTAGATGTTGCCCAAGTACAAGTTTCCAACACAGCACCCCAACTCCTCCCTTAGTCCTAGTTGGCTCCCATCCTTATCAATTCCACACTACTGGTGTGTAGAGGGTTTGCCACATAAATCCCACAAGTAAAATAATTTGGATTGGCACGGATTGTCAACTCTATACCACTTAGCACTTCAGCATCTCTTACCAGTTCAAAAAGCCCATACTGACCTCATGTAATTAATTCTCCCCTTCGCCTATATGTGAAGGAAGTGAGTCTATTAGCTCCCGTTTTAAAAACAGGGAAGACTTGAATAAGGAAGTCAGGTGACTGACTAAAAGCCACAAATGAATTAATTTTGCCAGGTTGGAGGCAGGTTTCACATTTCCAAGCAGCACAGTGTTTTTTCACCTAGATCAGCGATTTGCAATCTTTTTCAGTTTGCAAACCACTGGTACTTCCAATAACAGCATTTATTTCCTTAAAAATTTCAAGCAGAGCATAGGAAGTTGCTGTAGGTCATCCCAGGCATGTGGATACCACAGGCTGAAAGTTGCTGAATCAGACTGCTATGCCTCAGCTTATCACTTGCATTTTGTGAGCATGAAAGAGAACAGGGAGAAGCATGCAGCACCCATTTTCACAAAGGCTTGGATTTGAATTGCCTGTTTGGCACACAAAAAGGCTGCTGGCTTTGCCAGATGGTTCCATCACTGACAGGTTATTGCTCAACTTCTCTTCCAGGGGGGTTAAAAAAAATAAAAAAGCTCAACCATTACTTATTAGTTTTCAAAATCCAAATCAATCTCCATAAATTACTCTATTTATCTTAGTGCCTGAGAACACATCTGCCACATCTCCATACATCTCAACACATGCATTGCAGTCTTGCCTGTCACTTGCTGGGATTTTTGACTTCCTCAAGGCTGTAGCCCCTCACTCATACAGGTAGCCGGCAGATGGTGGCACTTGTACACTAAAGGGGTCCCCCAGCAGTGACCTTGCTGAGGCATACCACCTTTAATGTGCACATGCACCCATACATTGAAGCAGCATGATCCCAAACACATTTTTATTAAGAGCCCCAGGGTGTTCCCAGCAAGATCTCAAACTACTCTGACATCAAAAGAGCATCCCATAAAAGAGTCTTTAAAAGTGACCTAGAAAATTACTATGCCAAGTGAGGGTGCCGGGGCAAGGAACCTACTTCTCTGCCTTTGCTATACAATAAAGCAACTAAGGATTATTTTATTTGGCTAGGGAAAAAAAAGCACTTATACTGGGCAAATAGGATTTTGCTATCCAAAACCATTCAGTCGGCCAGGCAGGTTTAACTTATCCAGTATCCCAAAACCTGTCGCTGAGAGACGAGCGTCAAGTCTTGCTGATAAAACAGCAAGAAAGTTCTTTTCTCAGGGATATCTGCGCAACACAATGAACAAAGGGGCTTCTCCCCGAAATATTTTCCAAAGATAACGGAAATAGAAGACTAAAAATTGTATGCATTTATGTGTGTCTTTTTTCCAAGTCACAACCTGAACATCCATTTCTTAAAAGCGCCTCTCATCTGTCCACACACGTGCTCTACGAGACCCATTACATTTGGCTGCGTGCTCTGTTTGGACTAAACAGCTCCATCTGGGTCCATCACGTGTGTCTAACAGCAGAATGGGCACACCAGTAACAAACACCAGGAAGGTCAGGTGCCCCTGCAAGGCGATGAGCTGGTTTTCACAGAGCCAGCATTCCAGGTTTCTGAGTCTCCACATTTACAGAATTCCTTTCTTATTTTAGAGGCAAGAACTTGACTTACTTTAGCTATAAAAGGAGAACAGATGAGGAGACAGACAGGCAGACTGAAAGACATTAACAGAGGTCCCAAGGGACCAGGACAACAGCCTACCCTCTGGCTTCGCAGCGTGACACCTGCAGATTTGAAGTCAGGAAACTTGATGCCAGCAGTCTCAGGAACAGCCTGAAAGAGATCGAAACAGGATGTGTTGATGGAGGAAACACAAGAAACACAAGATTTCACACAGAGACTATCTGAAGGGGAAACACTGTTTCCTATGACAGAGAACCACCTGCCACAGACACATGTCAGAGCTGAGGTAAGAGGAAAATCCCAAGCAATGGGATTCAGTGGGAAAATCCCAAGAAATTCACTGAGAAAAATACGGCAGTTCAAGGTATCTTTGGAGAGCTCAAGCATTTTTGCTTGGTTGGTTTAAATGCACTGCTCTAGACAGATCCTTACATCTATCCACACAAGCACAAACCCTAACCCTAAATAGTACTCCTTATACAACATACATATTTGCACAATATCATCCTTATCTAAGCCAGGCCCATTTCACTTATCCAAACATCCCAAGACTTCCCTAAATCTTGGCTTTTGACTGCAAGTCCTCTAAGGAATGAGCTGAGAAACCTCTAATTGATACAGACATGAGCCCACTAATGAGGATATAAGGACTGCACCCCTCCAAGGAGGCCTGCTGTTTATATACATTTTGCCATTTGTCCACTTCTTAGACAGTATTCTTTCTTCCCCACTTCACATTTTAAGCATAGTAATACAAGAAGGCAAACTTCTACTGCTGCTGCTAGACAGTAGAGCATTTATTTGCATTTCCACAAAATGGAAAAAAAAATTAAATCCCTGAAAAATCTGTGCTGCTGAGCAAAGCACAAGGTGAGCATACTTTTAAATGATTAAACCAGCCTATCTGCAAAGCCTTGTGCACTGAATGGTGTGGGGTCTTCTGAATGGGTCAGCGATAGTCATGTTTTTATGCATGAACAGCCACAATCTCTCCAAAACGCATGCTCAGTCATGGTTTTCCAAAAGGAAGAGTCACCTCAAATCTCCCAATTTCTTTGGAGACAGCATTCGCCTTGCTGCTCCCACATTTTTCTGCAGAGAGGCTCTACAGCTTGCTCTTTGTTAGTTCCAGGCAGGGATGAGACAACCAGGGCTGCCCCAAGATCATAAGAGATGCTGAAGGACAGTGACTCAATTCTTCAAGTTCCCTGCACAATGACTCTCACATCTCTATCAGCTATCTCTGTCTTGGTCTTGAGGTGGCACCTTGCAAACTGCTCTGCATGGCCAGGCATTAAGATTTTTTCTTCAGTTATCTGTGGTCAGTCCAAAAAACAGAGGACCCAGGAAAAGATTTCTAAACATGATCATGGTTTAAAAAGTATTCTCTAACTACCAACAGGGCCGATGAACTTGTAGGCATCACATTGATCCTTGGTAGGATGAAGCCTCCCTGCTTGGATTATTAGACAAAGAAAGCTACAATCAAAAACGAATCCTCTCCGCTTCCTTTGGATGAAGGCTGGCTTTCAGACTCCCCAAACTCTGACCCCCAGCCTGTTGCTGAACACCCTGACACAAGCAGTGAGGGTAAATCAGCATCGTTGGCTTAGCCGAGACAACTCTGACTGCGCTCAGTGCATAAGCAATTAAATGGGTTCTTTTGCCTTGCGTGCCTGTACATGCTGTAAACGCTTCAACCTCAATTGACTCTTTGGTAAATGATTTTCCTTTGTTGAAATGATGCTGATGCAGCTCCCGATTCAAATTCTTAGTTAAAATGCAATTTTTTTCTTAACATTTCCTGGCTATAGTTGGTAATTGACTCCTAATGGACTCTGTCATGGTTGAAATGATGCTAGTGCAACAACAGAAACCGCTTCTCTGCCCACCCTGGCGTGCCTATCCACTGTATTCCTGCAGACAGGCACCAGCCAACAGGCAATATTTAGGGCTGGACTCCCTCACCTTGGCATCCTCAGCATCTTTCCAGCCCCATTCTCCATCACCACACTTTTTTCATTGCCACCAGTGATGAGCTGCTTTCTTTAGAGGGAGATGTGCCAGCCATGGGTGAGCTTTACCAGATCAACACACAAGGGAATTCAATGCACAAGGTGCCCAGTGACACTACGTTCATTGGGGGGGAGCGGGGGGCAAAAAATCAATAATTAAAAAAACCCATTTAACATATATTCGGGGGGGGGGATATGGAGGGGCGGGGGGAAATAAAAAAACCAACCCACCACATTTTAAGGAGTGGGGGCCATTAGCTACACCTCATCAAGCAATAACTGTCTAGCATTCACTGCTTCTCCCCCCTCTCTGCACAGACCGTTTTGGAAGATGATGACACAAGTGCTCTCTCTTCACAAGGTGGAGGGACAGGAATTCCCAGGGACTCACTGGAAACATCTGAGATTTTGTAACAGCCCTTTCCTACTGAAGGTGCTGAATTTAGTTCAGTCCATGCTGTCCTCTATCCAGAAAGGGAAATTGAGGTAACATCAAATGTGAATTGAAACCTGTGTTCTGGGCTCCTTAGGCTTTAGCTCAGCTCAGGGAGAAAGAAGAAGCAATAGCTCCCAGAATACAGGAGTCCCGCAGCAGGGCTGCTCTGATCACAGCTGAGGATCAGAAGAGGGGCATGCACTGAGCTTGGGGAGATGCTGCTGAGACCCAGGAGTGGGAAAGGAAAAGGAAAGCTGGACTAGAAAAAGAAGGCAGGTGAAAGACCAACCCTGCACAGCAGTACCAGAATACACTTGGGAGAAGCAGGGAGACAGATGGTTCTCCCTACCATGAGGCATGAATGACTGGCACCATTTCATCCCATTTCTCAGGGAACGAAAGGAAAACAGGACCTAAACCAGCATTTTTCAAATGGGAGACAGAGAGCACACCAGAGGACTCTGACAATGGCTGCCTTAGACCATTCCACCTTCCGAGAGACCTAACTGAAAATGCACCTGCCAGAAGCCAGCCAGTAGCCACTTCCCCCTAAAAAGCCAAGATCCCACTAGGATTGCTGAAGGAAAAACATGTTACCCAGCCAGAGCACAAAGCAGGGAGGAAAAAAAAAAAAAAAAAAAAAAAAGAAAAGAGAAATCTTTACAGGTTTCTCTGTCTCCTTTTTCTGTGGCAGCTTCTTCTTAGGAGCCTTGCGCTCAGCACATCTCTGCTCAGTGGTGGTGTCAGCAGCTGTGATGAGTTTCTGCAGGTCTTGAGTTCTCTTTTCTCTCTCTTTCTTCCTGGTTTCAATTTTGCGGAGCTCCTGGATGAGGTATTCTTCTTCTGCCACCTGCAGACCAGAGCACGGAAAGGCAATCAGAGCAACAGAGGAGGCCTAGCAAGGCAAGGGGGCCATCTACCGATAACAACTCTGCCCTGTGCCAGCCTGGGGAATGCCTTTAAGCTCCCCCGCCTAATATCCTCCAGAGGACTTGGGTTTGCAGAGCACATTATCTTCCATAGCCATACCCTGCATCCAAGGCAATGCCAGTCTACAAACTGGCAGGTACTGTGTGGCAACATCCATGATGCACCCTTCAGCAGCGTCCATAAGTGCTCAATCCCTCCTCCAGACAAGGAGGCCAAGAGCACAGATAGAAGGGTAAAAAAGCCCAAATATACTACAGTTCCAAAAGCAGTGCTGTGAAAAGCTGGCTCCCCTCCCCAGACATAGTATGTAGAACTTAGAGCAGCTCTGCCAAGTATCAGCACACCTGATACGTGGGAAGGACAAGCAGAGTCATCATACATGTGAACTTGTCATCAGAGGGAACAACTAACAGAAAAGGATGCTCTCCCCCAGCCTTTGGGGAACACACAGCTCCTTAACCTCTAAACCCTGGGGCTGTTACACAGCTTCAACAAAGAGGAGAATGAAACATGCAGATTTACAGTCTTGGATGTATTCTGGCAAGATTTTTACTCTAAAGGAAGTAGTTCTCTCCTCATGGGACTCAGGGACTCATAAGGACGTTGATCTGAGAATTTGTTTCTAGTCAGAGGACTGGTACAGTAACCATCACGGAGAAGGTGTTGGCAGTTACCAGAGACCGTAACTCTGCTCACCTAGCCCTCTCTCCTGTATAGTCAGATTTCTCAGTCATTGCCCTTTTGTATCCCTTAAAGTGACATGAACTCACCAACAAAAGCAGTACTTCAGTGTTGCTCTTTTCTTGCCCAATATTTCTTCCCCTTTCCCACCCTCTGGCCTACTTCATCCACCTACTGATTCAGCTTATCATAAATCTTTTGGAGCAGTGATGCTCTGTCCCCCAGGTTACCTGCTCTGGTGTCCTATTGTACAGCCTTTCCAGTTGTTCCTTCCTTCGCCTCTCATGGCCAGCATCGAAGACTGGGATTTTTAGGTCTGTGCCCGGAGCTGCACGAATATTAGCCAGCTTGGCACAGATGTGGTAATATCGTTCCTTCAGATCCTCCACTGATCTTTTCTGTGAAACACATCAAAGGAGGACAGCATTATGAAAGAACCAAGCAAAACCTTGTGCAGTAGCCAGCTAAGGACCACTGGCTGAAGGATGGTATAAGACACAGAGCCTAGGAGGAGCCTTGCCAGTCCCAGAGGAACCACAGGGAAGTGGGAGTTTCTCAGTGAACTGCATCAATTAACTGTCATGGGTTCACAGCTACTGCTTTAAAAACACCCACCAGAGGGTCCAACATTACAGCCAAGGGTTAGAGACAATACAGCAGTGAAGCACTCCCAGATAAAAGGACGAAAGGATAGCTGTTTCAAGAGGAGAAAACCTGTGAACAGGAAACCATAAAGAAAAACAGGTCTCCTCCAAGCTGCTCCAGACAATGGCTATTCAAGCCATAACCAAGAAGGTATCAGCTGCCACAATTCACTGCCCATCATTACGCAGAGTCTGAGCTGTGTTCCCTTACTCCAGGCACTGAAGACGTTTGGGCAACCCAGCTGGGCAGACTCTTGTTATTCCACTTTCCTACAGGCTCTTCATGTGAGCCTTTCAGAGGGCAACAAAAACCTCCAGCATTTGGAGCTGTTCTGTAGGAGTCACATCATTCCCTCATGTCACCAGGAGGCATGGAACCAGCAGTTACAGAAGATTTAGTATCATGACACCGGGGTTGCATCTTCAGACCTCTGATGGCCCCTGCTTCACAGCAGAGATGACAGAAGCCTGCACCAGGCCAGACCACAAGTCAGGAGCAGCACCAGGGAAAAATCCCAATCCCCAGGGCCTGTTAGCAGATCCTTCTTCCAGGATCTGCTAGATTCCTAGACTGGAATCCAGGACACCTATCCTGCTCAGCTAAACAAAATACCCAGCTGCCTGATCTTCAAGGAATAAGGAGTTGTTCTCCTGGCAGGGACAAACCTTCTAACTTTCTAATAAAACACAACATGGAAAGTCACAATTAATTTAATTACAAACAAAGCAAGCAGCAATGCCCCATGCTGGAAATTCAATATTCCTTGCTGCCAATAATTCATTATTTTCCCCTAATTAAGTTGATATAAAGGGTAATTTGGTCTTTGCAGTGCAGCAAGTCCTGCACGTGCCATAGCAGCAGGTTGCCAGCAGCACCTTGGCCCCCGGGACTCACCTTGAACTGCTGGTGATCGTAGCGGTCATGAATCACCACAAAGCGCAGATCAAAACGCCGAGCCAGGTCAAAGAGGTGGTCTGTCTCAGCTTTGGTCCATGCATCATCATGGAGATACATCTGGTACTCCTGCTCCGAGTAGACAGGTACCTGCACTGTCTACACAGGGAGAAGAAAAACATGGCAGCTCTCTCGCAGCACACCGAGATACGTGAGCCATGAACAAGAGCAGCATACTGACAGGAGGGGGCTGCCAGGACCCCGAGCAATCAGTCCTGGTAGGAAACATGACGAGCAGGCAGGGGACTTGATGAAGAGCAATGTGTGATCTTGGGGACACAGACATGACGTTCTGGGGAACCTACCAGGAATCACTGCCTGGAAAGCTGAAACATATTTCAGGTGGCTGACACAGGCAGAGGTCAGCAACCCACATCCTGACAATAGGTTTCAAAATTATCAGGCTAACATGACAATGAAACCAAGGTTCAGTCAGCCTCCCTGCATTCCTCCCACATAGCAGAACCAATACGTTGACATAAACTGCTCTGACAGTCAACTCGTTACTTGGGTTGGGACGTGCTCACTTGTACGGGAAGAACAGGAAAGGCAAGGAGCAGTGTTTCCTAGACTTTAGCACACCTCCTGCTTTGATACACAACGCACTTCTTTCATGTTTGGTGCAGACAGCACTGTGAAGATCTGAAAGGCTGGGTGCTGTACAATTGAGGGCCATAAACTTGGCAGACAACTTTGTCCCTCGCTTCCTCATCCACCCCTTCTCCAGCAGAGCCACAGGGCCAAGCAACAGTCCGACTCTCACAGTGCCCCAGGTGCCTAAAAAGCCAAACCCACACCACTGTCCCCAGCCTGGAACTGCTCTGCAAGGGCTCTATCCAGAACACAAGTGTCACATGAGTACTAAAGGAACAGTAATAATACTTACTGTATTAGGGGAAGTCCTAGCGCATGGTAAAGCTAAAGTGTAAACAAGTCTGTGCTTTCTTCCCTCACCCCCTCCCACCTCTCCTGCAGCTGAACTTTGCTCAGCCTGAGGAGGTCCTGCCTCCACGCGAAAACATGGTGCCCATGTGAGCAGCGCACATGCTTCAACACCTCTATGCCCTCCCAAGTCCTACACCAGAAAAGTCATCCTCATGAACTCCATACAGACCAACAGAGCATTTCTGAGCCTCCAAATCACAGCCTCTTTAGATCTACTGACTTTCATCCATCACTTAGATACGGAAGCATAAAGGTGAAACAGATCTCCTGGGGACGTACTGTACCCCAACCTTCAAGTACCACTTCCACCAGGAGAAGCAGCATCCTATTAGATACCATAAGGATGCCCTACGTACATCATGAAAAAGAACAGAAATTTCTAGAGTAGCATACACACATGAAATGAGCCAGGAAGGCTCTCTCCAGTGGGTGGAAGGGAAGGTGGCAGATGCTAGGTCAGAGAATAGAATGGGACAAGAGACAAAAGCAGTGCCCAAAACACTTCCTCAGCTGCTTTCATGGCTGCGCAGGTGAGAACTGCTGAGAACTAAGAAGGTGAGAACTCATCAGATGGGAAGCTTGAGCCAACCACGGGATAACTATAGGTTCAAATGCAATGCAGCCATGAAAATGCAAATATGACCCCCAGCAAGGGATTTCCAGCAGAAACTGGCAGGTTTCGGTTGCACCACAAGACCTTGCCGGGGATGCCAGCTATAACTCTACTGACCCATGTTGAAGAAAGATGAACTGAAATGGGAAGACGTACAGAGAAGAGCAATGAGGATGAGTAATGGGGTGGGGAGCTTGTCTTCCCACAGCAGATTGGAAAAGAAAGGAGCCTAGCGAAGGAAGTCTGAAAGGGAATCTGACTGCAAGCTTCAAGTATGCTAGATGGAATGAGAGGAATACCCACAGGAAGAAAAGAACAACTGAAATAAGGACAAAGAAATTGGCTTGCAAATAAATGCCAATTTAACATGGAAAATTTAACCTGGAAATAAGAAATGGAGCAGAGATGGTCTGGAACAGCTTCCCAAGGAAGCACAGGGGCAGGAAAATCCAAGTGCTTTTCAAAAGGAACTTGATCAGTTTATGAAAGGGACTGGATGGTGCAGGACCTGAGAAAGCCAAGAAGAGGTTTCAGTGGCCCAGAAAACCCCTTTCAGTCCTACATTTCAGACTACAAACTCACACAACGATGGACATTAAATTAGCTGAAACTGCTCAGGAAAGATCCTGGGAGCCATGAGACAGTTCTGTGAAAACATCATCACAATGCCCAGCAGTGGTGAAAAGACAAACTGAAGATTAAAAATTATCGGGGGGTGGGGGGGGAAAGAGAGACAAAGAAACACAACCGATGTACAAACCTGCCATGTTTCCATAAGTAAAACATGAACCCCTAGTCCACCCATGTCAAAAGAAAGGGTATTTGAGGACAAGGGTGACACAGGGCACAGAAGGGCAGATGTGTGTCAAATTATGGAAAACACAGTACATAGCAAGGACAATTTACTACATCACAAAACACAAGATCTCAGGAACACCAAATGAAACGCCAAGGCAGCAGCTTAAAATGAACAGAAGAAAGGACCTTTGCATACCACACAAAATTAACCTGCAGAACTCATATCCATGGGATATTCACAAAGCAGCTTTCTGCCCTGAACATACCTAGCAAGAATTATTAAACACAAATTCCAAGTTAAGAAATCCTTAAGCCAAAGACCACCAAAAGCTAGGAAGAAATTACCTGTATTTGCCCCATTCTCATGCTCTTTCTCTAAGCCTTTACTAATGGTAGCCAGAAACAGAATATCAGCTGAGACAGGCTTTTACTCTGACACCAGTGAAGCTGCTTTTATATTCCTATTTCACACCCTAGATCAAAGCTCGGCGTACACTGTGAAACCTAAGTTTACATTTTGGATTTACAAAGAGGAGGGATTTGGGTGGGAGACTGGGACCAGAGAGAAAAGGCAAAGCAACTGGGCAGTGACGCGGGAGCCAGGTTAAAGAGCTTGAGTGACCAGTGGGACAAACTACACAGGAAATGGGTTCGTGCCAAGGGGGGTAAGAGACTGGGACAGAGGTATCAAGTACATGAGAAGGAAGCCACAAGAGTCTGGAAAAATAAACAAAATTCCTCTGACATAGCAAATACCAGTAAAACTCCCCACCAGTGCCTTCTACTCTGTCAACCACGGATCCACAAGGGTAACAACTTGCTCCTAACATAACGTAATTGTGCACGTGCAGATGGCAGAGGTCTGTACCACTAATCTAAAGGTTGCAGCAGCCTTGCTGAAGGCTCTTCTGTCTGTCAATTCACAGTACACGATAAAGTTAAGGAAACAAGAATCGTATAATTACAACACCCATGTGTGGTCCCCTCTGATAAACTCAGTTGAACTCAGTCAAAAACTGTTACAGCAGCAGTGTCTTATAGACAATTACACTCCCAAAGTTTCACTCAGACAGCTAGGTAGGTGCCTTGACTAAGTGAGTCATGCTTCAGACTTCCACCCTAGACATCAGAGAAGAGATACCACAGGAGGCTCTTACCAATGTCCCAGCAAGAGGAAAAGCATCAGTCAGAGCTTGAGCCTTCTAACATATAAGGTCAACCAACCACTTAACTCTGCAGGAAGCCGGGCTTTGTTAGAGCTGATGCTCTGTGGGTTACAAACTTAAAATGCTGTATACAGTTATACGCAAGCAGAGCTTTTGTGGAATCATGTTATCACACTTTTCCCTCCCCCCTTCAGATTTGCATCATGAAGGGGGTTAAATTACATTATGGAGGCACCCTAACACTGCTCCTTCCTAACTTTGGAGATCCTGACTTTGAAATATAAATCTTGATGTAGTTTTCTTTGTGCATGCACATGAAAGCCCCAACCACTCAAAGCAGATACATCTGGGACAAAAGACAGCAGGAGATTACAACAACACATTGTGACAATTTAATGTAAGACGTAAAGAACAGGGTACTGCACCACACTGATACCACAGGAGCAATTTAGGAACGCAACGTAATTCAGCATATCTGTGCTGGAATCTGGCCAAGAGGCTGCAAGCTAGCTTTTTGGCCATGAAGCTCAAGCAAATTTTTTTCATACTGGGCAAAATAACAAGACTTTAATGTTTCACTCAGAACAGAGTATCTTTTACTACCCAGAGCCTGTAATCAGGGCAAGTATGTTGATTAGGAACTGAACTAAATAGTACAGTGCCTCCTTACCAAATCAATGACTGCACACCTGAAACACAGAGGACCCTAGCAAGCTCTGACCACATGCTGAGCCCACTTAGCTTAAAGGATTTGGAGACATCATAGTCCGAGGCCACACGGCTACAGGCCATGCTTAAATTTAAAATGCAATTGCCAAATCTAACTCAGTCTTCACATGTTGAAAGAACCAACTTCTTCTCTGGACATTCAAGAAGCTGACTGAAGGGTATTTTCCAGCTGCTGTTCATATGCTTTTGTTTGAAAGTGCTCCCACTTACTTTATTAAACCTGGCAAAAGGATAGTCCTTTCCTTCCTCTGCTGCTCTCCGCCAGTGGTAGAACATCGCTCCATCTTTTCTTGCTGGGTTGGTGAAAGGCATCCACTTCCAAGGCCGGACTTTCTTGGACCCCAGTTTTGCTTTGACTGTTCGATAACCCTGAGTTGTATCACTTGGCAGCAGCGGAGGTGCATCCCTGTGGTGAAGAAAAGCACCAGGTGATGAGAAGCAAGAAGCAGCCCCGGACAAACTCAAAGAGATTTCAGACTCAAGAGCGGGATCTGGCACCATAAGGTCTAGGGTGGGAAAACCTGAGTTTAAGCTTTATTCCAGGTTTTGCACTTCCCAGACCGCAATGCTTCCAGCATCAGAGGACAGAATGCACAGCATGGATGGGTTTGAACAAAACCATCTGGAAAGCAAACTATGCAAGAGACCTCTGGGGCGAGGGCACAACCCATAACAAGCTAAATACAGGCTGCAGCAGAACCCTTTTTGCAGAAATAAAAGCAGGTGCTATTCCCAGTTGTAAATAAAAGACAATTAGACACAGAAGGGTAAGAATGCTGCCTTGTCTGAACTAGACTGTTGTGCCTGTACCAAATTCATCTCCTACACAGAGAAAACCCCTCAAATTTAGAAGACAGACACTGCCTGTGACTGTCTAAGAGAGAATGGCACAAGCATGGGCCAAGCACTGGGGGGAATCAATCTGGGAAGTCAGACTGCCTGTGGTTTCAAGAGGATGCTGCCCTGCCACCAAAAGCCCAGGCTACCCCCACAACCTGCACAGATGACCATAAGCCCTTACTTTTTATCAGAGTAGAGGAGTGCATAAACTTCTCGGTGCATTCCTTCCGGCCTCTTAAATGTCAAAGTCTCTGAAGATTTCTTGGATTTTTTCTGAAACAAAAGAATTGCATTTTAGATTCAGAAGCAGCAATCCCCAAGGGAACATTAAACTACATAACCTGGCACCCTGTGATGGTTTTCACTTTTATCTCTTTTTACATACCCTGAATTTCTCCAGGAAACTGCCTGTTCCTGGTGGAAGACACTGACAGACAAAAAGCACCACTATCAGTGATAGCACTCACCAGTACTCAGACACTTGCTGTTGCTGATAACACACACTTAAATTCCAAGTTGAACATCTGTAGCCATCTGAACTCAGTGTTCAGGGGCTGGTGCACTAAGCCTTTTTTTTACTAGGTAAGCACTGTCCTCATGTGAAGGTATTAATGGAATTAATTAAGCGATTCTCTAACTTTTACAGAAGATAATAAGAAATGTCTTCCCACCCTCTCTTAGATTTTGTAACTTTGTTCTGCAGCAACTTCAGTTTTTGCCAGTTGTGATCAAGCCCTTGCGGTAGCCCCATGTCAAAGCTACCTGTAGCACCTACAAAAGTAAACCCCCATTCCCACCTCCGCTCTCCCATTTATACAGGAATTTTTTTTTTTTTTTACATAGTTTCTTCATACTAGGAATTCAGTGTAGACGATTCAATCTGGCCCCTAAAACCTTGTCAGAACTGATGGTTTCTGAGACATGTTTCATCTCCTATCACATGTACAAATTTATAAAGTAATCAGCCTTGGATTCAGGTAGATACAGGAACAGCCACCTTAACAAGGTACACTTTATTTAAGTGAGCAAGTTTACTGAGTATTCCAGAGCATTTGGTCTAACTGTACTACCTTTATAACTATTAGCCATGTCACTACTTTTAAGTACTTGTTTACCATATTGCTACCGACTTTTAAATCAGAGTATTTTGTAGTAGTAAAACTAACACTGTATCACAAATTGTCTTAAATCCATATAGTCACCTTTATCAAGCAAATTCAAAATCCCATTAAAAAAATAACCACCTATCAGCTTAGACTACAACTACTTTCCATAAAACTTCATGACAGACATTCATTATATTCGCACCTTTTCACTCCCAATCAAACACCTTTCTCCCAGCGTGTCCACCACTTTGCCCAGGAGGGATGTAAGGCCAACGGAGGCAGTTACCCACGGGTCACCATACACCCTGTTTGAACACAGACTTCTGGAATTCCCCCAAAGTTCCCAGATTTATTAAAAATTAATATCAGCAGGTCAGAGATCAGCTCAGCCAGCTCTTTTAGGAGTTGAGAACAAATTAGTTGGTCCTGCTGATTTAAATGCCTAGTAATTTTTATTTTAACATTCTCAGTCACTAATGGACTGGAAAGTACTTCACAGTTCTCTTGTGATTTAAAGACATCAATCTGTTTCTTTTCTAATTGAGAACAGATCTATTTCCAAGCAAGTGCTGCACTGTTATTAGCAATTTTGCTCTCTCCATGCAATAATGGCTTATACCTTTGGTTTGATTTAGTTTCTGTACTTTGTAGAAATTCAGAATGTATGTATGCATTCAGAATGCAGTGGCCTCCTGCACTCCTCCCCAGACATCTCCCCTTCCTCTCAAAGTAAATTTGTGGAGAAACCCATCTTATTCTCTGCTCCAGAAGAGAGACAGACAGCCACCAGTACTCCTTCACCTCTCTGCTAGCTAACAGACAAATGCCTCTAAAATCAAAGAGCTTGCAACTCCACTCAGTGGCACAACATCACAGGCTGAATCCAGCCAATGAGCTGCCACCAACACAGCTGATAACTGGTGATTTTAACATTTCAGCCTTTAAATTACTGAAACTCATCAGTTTTCCACTACACCAGTTATACTACGTGTCCTATTCCCAGCAAGGCAGTCATGAAACCACTGTGCTTCTCTTCAGAGACAAACGCTTCAGTGGAGGCAAGCAAAGACATTCAGAAAGTACTTTCAGGGATGGGGTGGTTGTGTGTGTTCGGTTTGGTTTGGGTTTTCTTAAAAAAAAATACACAGGGTTTACTTCAAATCAGACCATTTCTTTACCAGAGAGCTCCTGGGGATTTCATCTCCCCCAGCTCATTTCCAAGCACCTCCACATCTCGTAACTAGTTGTGAACTGACCTTCCCAACACCATGCAAACCATGGGACAGCCAAGACCTTGCCGGAATTTAAAATACAGAAGGCAGCAACACACCATAGCTTATGACCGCACAGAACGCAGCACATGATGGCACACATCCTTAAAAGAGCTTACTAACTTGCCCACATTCCCACAGGCAACACATCCCAGTTCTCCCAAACCCCAGCCCACAGGCAACACACCCCAGTTCTCCCAAACCCCAGACACACATCTTCCCTGCATAGGGACTGCTCCCATGGTTTGAAGACATTTACTGTTCAATCAAGACAAACAATTTTTTTTTTTTCTTCTAAAACAAGACTGTATTACATTATTTCCACCTGCTTGTGGGTTAGATGGTAACCGCACTTCACTCTTACTCCACAAAACAGGGATTTTAGAGACAGCTGAAAACGTCCTGGGGCCAGGCCCAGCTCTCCAGGACGCCACTTACACAGCTCCGGCTTAAATACCGTCCCAAATGCCACAACACGGTTAGCTAAGAACACCAGGAACCCAGGAGTGGGGCCCTCCAGGCATTTCCAGATACTTCTAGGAAGCCTGAAAATAAACAGACTATGGCAGGAACATGCTTTATTCCACCTTTTTTTCCAGCATTCACCCCAGACGCCACACGCAAGGTCAGTCAGCGCCTAGAAAACAAGCAGCGGCCCCTCAGGGCGTCGCGGTTCACCTTATCCGAGTTGATGATATCCTTTTTGTTGATGGTGCCCGTGTTCTCCGACTCCACGCCGCCCAGCTCCAGGATGTCCC
>NW_009259589.1:42358-43353 GCF_000687185.1 Egretta garzetta
CTCTCCCCGCCGGCGGCGAGCCAGCCGTGCCAGGTGGCCACCTGCCAGACGGGCGCTGCACCACGTGGCAGGTTCAGGCTGCCCATCCCGGCTTCGTTGTACAAGGCGTACGCTCCTCGCCTTCACACTTGGCAAGGAAACCCTCCTGAAAGCGCTCCAGAGCCGCAGCGCTTACCTGAGGCCACAGGCAGCCAGGAGTGAAAGTTTTATTAATAGGACTGTCCCCGTTTCCTCTTCCCTGTGGGAGGGGGGACAGGGAAGGGGAGGAAACAGCAGTGTGGGGCCAGGAGGGACTTCGAGAAATCACCTTCCCAAGGCAGGAGCAAGGCTGCCTGGTGGAGGTGTGTCCAAAGTAGAAAGTTCTGGCATGGGGCTTGGAGATCCATGGCAATCTGCCAGCCACCTCGGATAGCCCGGGAGAGGGGGTGCCCCCAAGGGGATCTCTTCTGTGCAGCTGCCCTGAGATGAGCTGAACCCCACTGTGTCAGGGTGACTCAAACACGCAGCCCCTCAACGCCAGCCAGGCTGTGCTGGAGTTGCCACCTTTCCCATCCCACTGGCAATCTCTTCCCATGGGAACTGGTGCATCACCTCCACACCAGGGGCCAGCCTGTGCCAGTGTGCCCCAAAGGGAGCTGGTAACACCCCCAGAGTGTCATCTGTTGCCCCCAGGAATCATTTAACCCCTTTTCTGTCCCCTCCCACGCTGCCAAGGATGGCTTTTGGCATCTTGGCCCTTCCACAAGCACAGAGCCAGTCCCCAGGCTTCTCCTGTCCTGCCCGTTTGCTGTCAGCTCTGCCACATCCACCCGAGCCCTCTCCCTGTCAGCACATGTGGCCATTCCTGATCATTTCTAGCATCTTTCCTTGCTCTCTCTTGCCACAGCTGGCCCGGAGGTGGTGTCCACACTCCCCAGAGGTGGGTCTGCAGAGGGAGACAGGGCTTTGCCAGTGCTGCCTTCCTCTGCCTTTGCTGACGCTGTCACCCCCGCTCT
>NW_009259589.1:43397-49729 GCF_000687185.1 Egretta garzetta
TCTTTGCCCCTCGCTCGCAGGTCGTTCACGGTCTGTTTGTGTTGTTAAACAGCACTTTTATAGAAAACACAACCAGTCCTGAAATAAAACCCAGAGACAGGTGGCCATTTGGTGTCCTTGGGTTTTGATTACATCCCCCACTTTTAGGCCTGACCTGCTCAAGCCCAGCTTCCAGCCCTATCCCAGCAAGACTCAGCCCAAGCTCTGCCCCAATGCAGGGTGATCAACTCCTTTTCAACAAACTAAGCTCACAGCACCTTTTGAGCTCCTCTCCCCAGGGCAGCAGCTTTTTAATCTCATGCAATGTGGAGACTGTGGGCAGCTGGGTTGCGTTATTCACAGCCCACCTCCCCCGTGCCTCTCTGAGCATGGGTGTCACTGCGGGGCTGCGTCCCACCAGGAGCTGTATGGACCTGCAAGTGAAACACATTTGCTGGGCGCTTCTGCTAACCTGCTCCACAGTGCAGTGATCAGCGCTGCCTTCAAAGGGACCTGGGGATGTTGTTTCTGGGCAGCAGCCACTGCATCCCAGAGCTTGCACAGCCTTCAAAGAGCAAAGGGGCACAGCTGGAGACCTTGGTCAGCTCACACACCCCCAATGCCATCCATGGGAGTCCTGCGTGTGGAAACATGCCCAGGTCTGTCACCTCCCTGGAGCACCAGGGTCCTGCCTTGTCGAGGCAGAGGGAGAGCCCAGGGAATGCAGCGGGTCAGGGAAAGCCAGCAATGGTGGGGAGCCCAGTGCCCCTGTGCCCCAGGGCTTTGGCAGGGGGACAGCAACAGCCAGCATCACAGTCCCATCACTGCAACCCCATCACCCATCTCCTGCCATCCTGCAGGCACAGGGCACCAACCCTGCATGACCTCACTGCCACCCAGCAGCTTGGGGAGGGATATCCCCCCACATTTAGCCCTGGCCGGAGGACAACGCTGACCCCTTCCTGGCCAGCCACCTACACACCCCAGGGTCCTGGGGGAAGGATGCTCCTCGTGCCCTTTGCCAGCGCCCTGGCTGCCAGGCATGGCCGTAGGTGGCCCCAGGCCAGAGGTGTGCGTGCCTCCAGCCTGGGGCTCAAGGTGTGTGTGTGTGTCTCCCAGCCTGGCACCAGTGGAGGAGGACAAGTGCAAACACTGAGGCCAGTGGGGCAGGAGGAGATTATCTGGGGCCCGGCAGTGGAAAAACTCTCAGTGAGTGACTAAGGCACGATAGTGCCAGGTGTGGGTCCAGGCAGGGTGAGCGAGCTGGGGAGTTATCGCTTCCCCATGGGTTCAGGTGCCTGAAGCCAAATGTTTCCTAAGGGTGCGGTGACAGCCACAGCGCCGTTATCACGGCACCTGGCCCACCCCAGGCAGCAGGGACGCAGGGACAGGCTGCTGGACCTTCCTGCTGTGGTAGGGATGGGACACTTCCCACTGCCCTGCTTGGATGGGGGACACCAGCCCTGGGAGCATCCCTCAGCAGGGATGCCCTATCCCTGGGAACCCCAGCTCCCACTTTGTTTTGTGGCAAGGGAAGGTCTGTGTCAGCCCCTCCAAATCACCCCTCCCACCCTAGAGCACCCAGGCTGTGTCCCACCTCCAGCACCCACATCCCCTCTCCAGCTCCATGCTGTCCCCTTGGACTGCAGCAACCACAGGGTCAAGCCCTGAGCAAGGAGCCCTCCCAGACCTGCGGCCCCCCATTCTCCCCATGGCTCTGCATCCCCAGGTCAGCTCTGTGGGACCTGTTGGTTGCAGCACGGGGGATCCCCACAATCTTGGTCACCCCCAGAGGACAGAAACCCACCCAAGCTGCTCTTTTGACCCCCCGTCCAGCCATGAAACCCACAGGACCCCACTCCTGCTGGCAGGTGACTGCAGGGTGCCATGCCACACTGCGGCCGTGACTCACCCCCATGCCGGGAGGTGTTTCTCCATGCCTCGTTCTTTCCCTTCCCCGCTGTGCTGGTTCGACTGCACCCCAAAGCCACAGGGCTGAGCTTTAAGGTTTGCAGGGGGGCTCAGGGACATCTGCATCATCCACCACCATGGCTCCTAGGGGTCTTTTTGCCAGGAGATGACCAAGGAGGGAAAGGAAGGCCAGGCTGGCAGGAAGAGATATGTCCCAGAGCAGGGTCTGCGTGGCCCCGGTGCAGGCACGGTGGCATGGGCACCGCAGCATTGCCCTGCCAGACAACTTTCCCTCTGCATCGTCCCTGCAGCAGCCCAGTGCGTGATCCAGGACACACTGTTAATGCCATGTCTCCTGCAAAGCAGGGTCCCACACGGTTGACTGGCACATTTGGGGTCCCTGTGTGCCCCTGCCAGGCTAGGGCAAAGCACTTTCCAGCTGACCGTGGGTGCACAGAGCACAGGCAGGGATTGTGCCCCAGCCCTGCCTCCCTCAGCACTGCCGAGGGTATTTTCTTGCTACTCTCATCACTTTGCAGGGCAGGTTTTGCTGGGGACTGGGCTCCCTCCTCCAATGGAGAGTGCATCTTGGCCCAGGCAATTGGAAGAGGGTGTTTCTTATTAACAACAAATTAACTGTAATTGCCATTTCCACTACAGCCACTCCTCGCCCAGGCAATGTTCCTGGCCATGCTGGTCCCCGCAACTGCCATGCCCGGTTGTGTGCCCAAAGGAGCACCTTGCCCCGGGCCCAGGGGAGCGAACCTGGAGCGGCCCTGCCTGGAGAAGGAGCCAAAGCGCCTTCCCCTGCTCTCAACTCCATGTGAGGCAGCGGCAGCAGAGCTGGGCCTTGCTCACGCCCCAGCGCAGCGATGATGAAAGGCGAGGAAGAACTGGTTTGTGCTCTGATCTCAGAGCCGAACCTCAAAACAGCCGCGGACCGTCACTCTGGCTCCCAGGATGCTTAGGGAGGACAGGACAGCAGAGCCAGCCTTTCCAGTGGGACAGGATGGTTGGAGAAATTCATCGTTCCCCTGGAAATAAAAATAATAATCATAATAAAAACACAAAGCCAGAGATTACTTATACACACACAAACACGCAGGCACGCACTCTCTCCCCATCTGGCTTTGCCAGCCTGACTCATCGCTAATTCAAACAGCCCACACCTTTCCCTCTCCCTCCGTGTGACGTTTTGTAGGAGTCTCCGGGGAAGAGGCAGCAGTTTTGATCTGGCCACCCCACCAGCATCAGACCCTCACCCTTGGGTGCCACGGGTCCCGGGAACAAAACACCCCCAGTAGCCCACCACAGCTCACTTGTGCCCCAGCACAGTCGCCCCCACACAGGCACCTCTCAGAAAGTGGGGCAAGCGGAGGGTGGAGGCGGCTGTGGAAAGGACAAGTGATTGAGCCTGGTGGATCTGTGACACCTGTGGATGCCATCCCATGCCCAGGCCCGCAGGCAGGACATGACATGACGTCCCAAGCTGCAGCCACCCTGCCTGCAGACACCCACACTGTTGTACCCGCTCAGAGCAGACCCCAAGGCTGGGTGCCAGCCCCAGGACACTCAGCCTGACCCCAAAACACTAGTCACCCCTCAGGGAGGCATCAGTCCCACTCTGCCATTCCCACCTCTTTTCTTCCAGTTTGACTCTCTGCAGCTTCAGGCGTGAAACGGGGAAGGAGCGGGATCAACCCTGCCCAGCTCATGCTGGCAGCACAGCTACATCCCATTTCCTCTTGCGGGGCAAGGAGCCCCAGGGCATCCCCCAGCCCTGGCCGGCCGCCGGGGGTTGCAGCAGCAAGCCCAGGAGGAGGAAGCCACCACCACACTGGGCCAGGGCACCACACAGCCCGTACGGCACGCTCCCAGCATGGTGTCAGGTCCAGACAAGCCCCAGCCTTCAGAGGGATGCGTGCATCACGGGTAATCAGCCGTGGGAGGGAGGGATGGAGCCAGACCTGCTTGCTGAGCTCGGGACCTGCCAGCACACTCGTGCTGAGTCACCACCTATTAACGCAGGGAAACCTCAGCACCTGAACCCCGGGAGGACAGCAGGGACAGCACATGAGGCCAGGCAGCTGCCACTGACCTCCCTCTTGTGACCACAGAGCCGGTGGCTACAGAGCTTCCGCTGCAGGGGACAGCGGGATGGCACCACTTGGGAAGATGGGACCAGCGAGGCTCCCGGTACAGTTTCGGCTGCCGTTCCCCTCAGCAGTGACTCACTGCAGGACCAGTCACGCCATCCCAGTGCCGCAATTGCCCCATCTGCAGATTAGGGAAACTGAGGCACGGGGAAGTGGGGTGACTCAAGAGTTGTTGCACAGGAGATGCTGCTCAGATGCCGAAGCTTGGGCGTTCCCCATTGATCCTCCACAGCTAACTTAAGCAGAAATGAACATCGATATAAATATTTACTGACAAGCAAGCCCAGCCTCACCCTCTCCTCTTAGAAAAAAGCTTTAAAGTAAACTCTCCTGGCTCTTTCATGTTTACATCTTGTTTATTTATTATACAGCAGATCACAATATTTCAACAGTTTGCATATAAAGAAAAGTAACATTTCAGAGTGCGAGAGACCTAACGTGCCCAAGCAGAGAAATGTTAATTAACAATATACACAGACAGGAACAGTGCACTTCCCAAAGCCGAGACTCATCTGTGTTCCCAGCTGGAAGAAAAAAATATATTAAAAAAACAGAAACATTATATATTACTGCTTTCTTTAATTTACAACTTGCTTTGCAGAAGCTGCACATAAAAAGACTCATTTTCTTTTCAGTTTTCTTTTTTTTCCCTCTATGAAAGTTTCAAGTATAGCAGAGACCTGGGCATTCATAGCTGGACTTACTGTCCTTTACACACTACATTTAAAAAAGCAGCATGGGGAAGGCAGCTGCAGCAGTACCTGGTGTCATCCTGAGGGGAAGAACAAGACAAATGAAAGCAGATGAGAGCCAGGAAAGCCATTTTAGGCTCCCAAGAGGAAAACTGTGGGAATGGCCAGGACCAGACTGCCCGGCAGGGTCCCAAGCTGGCGACGGGAGCGTCCCTGCTCCCTGTGCAAGATAACGCTGTGCTGCCAACCCCTGCAAACCTTTATAGCCATGAGCCACAGTCAGGTCCCACCCTGGCCCCATCCAGCCTGGGCTTTTGGGTCAGGAGGTTCTGATGGCCACAACCGAGAAGACCAACAACCCACTTCCCAGCACTGTGACCCAGCACCCAGTGGGCACAGGTCTCCAGCCAAAACCTGGCTGGAGTCAGCCACCACCAGTCCTTGGAGCCATGGGGTGCCAAGACCAGAGGGGGAGGAAGGTTTTTAAGCTCATGCCAAATACAAGCCAGGAGCTCCAGGGTCAGATCCCTGCTGCACCAGCACCCCCCAGTCACAGGGTGCTCTGGCTAGGGGGGGACCCTCCAGACATGGAGAGCTGAGTGATGGTCCCTGGGAAGGAGCTGGAAACACTTATTGCAGCTTTGCTCCCCATCTACACCCCAAAACAGCCCTTCCCCATCACTCAGCCGGGCCGAGCTCTCACAGCAGGGGCAGGAGGAAAAAACTAGTTATCAACTACAAGCAGAGAGGGCTGGGCGGCCGGGCTGCTCCCCAGTGCCGTCCCCAACCCAACACTATTTACACTGTGAGCTGGCTCTGGGGACACCAAGTCCGGCCGCGGCCCACTGCTCACATGTGCCGCTTCATGTGGAGGGCGAGGTGGTCGGAGCGGGAGAAAGCCCGCTCACAGAGGTGGCACTGGAAGGGCCGGTGCCCCGTGTGCTTGCGGTAGTGGCGGGTCAGCTCATCGGAGCGGGCAAATTTCCAGCCACATCCTTCCCAGGTGCAGTGGTAGGGCTTCTCACCTGCAGAGGAAAGGGGGTGTCAGTGGGCTTGGAGGTCTCCATCCTCCCTATGCCTTCACCCTGGTGCTGCCCTGCCCAGCACCCCCTTTTCAGGAGGTATCCCTGCCCACCACCCTTAGGAGAGGAGAGCCCTGCTATGTACTCCTCCCCTGCACACCTCTGCCTGACCCACCTTTCCTTTTGTCCCCCATCTTCTTGTCCTTTCCCCATGTGCTCCACTGTCCCCTGTGCCCTGCATGGGGCTCATCCTGGGCACCCCTGCTCCACTTCAAACTGTGGGTGCTCCCCTGCCAGTCCCCCTCCTATGGGGCTGCAACACATGCCCCGTCCCAGCTCTGCCGGGGGGGTCTCACCATACACCCCAGTCTGTCTCTCTCGTAATAACCCCTCTGGGCACCTCCATGTGCCCCCACCCCAGCTCGGGGGCTTCTCCATGTGCACCCAGGCCCCTTCAGGCACCCCTGGGCCCCTAGGCTGAGGTGTCACAGGGGTGGTGTAACTGCATCCCTTGGTCCCCATGTGCCCCTGCCCAGCCCCACCACGGGGGTCCTTCTGAGCACTCCCAGGGG
>NW_009259589.1:51817-54580 GCF_000687185.1 Egretta garzetta
GGGTGGGTGGGCCGCGGCTCTCGCCATGGGGGACGTCGAGCGCCTCAGCGAGCAGAGGTGCCTTCGCAATGGGTGCTTGGGCCAGCCGAGGAGCTGGGCCAGGGTGGCTGAGCCCTGCTGACCCCACACCACTCGCCTCATGTAACAGCTGCCATGAGGCCGCGTTCCCCCGTGCCGGTGCTGTCGGTGAGGCAATCAGCAGCCCAGGGTGCACCAGCTCCCATCTGGCCGCACACAGGGTGCGTGTGCAAGCCGAGATAACTGCCCGGCAGACCCTGCAGGGGGGCTGGCACCCTGCCTGCATCGGCTCATCTCACCCCACAGCCCCCGCGGGACGTTTGTCTGTCCTGCCTGGGGACCCACGCCGTGAATGAGCCTCCGACCGCTCTGCCATGGGGGGCACAGGCCGCTGGCCAACCCTGCCTGCCCTATGGAGCCCTAGGGACAGTGGTGTCCACCTGAGGGCTTCCCACGGTGGGGGACATGAGGGGACCAGGATGTCCCACCTCACAGGAGACACCCAGGTACCCTGCTCCATGCCAGCGAGTCAGGACACGGCACGGAGACCTGGGGCACTGGGCAGACCTCCCCGAAGGGTCCCTGCCGCCCTGTCCGGCTCGTAGCAAGACCTTCTCTGCTTGGCCCCCATCCAGCCAATACCAGGAATGGCCCTGCTGCTGTTGTGCTTGTCAAGAAGCAGTGGCCCTTATCTCCTGGAGCCCGTCTCCCTGCTTTCTGGAGCTTTCCATCCCCAGATACCTTTCTAAGAACTGGGGCTGCTGCCTGCGCTATTCAGAAGTGAGGAGTCGATTTAAAAAAAAACAAATATAAACACCAAAGGTGAGGTGCGCGTACACACACGCACATGCTGCTTCTGGATCCAAAGCTACTCTACCAGTTGCTTTCATCACCGCACTTTAATTATAAGGGTGGAGCATTGCAATAAATTATTTCAGTAATCCAGTGGAACAACAACGATTCAAATCTTCCCCCTTTTACCAAGAATGCCTGCCCTGGTTTCCAGAGCACACGCTGGGTCGCTGGCTGGGCTCCACATGCCCGGCTGCCGGTGAGGGAGTGGGTTTCTTAATGTCACCCAGCGGGTCAAAACACACAGGTTGCAAAGTCCTTCCTTGGAAAAAGTCACCTCCAAAGTGGCAAAGAAGTATGTGGGCATCACTCGAAATCCCTTATAGCCTGGCCCCCAGAGTAGCTTATTTAAGTCAGCAGTTAATCCCATTATTTGTTTCTTGGCCAAATAATAATTAATAGCAAGGCAGTTCCTGCCCCAAACTTTCAGAGATAAGTGAGAGCAGATGCCACAGGAGACAAACACTTATTCCACTTGGTTTTCCCCTTTTCCAGGCAGTTCTGGCGTCTGCACCCATGCAGCGCTGGCTTTTTTTAAGAGAGGCGTCGCCAGCAGATCAGGTTCATTTTTACAGCCAATATTTCTTGCAAATGTGGGATATTCCCCAGGAAACTCGGATGCTATGGTGGGAGGGCCAGCGCGGAGGGGAGCGGCACCACGCCAGGCACCACACCAACACAAGCGCTGCCAGCACTGACCACGTAGGGAGCCGAGGGGAGCAGCACGGGGTGAGCCTGCTGTGAGCCGTGGGGTGGGCATGGGGGGGTCCCCACCACAGCCCTGCCAGCACCCAGGCTGCAGGAGCCTCCTCCGAGCCAAAAGGGAGGTGAGTGGGAGCAGCCGGTGCACGCACAGCCCGCTGTTGACAGAAGCCCATTTAGGAAACGTGGATTATCTCCCGCTCCACTATAGCAGGCTGTAAAGTTGCTGGCATCCCAAGGAGATCAAACGGCGGCCCCGACAGAGAGCAAACAGAGGATGGGAAGGGCCACCCGCTCAGGCCATGGCCAAAGAGGAAAGGGTTAATCCCTGCTCTTGGCCCATCTGGGAGCAGAGGAGCATGCCGTGGGTGCCCAGCATGGTGTGCCAGAGGTGGCTTCATGGAGCTGAGAGCACCGGCAGCCCTGCCAACACTACCACAGCGCCGCGGCACCCTCCCCGCACCACACAGCACGCGTGGGGCAGGCAGAGCGGTGATGCCCCACGGCACTGCCAGAGGTGGCATCAGTGCCCGGGTTGCCCAGCAGGACTCCCGTTAGACCCAGGGGAGTCCCCTACCCCAAAAAACACTGGGAACACAAAAATACCTGCGCTGCATTCCCCTGCCCTGTGCTCCGACAGCTGGAGCTGGGGGCCTGGAGTGAACCCGGGGACTTGCCTTTGGGGTGTCTCCAGAGCCACCTCGCCAACAAGAACTGTTGAGCCCCTCCAACACGGGCCATGGCTTCACAGCCCGGAGAGCTTCTGCTTCAGTGTGAGGCAAAACCCAAAAGCTCTGCAGGGAACCCCATAGGGAGGTGCCACGGGACCCACGCAGCAGGACACCCCGGGCTGCTGTGGCGCTCCGGGATTATGTCCCTGAGAGCAGAAAGCAGATCTGTCTGGGTTTTACTCTCTGTCTTTCCATCTGCACAGGGCTGGCTTGCCTGGAGAAGGGTTCAGGAGCCCCCAGACCTGCCTGCACCCCTCCTAGCCCCCTTCCCCTCCTCAAAAGAAAAGAGGAACTGAAAATGAAATTAAAGCATAATTCAATCCGGAGCGGGTCCAGAGTAAAGTCATCTGCTCTTATCGTGTACTGGCAGGCTCTTCCCGCTCTGCAACAAACACAATGTTTTCAAGGCACAGAGGGCAGATTCGTTTGCACCGGCCGAGCAAGCTGCTGTGTCCGCCCT
>NW_009259589.1:54757-58186 GCF_000687185.1 Egretta garzetta
CAGCACTGGCAGGCGGCCCGGCCCCAGGATGGGGTACTCTGGCTGGGGGCCACATCCAGGCTCCCCACACAGCTCTCTGGAGAGGGGAGCCGGGTCAGGTCCCCCCCGGATGAATGTCCCCGTGGAGTAAACACTGCGGAGGGACAGGGCTCGGGGGTGACGTCTTTGCCTACGGGAACATACATGGCCCCATCTCCCAGGGGTGCTGCCCCCCTGCCTGCCGCATCCTGCTTTGATCTGTGCCTGCTGCCTGGCTGTGCCCCGGTGGCTGCGGGGCCAGCGCAGCCCGCTCCGTCCTTCTTTATATACCCCTGTTATTTTTAACTCTGCCTACGCAAATCCCGAATCCGGAATGAGCAGCGGCCAGGGGCCAAGGGGAAATGGACATGGTGCAAATTTCCTGCCCTTTTTACCTCTCTTCCTCTATAACATACAGCAACGTTTTTCCTCCACTGCTTAACTTTCACTGGTACAGGAAAGCTGAAAGCACCGGGCTCTGCGCAGAGCCACAGGATCCAGCACTGCGATGGACAGGGTATCCCCCTGCTCGGAGGGGACCTCGCACCCGGCGCAGTGCCGAGAGACGTCCCAACCCATTAACACATGCTGCAGCCTCCATCGGCAGCACGGCGTGCTCAAGGCGTCCGGCCAGCCCTCGCAGCAGCGGCCTCACGTGCTAACGTGTGCGCTCACGTGCCAGCCCAGGGCTGCATCCTGCCCCCTGAACCAGCGAGCCACCCTGGGCCCAGCCACAGCAACCAGGTCTGGACTGCGGCCGTGGGAGCTGTTTGCTTTGGCTGCCACCTACAACAGCGCTGGGGAAGACCTGTGCCACCCCAGCAGCTCCAGGGGTAAAAGGAGGAATTGCTGGTTTCTGGTTCCTTGTGAGCAACAGGGAAGGCTGAAAGGAACACAGGATATTTTTCCCAACATCTCTGGTTTAATCTTTAAAAAAACCCAAAAAACCCAACACCCAGTGCCAGCAGGTTGCACAGGGAATTTCACAGTGGGCATCGTGGCACGGCTGCACAGGACAGGGGATGTGTGCGTTAGAGCCCTTCTCTTGTGCATTGGGCACAAGCTGTACATCATGTACGAGCAATTTGACTACAAAAGTTTCAAATAATCCAGGTAAAAATCTCCACCACTTTTTTCCAAGCAGCTTCCATCCCTTCTCCCCAGTGATACTCTAAGGTATTCAGCCTCCAATGAACCCCGACTCTCAGCGGGTGGGGAAAACCTCCCTTGCCCATGCAGAGAGGCAGGGAAAGTGCAGGCACCGAGCCCAGCGCCGGTCAGCCCAGTTCCACACAGGCCCACGCCATTTCCCAGCCCAGAGAAAGCCCAGCTGGCCCCAGAGGCTGGGCACCGGTGTGGCCACGGTGTGTGGGACACTGCCGCCCTGGCGGGGGAATGACTTTCCAATGGGAGCTGTGGCATGGGGCTGAGCGAATGGGCTTCGCCATGAATCACTGGCACCCATGGGGACACAGCCCTGGTGTGAGGCAGCGGGGGACAGCAGGACAAGCAAGGAGACGGGGAGCCGTACTGCTCTGCATGGAAGCTGTTTTCCAGGACATCTGATTTTGTTATTCCTCCCATGCAGCTATCTGCCCACCTCACCGGTGTAAATCACACACCATGGAGTACTGCATGGAAAAGCCATCCCACCGCCATCCTGCACCCCAGGACACGTGCTGCACCAAGGCCACCCACTCCGGCATGGGATACCAACCCTGGCTCACAGCCGGCCATGTGCGGATGCCACGGTGCAGTTGTGTGCACTCAGCCCATGGAAGTTCATCCTCCTGCCCGCAATATGCGTGGTGGTGCCCGGCAGGAGCAGCGGCCGCCCTGTGTCGGGAGCAAACCCCTTTGCACCGGCGTTGCATAAAGCTGCTTCATTCTCCTCCAGGAAGTGGCATTTAATTACCCAGCCTCCTTGGTAGTAAATAGGTTTGCAACACATTACAAAAGGCTGTATTTTTTTTTTTTTCCCCAACCCTGCTCATGCGCTGCCCTGGTGAGCTCATCCCCTGGGAATACCGGCTCCAAAATAGATTCGCTCCCTTGTTGGAAATAATCAAATGGGAATCCAAGCTGGCCGAGCCCAAGCCCAATTCCTCCCTTTGTTCTGGGGCTCTGGCAGCGAAGGGGTTCGGAGCGGGGCGACAGGAACTTGCCTTCTCTTTAATTGACCTCTGATGATGAAACAATCAGCCAAACAATTTAGAAATGTGCATCCAATGAGATCATCGGGAAAACTTCTCCGGGAAGAAGCCTGGGGAAAGGAAGGTGGTGGTAATCCACCTGCTCCTGCTGCCTCGGCAGGCCTTGCTGCGTGGCATGGCACGGCATGGCACGGCACGGCCACCCGGCACCCCTTGGGCCACCTCGCCATGGCTTCATGCCAGCAGCCGCCCCACCAGGGCCAACACCAGGGAAGGGGGCAGTGGGACCTGCCCCAGCAGGGTGAGCTGAGCAGGGACAGGGGGTAAATGGCACCGCTTCCCATCCACCACGGTGCCAGCGCCACTGGCGGGGTCACAATGTCACCAAGCCTGTCCCGGATGCCCCCCCGGTCCCAAAGGCAGGGGGATGGCCAGAGCCACCTGCTCCCATGGGACACCCGTCTTCCTCGTTTCCAGCCCCAGCCCATCCTTAGCTGCTGGTTGCCCATTTATCCCATGCCAGAGCCAAGTGGCAGCACTGCCCGTCTCCGTCCCCAGCCGCCCCAGCCGCACTGCAAGCGTTGCCACCCAGATGGACATTTCTAGGACTGGACCTGCTATTCCAGCACGCTGCGGAGGCAGAACCTTCCCATCCCCACAAGGGCTGCCTCCCTGGGGATTTCCATCCCTGGCACCCTTTCCCCAGCTTTTCGCAGCCCAGAGGGAGGGCAGCCACCCGGGAAGGACTGGCACGGCTCCCTGGTCCTGGCTGCGCTGACAGGGCTGCCCTGGCTTCCCCAACCTGGGTGAGAGCGGGCTCTGGTTTGGCATGCAGCAGGGGCTAATTTTGGCCCAAAGGGTTTCCTTTCGGCAGACTCCACTGCCAGCGTGGTTTTGAAGACAATCTTAGCTGGAGTCTTCCTTCCTCAGCTGCCAGCGACCTGGAGCCAGGCTGATGTGTTTGTGTTGTGTGTGCATGTGTGTGTGTGTATCTCCAAACCGCAACAAATATTTCATATTCTTTCTCTTTCTTTCCATTTTTTTTTTTTTTTTTCCCCCATCCAAGCCCTTGGCTGTGGTATTTAAATAGTAGGTGTGGTCCCGGCGCTGCGTGCCAAAACCAACACCAGCTCCAGAGCAGATAACCCTGTGAGCAAACGCAGCAGTGAAACCACGCCAAGCTGCCGGGAGAGCCCCACGGGGCCGGGCAGCGTTGCCGGGTATGGCCACAGCATGGCATGGCACGGCAGGCAGGCGG
>NW_009259589.1:58252-66448 GCF_000687185.1 Egretta garzetta
GGGGGCGGAGGGAGGAGGCGGCGGAGGCAGCACGTCTGGCTGCAGAGCCACGCGCTCGCTGCTTGCTGCCTGAAGCCGGGAGCTGTTTGGGACAGACCCGCTTCAGTATTTTTTGTTATAAATCGAGACCAAACATTTTCCTTAGTTGTCTATTTTTCGTGTTATAAACAATCAAACGGATTTTTTAATTAAAAATGTTACTTTTCTTCCCCAAAAAGTAGAGTGTGAGCAAAGTGGGAGGAGAAGTCCCTCCAGTGTTTTAAGAGCAGCTCACAAAGAAACTTTCTTACGCCCTGATGTTTTTCTCAGCCAAGCTGAAAGCCCTGAAATATGGTGAACGTCATGTATTTCAGCGTGACTCACTCGGACAGAACCAGCTGCTTCACCTACCCTGGCGGTGCTGGTGGTGCTGGCAGTGCCGGCGCGCACTGGGGACGGTGGGGACAGTGGAGATGGAGGGGACCTCTGGGTGGTCTCTGGGTCCAAGGATAGACAGAGACAAATCCAGACGGGCAGGAGAGGGATTAAGAAAGATCACTGCAGACCCAGAGCCTGCATGCTGCCTTCCCTTTCACTGAGGCTGCAGCCATTTCTAGGGATGGAGAGGGGTTGCCTCGGAGCACCCATCAACCTTTGAAGCTTTGTGGCATGAGCATAAGCCCCAGGAAGCTCACAAGCTCATCCACAGGTGAATGTGCTCCGGCAGAGCTTGTGCCTGGCTGCTGGTGTCCCCCAGGGCAGCACCGCATCCAAAGAGATGGAGGAAGATCCTTATCACAGCCTCTGATCCCTGAGCATCCTGCAGGGCTGGCAGGGTCTCACAAGGTTTTGTTCCCAAGGGGACCCAGTTGCCATTCACTAGTGGTGAGATAGTGGGGCAGTCCCCCGGGGGAGGGATTAGGGGGAAACCTGGGCTTTCCCAGCCCCAGCGTGCACACCCCACTCTCCTCTGTGCTCCCTGGGTGGTCCTGACGTAGCAACCCTGGTTTGCTCCTGCCCTAAGCTGGTGCTCTGCAGGAAGCAGGGAGAAGAGGCACTGCTGTCCCACGAGTCTGGTCCCAAAGCAGAGACCACCATCCTGGGGTGAAGGGTTCCTGGGACCCCCAGCTGCTGGGGGTGATGCTGGGAGATGGGGATGCTCCTATCCACCTGCTCCAGGGCACCGTGCCACCAGGGCTGAAGCCCAGCAGCCTGCCTGGAGGATGCCTGCGGAGAAGCGTCCCCTGGCTGGACAGAGCCCAGGGGTGGCTGCCGGCTGCTTGTTCCTGAGCCGGGCTGGTGCAGAGCCACGGCCGGCGTGCGGCAGGAGCAGCCAGCACACCCCTCCCTTCCTCCCAGCCCCGCAGCGGCTGCGGCACTGGAGCGTGGCCGGCCAGGCATGCAGCGCTTCACCAGCAGCACAAGGTGCACAGCGGGGCCGGGATCCACCCAGCCCCTGGCAGAGTAGGAGGGTCCTTGGCAGATGGAGGTGCTATTTTAAAATCCACAGCCAAGCCAGCTCCCTGCCCGACCTCAGCGCGTGTTTGGGCTACAGGCAAACAGCCCCGAGCCCAAGCCCAACCTCTAGCGGCCTCCATTTTTCCCAGCTCCATCTTCCCCGCTGCGCCTCAGTCCCGCTCCGCCGCTACATCCCACACGCTGGTGAGGGGATCGGCCCAGCCACTGCGTCCCGTGGCTCCCGGGGACTGCTCAGCCCTGCTGGCGTGTGTCCCAGCGCGGAAAGGAAAATAAGGTTCGGATGTCGCCTCCCCAGTCAGGAGAGGAAAAATCTTTCCAACAAAACACGCTTTTAATTCCTCGCTGAGCATAGCCAGCATTGGAGTCCCCGGCCCCCCAGATTCCCAGCCAAACAGGGAATTTTCCAGCTACATCAAAGCAGAGCCAAATGGTTTTTCAGGGACAGACACAGAGGCCGTGCCCCATGCACCTGCCCGCCCGGCTTCTTGTTTTGGAAAGCGGTGAGCAAGTGACCACACAGGACCCCGAGGTCCCCTGCTCATGGGGACCGGTTCAGCCCCTCTTGCTTCCCTGGCACTGTGGGATGCAGGAGCCCTGGGGGATTTTGCCAGGGCTGATGGCCCTAAAGCCATCTCCCCTCACAGAGATACGGGATGAATGAGAGCTGACTGAACTCTTGGCACATGTGAGGGCGAGGAGGCTGCTGGAGCAGGGTCTAGGACATGGCCATGCCCAAGCCATGGGAAGGGCAGAGTCTGGGGAGAGGCGGGGGAGAGGGGATCTTTGGGGGGTTGGAGCTGCAAGACCACCCTGGCCCCACTGCTGTCCTTCATGCATGGCCCCACACCCCTCCTGCTCTGGGGCTGTGGCTACTGGAGGGCAATGGGTCTCTGAGGGTCTGCGGAGCTCTCCATGGAGCTGGAGGGCTCTGTGGGGCTAGTTTTTGTGCTGGCCCTGGGGCAGTGCGCAAGGGACCATGTATGGGGGAACCCAGCCCCACATCTCAGGCAGTCCCCACAGCAAGCCCTTTGTGGACCCTGCCCTCGCAGGCTTACAGCCCAGGGGTGGGGGTAAGGAGCCGTGGGGCAGTGGGTAGCTCCCACACACACACACCTGAGGGAGAGCCCACAGCAGCTTAGGGGACAGTTGTGGGGTGGGGGCACGGAGTGACACAAAGTGCCCCAGGGGCAGTAGAGCAGCACTGAAGTGGTGCTGGGAGGAGGATGTGGAAAGCCTTCCTCGGTGTCCCAGGGGGCTGGGAGCTGCCACATGCCAGTGGGGACAGTGGCCCAGGCTCACTCCAAGGGCTTGGATGGATTTAGGGAGCCAGGATGCTCCTTAAGTGACTGAAATCCGGGGTTGACCCAGTGAGACTGCTCCGGCTCACCTGGTGCAAATGGGGCCACAATGGGCACAGGGGCTTGGGCACGCCGGGGCTCAGGGACCACTGGGGAAGGGGGCTCCATCTGGTCACCTCCCCCAGACCACCCCTGCCCTGCGTGGGGGATTGCCTCCCCCAGCCCCTCTGGGTGCGGGTTTGGTGGATGCACCTCCCCATTAGCCCAATCTGATGCACTTCAAAGCTGTGAGCGGAGCCCAGCTCCAGGCCCTGGGGCAGGAGCTGCCTGCCCTGGGGACATTAGTGGCAAGCAGGGGGACATGAAGGCAGCCAGGGCTGGTGGTGAGGATGGTGGGAGATTCCTCCCGGAATCTGGACTTCCCATAAAGGGGCTGGTTCCGGGAAGGCATTGAGGCTGTGATGCCCCGCACCTGAGGCATCAATGGGACCATTACGGGGCCACTCAAGCCGCCTGGGAACCTTTTTGTCTCCAGCCAGGTCTGCTTCCACCCGATGGTGATTTTGGGATTCTTCTCCCCTCCAAGTCCACAATTGCAGGATCATTTGCATGTAAAATGGGAGCTGGGCCCTTTAGCAGCTTGTCTGCTCCTGATAGCTGGGGCTGGGTGCCTGCTTGGGCACTAAACCCGCTAATGCAATCAGCGGGGCCCGAGGCTTCTGCATATCAAAGGTCCCAGGCTCTCTTATAGCAGCCTCCAGGCCACAAACCTCCCCTCTGCCACCTTTCATCACTGCCGGGGTGGCTGTCACCCCTCTCTCGGGAGCCCCCGGCTGTGGGGGAAGGCCCAAGAAGCAGGGATGGATAAGGGCCACCAGCCCTCCCTGGGTGCTGGGACAGGGACACCTTGCCTGCACCCCTCTCCTTCCCCATTAGGGCTGCATGGAGGAGATTTTATCGCCACGCAGGTCACGGAGGAATGTGGCTGCTGACAGGCTGGGGGGGGGGGGGCCCTGCCCGGGGTGCCGTGGGGCCAGCGTGGGGCAGGAGCACCCACAAACACCCTGACTCATGTGCAGGGTTACTAACAACATCCGAAAGGAAACTGGCTGGGGCAGCCCTGGTCCACATTCCCTGCAGCAGGGAGTGGCACCCTCCTCATCCTGCTGTGAGGTGTCCTTAGGGAAAGGACCAGCGGCCCCGGTGCCACGTACCGGCAGGGAGAGCGCCGTGCGGCATCCACCTAACGGGGTGCCAGGTGCTGGAGGCTGGGATGGGTGGGACGGCCAGCACCCCAGGGTGGCCTGGCTGGGGCTGCTGCATCCCTTGAGGCGTGCTTGCAGATCAGCCAGCTTCTCCACTTCTTGGGAAAGTGCCTTCCTCCTTGCTCATCCTCCCTGCATCCTCCAGGGCGCCCCCCCGAGCACCTTCCCTGGGCGTGGAGAGGACACTGCCCCATGGCCTGAGGTGGCATCAAAGCTGTACCTGCAGGCAGGACAGACCTGAGCCATCTCTGCATCCAGAGGGATGTGCTGGGTGCTCCCACAGTGTGGGCTTGTGGCCCCACACCTCCTGCTCAGGAGGACCCCAGAGCCCTCTTCAGTCACTGTATAACCCCCACCATAGGGAGCTGCTGGAGACCAAGCCCTGCCTGGACAAGCTCTCCTAGTGTCCATCTACAGCGGTGTCCCAGTTCTGCTGGAGGGACGGCACAGTGCTCCTGGAGGGAGATGAGGACATGGACACGGTGGCACAGGGGTGCTGCCTGTGCTGGCTCAGCACCACCCGGGGCGCTGGCTCGTGGCTCCGGGATGGCAGTTGCCTCTCACAGCAAACACAGCTGCTTCCCCATCCTTCTCCGTACCCTGCTGGTGGTGCCAGTGCTGGTGCCAGCGACTGTTGCCATATGGCGCTGATGTGTACACAGCATGACAAGAGTGCCTACATTGGGGGGGACCCAGCACCCCCCAGCTATCTGCACCCTTTTGTAAGGAGCAGGGTGGGGGACATCAGGTGCCTGCACAGGGGATGGAGCCCCACTGCTGCCTACCCCACACCTGGTCTGGCCTGCTGGAGATGGGTACGGGCTCCTGGCCTCCCCTCATGCTGGGGAAGGAGCCCTTGGGGCAGGGGAGTGGGCTTTGCTGTGCCCGATGGTTGCTCCGTGCTGCCCGGTTTGGCCAGGGAGCACAGCGGGATGCTGGGCAGCTGCGGCGGTCCCACCCTGGCAGGGAAAGCTGGTGGTGACTCACTGCCCTCACCAGCCCTGCCTGCTGGGCAACTCCTCCCGCACCCCGTCCTTTGGCTCCCGCCAGCTCCCGTGCCCTCCCCATGGCAGCGGCCACAGGCCCAGGTCCTGCAGGGTGCTGGGAGGATGCTGATGGGGCTGGCTGCCACCTGTGGGGGACGTCCCCAGGCCTGGGGATGGAGGGACTCCACGCTCTGTGGCAAAGGCTGCAACCAGTCCTGCAGTTGGGCAACCAGGCACCCCTTGTTGCCCTGCTCACATGCCCTGGTTTGGCGGTGACCCAGGATAGGGGACAGGAGAAAGTTATCCCCCACCCCTTTTTCCCCCCTCTCCTCCCCTCTGGGGGCAATACACACCCAACCCCTCCCGCAGGGTCCTTCCATCCTCTTGCTCCCAGCTGATGCACAGGGCAGGGAGAGAGGAAGCCCTTTTGGGGCTGTCCTGGTCCCCAGAGCAGCACCTGGGGCTGAGCTGAGTGAGCCCTGCGCAGCCAACACCTTGCCCGGCCGCCCTGGGGCTTGCAGGAATGTGCACATCGCCGAGGAAGGATGCAGGCAGCATGTGCATGCATCCAGTGAGGACAGAAAGTCATGTCGGGATGCATCCAGGTGGTCAGCCCCTGGTTTGGGAAGGGGCCTCTGGGTCAAAGGGGCAGGTAGGGATGGGGGCAGCAGGCAGGAGGAGGGGAGGGGACCGTCTTTGGAAACCTCCCCAGGAAGTTTTGCAGGGGTTAGCTCCTCTGTGTGGCTGCTGCAGCAAGCAGGTGCCTGTCTCAGTGCAACTGCCTCTTGGAGGGTGCAACACACTCTGGTCTTGCCACCTCATGGGTGGTAGCAAGCCCAAGAGCAGACCCCAACTGTGCCTGAGGCCTGGACCCCTGTGCTGATGGCAGCAGGGAGGACACGGGATGGGGAGATTTATGCCTGGGGTCTGGCAGCAGGCAGGCTTGGGGCTGGCAGAGCAGGGGCCGAGCCCTGCCTGCCCCAGCCATCTTGCACCAGTCCTGTGGGCACCTGAGATCCAGGGGATCGGCACCAGCTCCCAGGAGTGCAGGAGCGCAGCCGTGGCTGCACAGATGCTTTGCTGCATCCTGTGCTCCCACGGCTAAATATGGGTCGTGTGAACCAGTGCAAGGAGCCAAGGAACCCAAAACCAGTGCTCCAGAGGGGTGCGGGGCAGGGCACGGGTAGCGGCAGGGAGCTGCAGGAGAAGTTGGGGTTAGTGGGGGCTGGTTTCTGCAGGCAGGCCCTGGGCAGTCGGCCTCCGGCTCTGCTGGGTGGTGGTGCTGGGCTGGGATTAGCTGGAGGTTTGCATTTTGGGGGGTTTCCCTGCAGCCCTGCTCCATCCTAGGGGCTGGGTACGGTGAGGGGCAGAACAGAGGGATCAAAGGGGTGGGGGAGAGGAGCAGCTAGTGAGTTGTGGGTCATTATCTGTTATTAACATCTGTAATCTCCCGGAGAGCAAACTGAGATTTACAGCCTGTTATTAGGCTGTTACTCAACCTGTTGTGCAACAGCTCAATTTAAAAAAAACTGAATGTGATTAATAGCCTGCTAATAAGGGGGAAATCTCTCCTATTTAATTCAAACAGCCTCTGCCTGGGCACTCCAGGAAGGTATGGGCTCTCAGCCCAGGTTCCCAGGGCTGGCTGCTGGTGCCCTGCTGGGATCCCCCCTGGGACACCCCATGCCACAGGGCACCAGGGCTGGATGGGGCCCCTGGGTGACAGCGGGTGCTGCTCCCCCCATCAGGTCTGGGCCCTGGGGTCCCAAAGGCATCGGGATGCGATTGCCGCCTCCTCCCAGCGCTGGCTCCATGCCAAGGGGGGTCCTGGCTGGTCCCTGGCCATCACCTGTGGTCACCCTCTGGAAGAGGTGGAAACTCTTGAGTCAGCTGCGGTTCTTATCCAAGCATCAGCTTTTGTTTGGCCGTGACTCGCACCTGACTCACTTTGACCCCACAGCTTCCTGCCCTCCTGCCTTTCACTGCCCGTGGTCCGGAGAGTGCCCTCTGCCCCCAGATGTCCCTACCCCAGCTATGGCTTCACCTCTTGGCTCTCACCCACTTTTCCAGGCATCTGAACCCGTCCTGCCTGTAAACACCGCTCTGGCACTGAGACCACCGCACGGGGAGAGCTCCCTTGTTCCTGAACCCGTCTGCCCCTGGCTCTTCGCTTTTCCAAATCACCCCTTGGTAAGACAAGGACAAGCAGGCAAGTGTCACGTGGCTGTTTCCCCAAAACCAAATCCTTGGACACTGTTTTCATCCCACCTGGACCCCAAGGACCTGTCCCTGGACCAGGAGGGGATCATCAGCACAGCCATGAGTGGAAGAGAAGGTGCCAACAACCACCTTGAGCTTTGCAGCCTGGATTTGGCATCCGCCATGCATTTTGTCAATGGCCTCTCTCAGCCAGCTTTTGACCCGGTGACTGAGCACCGTGGTTAATTGGATTGCAGCCGGCCCTGTTCCTGTCCTTGCTGCCAGCCCAAGTCCTGCCTGCGCTCCTGGGATGCTCCAGGAAAGCCGCCGGCTGGGACCCACCTCTCTGCAGCCTTTCACTCTCCCTGAGGCTTTAAATCCCTCGTCCGCTTCCCTTTGGGCACAAGCTGGCCCTGCCCAGAGGGACGCGCAAGCTCTGCCTTGGGTGGAGAGCACGGGTGCCTGGGAGCTGCTGTTGTGTACTCCTGTGGGGTCTTCTCCATCAGCAGCTGAAGGCAACATCACCTGTAAATGCCAGTGCTCCAAGCCTTGCCAGCGATAGCTCGTCTCCAGGGCTATCCTCTGCCTGTGCCAGGGTGGTGGGAGGCACCTGGGAGTGAAGAAGCAGCTCATGCCACCTCCAAATGACACCTTGGGAAGACTGGGGGGGTCCCTGGGCAGCTTCTTCCAGTAGTATGAGGTCTGGTTGGGAGCAAACACACCTAGGGAGGGCTGGGGCTGGGCTTGGGGGCCTGGAGGGCAGAGAGGGCATGGACAGCATCCATGGGCACCGGGGCAGTGGCATGTCACAGCGGGACACACAAGCCTGGAGCTAGGGTCCCCACTTCCCGCGACCTGCCACCCTGCAAGCTCAGGCAGCTTTTCTTCCCCCTGCCCAGCCACTAGCGATCGCTGGTGGAACTGCCACCTTGCCACCACCCCCCAGCACAGGGCTGTGGCAGGCAGGGGCTGAGCCCCTGGCCCCTGGGC
>NW_009259589.1:67019-68756 GCF_000687185.1 Egretta garzetta
CGCCGTGCCTTTTCGAAGAGCGCAGTGGTGCTGCCAGCAACCTCACCCTGCCGGCAGCCAGCCCGCCCCAGCCCCAGCCCCTGCTTGCGGCCACCTGCACTGCCCCACATCCCCATGCGGGCACGCCGGGAGTGTCAAACCCCAGCACCAGGGATGGCCCGGCACTTGCAAACACAGCCACCACCAAGGCCTCGGGTGCATGGGAAGTGCTTGTCTGGTGGCACTGGGTGCCAGGGAGGCCATGGGGACAGGGGGAGGAGGGAGGGTGCACCGGGTGCCCAGTGGGGTCAGCACAGGGTGAGGATGCTTCCTGCCTCCTGCCCCACTCCAGCAACCCAGCTCTGCCTCCTGCCCCAGCTGAGGGCTAGGGGTGGCCAGGGTCTCCTGGCAGCCCCCCGCCCAGTGAGGTGTCACCCTACATCCCCCCCAGCAGCCCCTCAGGACAGCTCACTCTCCACAAGGAGTGCACGTGCCTCTCCCACCGCCTGCCTGTCCCTTCTGGCACGGCGCTCTTGAAATTGGCTCCAGAGCCCAGCAAAGTTGTGCCAGGGATTACCAAGACCTGGCCCAGCACTGGGGCGAGGTGTGACCCCCCCGAGCATGGCAGCAACTCCCACCCCAGCTGCCCTCCCACGAGACCATGGGCTCATGCCGGTGCCAGTGTGTGTGGTGACTTTGCTAGGCCATGGCTGAACCCAGGGCAGTGTGGCCACGTGGGTGGAGGCCACATGGGTAGAGGCCAAGTCCGGGTGGCCAGCATGGCACAGCACCTTGCCAGCCCCATGATGGGACAACCCCAGGGGCAGCAGCCGGGTGGGAGGTTGGCATGCATGGGGGATGCACAGGAGCATGGAAACGTGTGGTCTTGGGGTGTCTGTGGGAGTGTGCCACATGTCCGTGTCCCCATGCAGCGTGCAGGCACACACAAGCCTGAATTGAGCCACGGGGCAGAGGGAGGAGTGGGGTGATGGGGTGTATGGGCACATGGGGGGCTTGCATGTGGGATGGGTGTGCACGTGGGGCATGGGGGACAGAATCTGTGGTGTGGGGTCTGGGTGGACTATACATGGATGTGGTGGGTGTGCGTGGTGTGTATGCGACATATGCCTGTGTGTAGGGCACATACACACAGGTGGAGGGTGTGCATGCGTGTGAGGGGTGCACATACATTCAGATCATAGAATCATAGAATCACTTTGTTAAGATCATCGAGTCCAACCTTTAACCTAACCCTGCCATCCCACCACTACACCATGTCCCTAAGCACCTCATCTATCCTGCTTTTAAATACCTCCAGGGATGGGGACTCTACCACCTCCCTGGGCAGCCCGTTCCAGAGCCTGACAACCCTTTCGGTGAAGAAGTTTTTCCTAATGTCTAGCCTAAACCTGCCCTGGCGCAACTTCAAACCATTCCCCCTCATCCTATCCTCTGTTACCAGGGAGAACAGGCCAACCCCCACCTCACTACGCCTCCTGAGGGTGTGTGCAGACGTGCATGGGCGTATGGGGGATGCTGATGTACGCACAGTGTGTTTGGGGGTGCGTGTTGTGCACTGCAAGGCACACGTGGTGTCAGGGTGTGTGTCTGTCCACCTGCGCCGCATGCATACGTGTGCAGGTGTCCCCGGTAGCACTTCCCGGCACGCCGCAGCGCCCCAGTGAGCACCGCCGGCTCCCTCGGCAGCGGGCTGGCGAGTTCTCGTGAGAGCAGTTCGGCTGGGGAGCAGCCCCGAGC
>NW_009259589.1:69213-74188 GCF_000687185.1 Egretta garzetta
GGGGTGTGGCGGGCGAGGCTGGGCTGGGATGGCTCCGGTGAGCTGGGCTCTCCCGCCGAGCAGGTGGTACCGGCCGCACAGGGATGCTCGCCTTGGGGAGAAGCCAGACCTACAGCCAAACTCGCTGCCCATGGAAAACCCCTTCCCCGCCCAGACCCGTCCGCAGCTCCATGCCGGGGGTAAGGACATGGTTTTGAGCAGAGGGTTTTGAGCTGTGGCCGCAGGCAGGCGTGTGGGAGCCGCTTGCCGTGCCAAGCCCTGCCGTGCCTCCCCATCCCCGCAGCCTGTCCAGGGCAACTCAGGCTGTGTCACCACTACTGCCCTGGCAGCAGGACAGCTCACACGCCTGCTCGCCCACCCCTCCTTCTGCACATGGGGAAACCGAGGTAGAGAGCATGGTCGAAGAGATGTGCTGGGTTAAGCCCCAGAGAAGCCACAGGCACCAAGCCAGCAGCCCTGCCCAGCACCCCACAGTCCCAGAGCATCCTTCAGGGAGAGCTGGATTGTGGGGCTCAGAAACCATGCAGATGCCAGACCCATTTCAGGGTCCCCAGAGTCAGGGGACTGTCCTGGGGACATCCCACCCAGGCCATGCTGGGCTGTGGCTCCATGCCCTCTTCCTGGCCATGCTGGGCAGGATGCAGGCTCTTGGCCGGGGCAGGGGAGGTGCAGGCCCCCAGGCACCCCGACCTGCTCCGTTTATTCTCACAACCGGTGATTAGCATTGCTGCCAGGGTCTGTAATTACCTGAAGCTCTCCCTGCCCGGAGCAGGGGCTGCCTGGGAAGTGCAGGGGCAGTCAAAGTGCAGCAATCCCCTGGCAGGGAGACAAGGGACCCCCGGGCTGGAAGCCCCCCTGGTACCCTCACCAGCCCCAGGGGCTGCATCCCCACTGGAGGGATGGAAGGACTCCCTTCATCCCAAGCCTTTCCAGGAGCCCCTCGGGTATGGTGTCCCAGCAGCCACTGCACAGGGTGCTGTGTGCAAGAGCAGGAGGTAAGGGACGGGGACACCGCTGGGATAGCCCATGGGATGGAGGGGTAAGGCTGGCCAGCCCCACTGCTAATTCAGGGTCTCCCCCCTGAGCAAGTGAGGCCAGATCCTGGCTGGCAGAGGAGGGATAGAGCCCCACAGTGCCGGAGGCTTGGCCCTTGAGATTGTCTCTCCATCCCTAAAGATGTCCCTCCCATCCCTGCCATCGACATCTGGTTAATGAGCCCCATAGCTCCTGCTGGGAAGGTGCTGGGAACAGAGTCCTGCTGCAGCTGTAACCCTTCCCTGCCTGGGCTCCCGCAGCTTGCCCTGCACCCTCTCCTTGCTGGCACCCAGAAGATGAGGATGCACCAGCCATAGGGACCCAGACTTTGGGGCCACTGACAAGTGCATATGCCCCAGCGGAGCCAGGATGTGCCCAGCTCACGTGGTCCCATCCAGTGCCACGAGTGTCCCAGGGAATGGGTTGGGGTGAAGGAGTTGGGGTGGCCATGCTGGGGAGACCCAAGAGTCGCCATGGTCCCCGCAGGGCAGCAGGGTGGGGACGCAGGGATGGGGGCAGTGGGATGGGGCTGCGGCAGGGGCCAGGCTGCACCCTGGAGTACTTACTGGGGGGGCAGTTTGCCCACCACAGCCAGTGGCGATTGCATGGCAGGGCCAGGGCCTGCTGTGGTGTAAAGCAGCAAGCACATTGCCCCGGATGGGACAGCAGCAATTTGCACTGCTGGAGGAACCTACTCCTGGGCGTGAGAGGGTGGCAGAGCCTGGCACACCTGCACACGCATTGTGCATGGGGCTGTCCATGCCTGGCACACTCAGGGACGTGCAGAGCATGGGCCAATGCCCTGCAGCAGCAGCTGGGTGGCATCGGCAGCCCCTGCCCTGGCTCCAGTGCCAGAGGATAACAGCGGTGTCTAGGGCCAGGGTGCCAGACACCAGCGCTCCAACAAACCCACATTGTCCCTGTTGTCCCCCACATTGGCCCACCAGGGCCCTCACCCTGTGAGTGATGCTCGCCCGGGGCCAGGACAGGTAGAGCAGGATCTCTGCCCCAGCCTGTCATTTTGTCTCTAATTGGATCCCCTGCTGTTCCCCTTCATCAGGGCTGAATGAGGGGCTGGCTAACGAGGGGAGTGTGATTAGCGGGGCAGGGGGCTGGTTCTGGGCACAGGGAGGCTTCCCTGGGCTGGGTAATGACAGGCTTTTGTCCCCTCTGCTCCTGCCCCTGACAGAGGCAGGTGGATGAGGATGCCGCAGGCAAAGAGTGGGTACCAAAGGGCTGAACTCAACAAGTCCCGGCCATTCCCACCCCCCTGCAGTGCTGTGCTCAGCTGTGGGAGCCTGGCTGGGGATGCAGGAGTCCTGGCTCCAGCTCGACTGCCCAGCCCCAGTGTGTTGGCTGGGGGGACTTCCCAAGCACTGTCACCCCTGGGCCTGGGGATGCTGGTCCCAGCTGGGAAACCCATCCAGCCATCATGTCCTGTCTTGGGACACCACGTTTCTGGTGGCCAGAGTGCACCCAGCATGGGATGGATGCCTGGACAGAGGGCTCCAGCCCGCACCAGCCCCAGGCCAGAGCAGCACGGGCTGCAGAGATGAACGGGGCCAATTGCCCCCCACATTGCTCACCCATGCAGGGGCCAGCATGGGGGCACATGTCAGCTGGCACCACTGGGGACACATATTCAAGCTGATGGCTGCTAGGACCCAGGCACAGGGTCTGGCTCTTTGTGGGCTGAGCTGGATGCTGTACCTGGGAGCAGCCAGGCAGAGCAGGGAGAGGAGCAGGACTGGCTCCCACCCTGCTCTGTGTGCTAAGGGTGCTCTCACCCTTTGGGGATGGAGGTGCAGGTCCCCACTTCAGCCAAGCTCACACGGCCAGCGCTCAGACATGCTCCAGCCCTGCCGGGATCCTGCACTCTGTGAGGCTGCGAGAGGATGGGGAACCCAGGCTGGACACAGGCTGTGTGCGCAGGCAGGACCCCGTGGTGGGACCCTGTTGCACCAAGGACACGCGGCGGGCACCGTGCCTGCAGCCTGGCAAGCAGGAGGGTGGAGAGGCAGATGGATCGCATGTGACAGGCTGGGGATAATTCACTGCTCCTGAGGAGAGAAATCCTCCATCTGGAAAGGAATCTGCTTCCCTCCACCCTCAGCCCAGGAGACTGCAGGGCCCGGAGGGGCAGGGAGGGGCGTGCAGGTGGGCTGCTGCACTGTAAGCTGTGGGAAAAGGCTGTGCCAGGCAGTGCCAAGAGGGCTGGGAGCCGTAGCGGCTCGAGGGCTCATGGGGATGGCATAGCCTGCGTGCCCCAGCCCATCACCGCTGCGTTAGGGAAGCCGGCTGCGTGGCAGGCCCTGGCATGAAGAAGCATCTTTGCTGAACACCTCTTTTGTCTTAGCATCTCCCAGGGGATGCAGCGTGTTTCCCTGTGGGTGTCCCGGCCCTGGGGCTGCTGAGTGTGTGCAGACACAAGTGTGCGTGTACACATATGTATGAGCATGAGCATATCAACTGTGAACGTGACACATCTTCAGTCGGGGCTAATTAGGTAATGAGCTAATCAGTATGCAACCTTCCCCCATTGGCTTTCTGGGGACAGCAAAGGAGAGAAGCGAGGATCAGTGGGGACACAGGTCACCCCCCAGCATCCCTCCCAGCTACCCCCAAGCAGTCTCCTACCAGGGTTGGGGATAGATGTCTCCTGGGGGAAGCCAGCAGGTTTTCCCCATCTTCAGCCAGGTACCACCATCCCTGTCCCCCCATGCCCAGCTCCCTGCCTCCCTTGGGAACAGACTGAATTCCTGAGGGCAATGGGCTGGCGAGGATGCTGCAGCAGGCTGCCGGGCTGGGGGAGGTTGACACTGAGCCTGACCCCATGCATCTAGGCGGCCTTAGCTCCCCAGGGTGGGTGGACACACCAGGGGGCACAGGGACACCCCACAGAGCCAAGGGCACGCGTGGCCATGCCAGGCAGCCTGGCTGCCTTTCTCGGCGCGGCCGCCCTCCCCTGGCGATCCCCGTGTCGTCCCGCCATCCTGCCCCGCAGAAACATTCCCTCACTCCCGGCCACAGTAAATATTGTTGCAGGGCAAACAGTGAATCAGCCCCCTTTGTTCAAGTGCTGCTGGCAGCCCCGGCTTGTTCAACTGCTGTTTAATGACCCTCCAGTTGTGTACCCTGGAGCTACTCATTAACCCCAGGCTGCAGATGGTGAAGAGGACGGATCTGAGCCAGCCAGGAACAGTTTGCCAGTGCTGGGGACCGGCTCCAGGCAAATTCTGGTGACCTTTTACCAGGTACCGACGTGCCAGAGGTTTTCCTTCACACCTCTGCAAGGTGTAGCCAACCTGCTGTCTGCCCAGCATGCCCGCAGCCTCACAGCCATAGCACGGCGTGGCACAGCTCAGTGGGGCTTTGCTCAAGGCAGCATCTCCATCAGAGCACCCCCCGCAGCTCAGCCCATGCTCCTGGCACAGCTATTGGGTTATGGAGGAGCTGCCGAGTCCCACAGAGGGATGCTCGAGCCCTTGTGCATGGCAGGAGGGCTGGAGACGCCCCACGCTGGGAGCCATGCAGCAGAGGGCTGTGCAGCACAGCTCGGGGCAGGTTGGTTAGGATGAGGTGGAAGTGAGAAGTAGGAGACCCTGAGAGGTGCAGGGTGCAGGACAGGGGCTGGAAATGGGCAGTCCAGGAAGGACTGGGAGGAAACGGCCAAAAGCCTGGCCCAGAGTACAGAGATAGGAGAAGGTGGGGGCACAGAGCTGCTGCTCTGGCCTTGGTGCCATCCCATGGGCTGCAGACAGGCTGCATATCCTACAGAAAGCCTTCATTCCCAGAGGACACCCACAGGGTCCCAGAGCTTCCCACCGGCAAGGCTGGGAGGGGGCAAATGCTGGGAGGGGGTGTGGGCAGGCTGGTGCCAGCATGGGGTGGCCCCACAGGAGCGGTGCTGGGACACTCTTGGTGGGCAGGCAGCGGCAGG
>NW_009259589.1:74202-75434 GCF_000687185.1 Egretta garzetta
GGGCAGCCCGTGGGCACTGGTCCCACAGAAGCCTCCTGCCAGCACTGTGGGGCTGCTGCCGCCCCTCTGCCTGGTACTCACCTCCCATTCATGTGGCCCTGGCTCCGCCCCACATTGCAGTCTGGCTCCTCCCCCTATTGTGGTCCTGGCCCCGCCCCTCATTGTGGCTCTGGCCCTGCCCCATGGTGGCCTGTCCCCAAGGGATAGTGCCCGCACAGCCCAGGGACTCCCCCAACACCAGCTCTGGTGCTGGGCCAGCAGTGCCTCAGGGTCCCCAGGGCCACAGCAGCAGTGGCACAGGTCCCCAGGGTGGTCCCCAGGGTCAGGCAGGTGGTGTTCCACACCAGCCACAGAGGGTGCTGGGGTGCCAGCCCCGCTGGCCCCCGTCCCCAGTGCAAACCTCTTCCTAGGGCACCAGGCAAACAGGGCTGGTGGCAGGGACAGCACAGGGCCTGGAGCCACCCCTGCGGAGCGAACAGCCAGAGTCAACATCTCCGAAGGGGCGACAGCGGCTGCTGGACCTTTTCCCCTGAGGGCCCCGTGGGATTGAGGCAGGGCTGTGGCATAGGGCAGGACCCTGTCCCTCACAGCCGTCAGGCAGCGCAGGACCTGGCTGTGCTGCCGGCAGAGGGGACAGCCTGGGGAGGACTGTGGGGAGTGTGTGGGGTGCTTGGCACGCTGGAGTAAGGCTGCCAGGAAGGCCCCGATAAACATCTAGCCTCTCTGTTTATTTACGACCGAGGATATTTATACTGCAAAGTCCTTTAAATTTAGCTGGGGACACACCCAGGCACCATCCAGTGCTGACGGCCATGGGGGAGCTCCCGGAACAGCCCGTGTTGGCACGGGCAGCGGGTGTACCAGGGGCACCAGATGTGCCCCAGGAGTGGCACCCCCAGGACCAACACCCCCACGGGGTGTGAGGCACAGCAGCATGGCTGCGGGGATGGTGGCGCTTCTCATGGGGGGCAGGATGAGGCCGACACCCCGGGGGCACAGGGCTCCCAGGGATGATGGCACAGGCTCCGTGGCCATGAAGTTGAGGACACCTGTGCCACCGGACCACATCTCCCCGACCCCGAAGCACCCTGGGCCAAGCGGGCACCTTCCTGCCCCGGTGCTCAGTGCCGTTCTGGGCCGGTTGCAGGGTCAGAAACAACCTTTGGGCTATAGCCCAAAATTATACGGCTCAGAGCTCAGCCACGGCTGGCCTTGGAGCGGCCCCGGGCCCG
>NW_009259589.1:75447-77494 GCF_000687185.1 Egretta garzetta
CCCGCTGCCGCTCCCTGGTTCTTGGAGCTCCGGGGTGGCAGTCCCTCGGCCCCAGGACAGCGATTTTGCTGTCCCCCGCCAGCCAGGCCCGCTGCTCCCTTCTTCCCCTCTGCCCAGCTTTGGGTGAAATTGTGGCATTTCGTTCCCACGCAGTTGCCGGCTGCACGATGCGTGGCTCTGTCCTCGTCCCTGTGGCATCGTCTGTGGAGCTGGGTCTGCAGAGTTTAATCAGCGGTGGCTTGGCATTGCCCCCGGCCCTGCGGCGACATGCAGAGCAGCCTCCAGGCACCCGCAGGCCTGGCTGCCCCACGTCCCACGCAGACCCTCTGCCAGGTGCCGCGGGCGCCCACCTGAGCATCCCTCAGCGCTTGCAGCCCTGTGCTGTGTGGACGTGCCACTGTGCTCATCTCTCCAGACCACTTGCTGGTCTCCCCAGTGTCTTTATCAAGTGCATTCCTTGTCTCGGAAAGGGACCCAATAGGTTTGGACAGGCGAGGTCAAGTTCCCACGAGGCAAAGGCAACGTGCGTTAGGATCCCTACCCGTTCAATCTTTATTAATTAGATCCCATCTCAGTTTCCCCTGTTTCTCCAGGACAGTTGTGATGCCCACCAGCCTGTGATTGCCCTTGACAGATAAACACAGCCCCATGTCCTCCCATAAATGTGCTGTGCCTCATCCCACTTGGACAATGAGACTTTCACGTCCAGCTTGTCCTAAAAACCCTGCCTCCTGGACCAAAAAAACCCCCTGAACCACTGTCTCTGAGCAGTGGGAACTCAGGGCTGGCCAGCCTGAACAGGGTCTGCATGCCCATCCCATGGGGACCATGCACCCGGGTGCTCCGCTGGCCTGGGCCATCCCTCCCAGCCTTTCGCAGCTGTCCCCTCTGTCCCCTGCTTCCCTTACTGCTGCCAAGTCGCGTTAAGAGCTGCAAAGCCACACAGCGGGGCCAGCCGGGGTGCGTGTCCTGGGGACAGGCAGCTCTGCCTGGCAGAGCCTGGCCATACCCAGAGGCTGCCTGTCCCCATCCCCGGGCATTCCAGAGCTTGTTTTCAGGCTTGGGGACACTCACAGCAGCACAGGCACGGATATCTGGATTTTATCTGCTGTGAATGGCTCTGAAGGGAGCCATCCCCCAGTTTTACATGTGGAGCTCCTGCAAGCTCTGCCCAGGGACACAGGAGCCGTTCTGGGGATGATGGGTGCCCAGCTGTAGGGCAGCACTGGCACACACAAAGCATGGGGCACCCCAGGAGGAGACAGCCCTTGCCTCCGCCAGCAGGAGGGGACACACACCGGGCTGTCCCCAATGCCTGCAGGAGACAGTATCATAGAATCATAGAATCATTTTATTGGAAAAGACCTTTAAGATCACTGAGTCCAACCATACCTGTCCACTACTGAACCATGTCCCTAAGCACCTCGTCTGCCCGTCTTTTAAATACCTCCAGGGATGGGGCAGCCTGTTCCAATGCCTGATAGCCCTTTCCATGAAGAAATTTTTCCTAATATCTAATCTAAACATCCGCTGGTGCAACTTGAGGTCATTTCCTCTCATCCTATCGCTTGTTACTTGGGAAAGAGACCGACTCCCCCCGGCTCTTCCCTCCTGTCAGGCAGTTGTAGAGGGCGATAAGGTCTCCCCTCAGCCTCCTCTTCTCCAGGCTGAACAACCTCAGGTGCCTCAGCCGCTCCCCATCAGCCTTGGGCTCCAGATCCCTCACCAGCTTCGCTGCCCTTCTCTGGACATGCTCCAGCCCCCCAATGCCCTTCTTGGGGCGAGGGGCCCAAAACTGAACACAGCATTCGAGGTGCAGCCTCCCCAGCACCAAGTACAGGGACACGACCACTTCCCTGGTCTTGCTGGCCACGCTATTCCTGATACAAGCCAGGATGCCGTTGGCCCTCTTGGCCACCTGGGCACGCTGCTGGCTCCTATTCAGCCGGCTGCCGACCAGCACCCCCAGGTCCCTCTCTGCCAGGCAGCTTTCCAGCCACTCTCCCCCAAGCCTGTAGCATTGCATGGGGTTGTTGTGACCCAGGTG
>NW_009259589.1:77724-82448 GCF_000687185.1 Egretta garzetta
CACCAGGGATTTTACCCATCCTGGGGCCTGTGGACTTCAACCACCGAGCCCTCCAGCCACCCCCTCCCACTCTGGCATCCCCACTCCAAACACAGCTGGTGTTTATTTTGCACCAGGACATGCTTGTTTGTTATGATCCCAGCGAGAAAGGCACTCAGACTCTTTAAGTATCATTTTAAATGCTATTTATTAGACGTCACGCTATAGAGAGACTACTACAGATCATCTTAGATCCCTTCAGGTGCTGGGAACCCCGAGCAGCGCAGCATCAAACAAGACCTCTGATCCACGCGGAGCACGCTGTGCAGACCCTGACGGTGGTTATCCCACTGCCGTCATGTGAGCTAATATTGAACTTTTCTTAAAGGAAAACAGCTCTATTCCTCATTTCTACTGCCAAAGATGCTCACATGAGCACTTCTTGCCGCTGTTTTAGATAAAGATACACATGTGGCAGTACCAGGTATGAGCTCCTTGTGGAGTCCTCTGTTACAGCCTGGCCTCTATCCTGGCTGAGCTTGTCCCGCGGCCAAAGGATGCCCACAGCACAGGTCTGGGCCTGCTCAGGCTTGCTGTTACACAGGTCACTAACTCCTTGGCATACCATGGTCTCCTGGCCAGGACCACGGCAGCACCCTGGCTAGAGCGGGGTGCCAGAGCCTCAGGGAGCTTCCCCACACTGCCACGCTCCGGCCCGGGGGGACACATGGGCTGAATTCCCCACAGGGAATTTCAGCAGGGGTCAGAAGCCTGACATGGTGGAGGATGGGTGATGTGTGGATGGTTACACTATGTGCGTGCCCTGAGGAGAACCGAAACCACAGTATCATGCAGGAAGGAGGACTTTGGGGTCAGCTGACCAGGCAGCATCTCGTCCTCCTCACCCTCAAGGATGCAGAGGAAACCAGCTTGGGAACTGTCCCCGGGGACCTGCATCAGCAAATATCATATGAGGGCAAGTGCTGGGTGCTGCCTTGTCAGGCTGGTGCAGCCGTTGTCCCCCCTTCCTCACCCCTGTGCACTCTCCGTGGGAGAGCCACAACCCTGCACCCCAGGGATGCTGCCCAGCCCAGCCCCAGCAGACAGGCATGATTATGCCTGGCCACCTGCCCGCCCACCGCTCCCAGGGGACGGAGCACGGGCCCCAGGCAGGGCAGCAGCACGACCCCCTTTTGCCAGGGCCCAAGAGCCAGCTGGCCAGTCCAGGAAAGAGGACCTGGTGACAGAGAGATGCAAGCCTGGTCCCCATCTATGGCTGGCTCGTGGTGTGGTGGGGACAGGGATGGGCACCCAGCAGCGCGTGGCCGGCCGCCAAGTTGCAACAGGAGCTGGGAGCAGCCCTGTGAGCCCTGCCCAGCCTCTGGGCACCAGCTATCCCTATCTCGGGGGCAGAGGTGGGTTTGCAGAACCCCAAGGCTGTGGCCACACACTCTCCCTGGGCAGAGCACCCATGGGTGCACTCAGGCAGTGCTCGGGAAGACAGCCCCTGGGGCGATGCTTGTCCCAGCCCAGGGTGCTCAGCGGTCAGCAGCCCCTGGGCTGTGGGCTGAGTGCTGCAGCAGGATGGCAGCCGCCTCCAGCTGCTCCAGGTCCGTGGGGCACTGTCATGGGATAGCTCCCAGCGGCTGGGCAGCAGGGACAGAGGGGACAGCTATTTTGGGCAGCCCAAAGCACCCCAGCTGTTGTGCTCACTGCAGCACAGAGCCTGTGCTGGGGCAGGGACCCGGGTGCTGCCCTGGGGAGCATTGGGGGAGGTACATGTGCTTCCCATGGGGTCCCCAACACCCTGCTGCCTCCTGCACCCAGAGGTGAGCTATATCCCAGCCCAGTATGGAGCCAACATGAGTGATGCTGAATCCATCCAGACAACTCTGTGCCTCCCAGCCAGCTGCAACCAGGGCAGAGGGAGGAACAACAGCTTCAGGACCTGCAGCCAAAAGAGGAGCTCTCAGCAATGGAGCCCTTCTCTGTGCCTAGGGCTGTCCCCGCTGGCCACACGTGTCTGTGGTGTGAAACACGAGCCTTGCGCTGCGAGCTGTGTACCCTGTGTGCCGCCGAGGTGGGCTGCAGGGAGGGTAGCGTGGGGGCCCAGTTTCATCCCCCTCAGCCACTGGCCCCGGGACACTGTGGGTTTGCCCACTCATCTTGCTGCCCATCCAAGCCAGGGCTTCCCCCAGGCTGGCTGGATCTTCCACAGGGGACTTTTCCCAGGCCACTAGCAGGCGCCGGAGTGGAAAGTTCCCAGGAGCTGTGCCTGTGCTGCTGGGGACACAGATCCCTGTGGCCAGGAGCAACGATGCCTGCGGCGTCTCCTCCCATCCCCGACACCGCTCGCCCGCCCTGGCACTCGTCCAGGCCACAGCACTCAGCCGAACTCCGGAGCCGGAGGGGGTGTGAGCTGCTGGCAAAGCCCAGGGCAGGGGCACAGCAGGGCCCAGGGGGGAGCCAAGCCTGGGGCTGGGTGAGGGGCAGCTCTCGACACAGCAGGGACAGGGGTCCTGGGATGCAGGGGGGTGCCAGGTCAGGAGTATGGCATTGCCACACGGCACTGGGGGCATGCCAGCTCTTTGCTGGGGAGCTAAGTGGCTCTCGTGAGGTGGCTTCAAATTGCTGACAAAACAGGGACAATTCTGGGGGTTTTCCAAGAGCTCCGATACCACTGTGGGAACTGTGGGGCAGAAGATGATGTGTTGTCATGGACCAGTTCCTCTCCCCGTGTGCTGGGCAGGATGAGGAAGACATACAGGGGAGAAAAGAAAGATGGGAAAGCTGGAAGGGCGAAACATGATCTGGAGGCCCTCGCTGGGAACTTCCCCTGCCGCATGGCAGGGTCCTTCCTGACAATGCAGGGGCTGCTGTGTGAGCACATCCAGCCCATGTGGAGACTTCTACCTCCGTCCCCCATCCTGATGGCAGAGGGTGTGCGCTGCCAGCCTGCTCCCTCTCCAGGATCCAGTGCTCCAACTTCAGTGGGAAACTGGGGGACCAGGATCACGGTCACTCCAGAGTGCGTGATCCCCTGGTCTCTGCTGCTCCCCAGGCAGCCTGGGTTTAAAAGAAAGCTTGTTGATTTTGGTGAAGTACCGTCATGCCAATGCTGAACTTTACCCTCCCCCTGCCTCTCATCCCGGGATGCATGCAAGCATTGGGGATGTGATCCAGAGTGGGGAGCCCCCGGCTCTGCATGCAGCATCTCGCCAGCAGGGAGAACTCAGGGCCGGATCCAGACCTAGTGGTGCTGGGGGCTCTCAGTACTCAGGAAGCAGGTTGGGACACAATCCCAGGGTCCCTCCAGGGGGGTCCACAGCCAGCCCCCATGTCAGGCACACAGCAGGGACAACATTAAATCCTGCTGTGTTTGGTGCATCCCCAAACTCAAGGACAAGCTCTGGACCATGCCAGGGCTCTGAGCATTCGGGGATCACCATGGCCCCATGCCACAGGCCTGGTGCATGGGAAATCTCCAGAGACGGCTGGGGTTTCGGCTGGCCCAGCCCTCTCTCAGGTGCTGGGAGCTGGCATTTCCTTCCCACCCTTCACCCCTCTGGATCCCTGCCTGCGTTTGCCCGTAGTTTCCCAGGCAACAGCACCCATGGAGATGGGAGAGGAGAGGCTGTGCTGCGGAGGCAGCGATGCCACCCGCACGCTGACCCATGTCCCCCACAGAGACGCCATAGCTGCCGTGAGGTCACTCCATCTCCCTGCAGAGGGGGAAGCCACCAGCCCCATAGACTTGCATGGCACCAGGGAAGGGGGTGCTGTGGCATCACCCCCACCACCCTGTGGGGACCTGAGGGACGCTGTGACACCTGCCAGCCCAGAGGAGGGATGGTGAGGAGGGAAGGAGACGGGTGCCCCAAGGCGGGGAATGGGGCGATGGCTGCTATCAGGTGGGGAGAGATGGGCGAAGTGGGCACGAGCGCAGGCTGGAGGGTCGCACCCATCCCACATCCCTTTGGCACTGCAGCCTCCCACCCCACAGACCGCGTTTGGCCTCTGCCCCTGCTGCGGCTTCAGGCACCATGAGGCCCTGGGGAAGTCCTGACTGGTGCAGCAGGACCACAGCCAAAGCCATGGGTGCACAAAGTGCCCAGGCTCCTGGGGAGGAGGTGCTTGCACCCAGGTGGAGGGTGCAGCATCTCGGAGGCTGCAGGGGGGGAAGGAGTAGCCCCTCACTGACCTGCTGGGGGCTGCAGGGCCCCTCCTCCTGTTTCCCCCAAGTCGAGACACGGGGGAGCACAGAGAGGAGATGCACAGAAAGGGAGCGACACCCTGAGGAGGGGGGTTGAAAGCATGAGTTTCATCCATGGAAATCCATCACTCGAGGGTCAAGTCTGCAACTCCATAGCTGGCAGCTCCTCTCTGAAGCCCAGACCCTCGGGCAGGGGTGTGGGTTGCAGCTGGGTTCTGGCTGTGATGCAGGAGGCTGGCTTTGGGATGCTGGATTTGGGATGCTGCATTTGGGCTGCAGGGTGGGGTGTGAGGCCACGTGCAGCCAGGAGTGAGGGTGCTAGTGAGCAACCTGGCTCCTGGTGTAGAGCAGCCATGCGCGGGTGCTGGGAGGGTGTGGGAGGACCTGATCACCCGCTGGTTTCGCTGCTGCCTTCCCCTTCCTGCTGTGCGTGCCCCGACTCTGGTTTTACCACACTTGCAAAACGAAAGCGGTATCGGTGCATGAGTGCACTGGCGCCATCTCCCATCCTGCAGCCCAGCACCCTGGGGAG
>NW_009259589.1:83541-85125 GCF_000687185.1 Egretta garzetta
AAACCGAACGCGGTAGCGGTGCAGGAGTGCGCTGGCGCCCTCTCCCATCCTGCAGCCCAGCACCCTGGCGAGTCTGCGGTGGTGGGGCCTGCAGCAGCTCGCCAGGCACCCCTGAAACACCCTTCCCCCCCGCCCCATCGCTGCCTCCACCTCCACCCCATCCTGTACTGAGGATTTCCTTAACCAGGCAGCAACCCACAGGGACAACTGGGATCCATGGGGAAACAGGTAAGGGATGCTCCCCAAGTCAGCTGGAGCACTGGGGGGTCAGTCCTGGGATGGGGTGCAGGGCTGTGGAGGCAGAAAGGACCAGAGAGCACCCAATGGGATGTGAGAAGGGCTGTGCTGTTGGTGCACTTGGGGTGCTGGGCTGTGGGGTGCTATGGGCCCCACTGCACCCTGCCAGGCTCCTCACAGCTGCCCCAAGGCCCCGGTGTGCAGCGCACCCTGGGAGCTGGGAGGGATCCAGGGGACAGGGCAGGGTGCCGGGGTGCAGGCACCCGTCCCGGCATGCGGGAAGCCCAGCAGGAAGGGGAGGGGAGGGGAGGCCTCGGCGAGGGGCCAGGCGCAGGGCGGCCCCTCGACGCACCCGTCATGCATTACTGGAAACATCTGGCCTGGGCTGCGGGGGCGGGGGCTGGCTGCACACGCATGTGCACACATGCACATGGGTTTGGGGACACACGCATGCACATACGTAGTTATGGGTATGTATGTATCAGTAGATGCATCCACACCTGTATACGCTCATGTTCATGCGAGCATACGTACACATATGTGTCATCAGACACATACACAGGCATGGAGGTTTGCACACACATGTAGATGCCCACAGATGCGTGTGTGCATATAGATACAGCCATGTACATGTATACTTACATGTGTCCACACATGCCTAAATACATAGGTATACGTGTACAGATTTGCATGCCTGCACATGTGTGCACGTGTGCCAGTGATCACACTTGCTGCAGCACGCACATGCATGGGCATGCAGGTACCGTGCGCACGGACCCACACACATGCAACAAACACAAGCGCGCACGCACAGGCGCACAGAAGTACAACAGCCACACTAAGCGCACGCATCCTGGCCAGAGCCTGCGGCCATCACCCTGCCCAGGTTCGTCATGGTGCCATGCCCTGGCAGCAGGAGCCTGTGCGTCTGCACGCTGCGTGCGGGTGTTCCTCTGCGTGTGCTTGTGAGTGTGAAAACATGTGCATGCGGATGCCTGCATATGACCGTATGTCTCATATATGTCTATGTGTGCTATGTGCCTGTGCAAGCCTGTGTGTGTGCCCCTGGGTGTCTACATGCCCGTGGGCTGCGAGTGCCCCGTGTACCAAGCGTGCCATGGGTGTGCCCAGGTGTGCCAAGCGCACAGGATGCCCGTGTGCCCGTGTGTGCCCACAGGTGCCTGTGCATGCCGGTGTGTGCCCGTATGCGCCCGTGTGTGCCATGTATACCTGCGTGCCCACGCGTGTGCCTGTGTACCCCGTGTGCCCACGCGTGCCGTGTGCGCTCTCACGCCCCGCGAGTGCCCGGCGGTGCCCGCGCCCCCGGTGCGGGTGGGGGTGCGGGGG
>NW_009259589.1:85997-86774 GCF_000687185.1 Egretta garzetta
CGGGTCCCGTGGGCCCCCCCCCCCCCCCGAGGTGTGACCCCCCAGCCGGCGGGCCCCCGTGGTGCCCATGTGCCCCCACGTCCACGGTGCCACCCATCCTATCTCTAGGTACGAGTCGCCCTGCTCTCCGAGCTGTCATGGCATCCCGCGGCGCCGGGAGAGCCACCCCGTAGCACCAATGCCCATCCCATCTCTAGGTAGGAGTCGCCCTGCTCTCCGAGCTGTCATGGCATCCCGCGGCTCCGGGAGAGCCACCCTGTAGCACCAACGCATCGTATCCCCAGCCCTGCCTGGCTCTCTCCGGGGATGCCACAGCCTCGGGCGTCCCTGTCATCCACCCCACTGCCGCTCCGCACCTGGCTGGGCGCTCGCCTCCTTGCCAGGCTGGGAGCTGAAGCCAGCAGCATCTCTGCAGGCACACAGCCTTATCAGTGCCTGGCAGACCCCAGGAGGAGTGGCAGGACGTCTCCTTGGGTGTTCTCCCCTCACGAGGTGCAGGATGAGTCCCCAGGCTGAATTCAGGGCCACAGGGCAGGCAGCTTTTGGCTGGCAGGCAATAGGTGTGCTATGGGGAGGAGGTCGAGTGCCAGCTCTGCACCTCCCACCTCTGAGAGGTCTCCATGCCATGCAAGGAGCAGGGCTTGTCGTCTTCCCTGCGCAGCAATGACACCTCAGCTCCCCTTGGAAATGCAGCTGCTCCTGGGGAGGGGTTTGGTGGTGGGACGCAGTATCTGCTGGCAGCAGCCTGCCTGCACTGGCGGGGCAGTGGCCAGGGCT
>NW_009259589.1:86793-87370 GCF_000687185.1 Egretta garzetta
CCTTTATCTCCACCACCCATGCTCCCTCCCCACAGCTTCAGGGCCTTGTGCCCCTCTGCCGATCCATCACTCCGTACCCACAGTGGCCTGAAGACAGGCCCTGGGGGTGCCTGGCCAGTGGTGGTGGTCGGGGACCCTTGGTGGGGGTTGGGGGTCCTTCCCCGGCCAACAAGGCCGCCAGGTGCTGGTGTGGGATCTGCAAACACCAGTGCTATCGCACAGACAAGCAAACTGGTGTTTTGCAAAAGCGGCTGTCCCTCTCGGTGAGGTTGGGCCCCAGTGCTCCCCTGGGGACTCCAGCAGCCCCAGGCTGGGGCAGGGGTAAGGGCAGGGGAGGCAGCTGCCCCGTGCCCTGTCCGGCAGCACCTGGCGCTTGGCAGAGCCCAGCAGCTCAGCCCCCCTGCGCCGCACGTGCACGCAATGCACCGGGGCAGAAGGCAATCGTTTCCCATCTGTGTCCTGCGCGGCAGCTGAGCTCTGAGCTGGCCCCGCTCAGCGCCCAGTCCCGGCGCTGCCGTGTGCTGCAGCCACTTCGGCTCCAGCTCTCGCTGGGGGAGCTCTCGGGGCCCCCGCTCCC
>NW_009259589.1:87473-90126 GCF_000687185.1 Egretta garzetta
TGGAGATGCTGGAGAGGGTGGGAGCCAGCAGGAAGAGACCCCACTGCCAGCCCATCTGGGCCCTGCGTCCTCCACCAGCCCCGCTCCCGTGTGCCCGGCGGGCAGGTATGGGGGAGCAACCCGCCTGGCACAACCCCCAGTTCCCGGAGGGAGGGGGAGAACCAAGGCGGGGACATGCCCACCCCACCAGTCACATCTCTCTCGGTGTCTCTCCTCTCTGCCCAGCTTGCTCTAACAGTGGATTGAAGCGCACCGGTGGTGGTGCCGCAGCCAGCGCGACGGAGAGCAGGCAGGCGAGGGACCCCACGGCGGGAAGCTGGCACCATGCTTCAGCCTCCAGGGATGGCCGATAAGTGCAATGAGGGGCTGCTGGTAAGTGCCAGGGCACGGGGAGCGGGCTGGTGTGGGTACCTGCTTGTGGGGACTCGCAGCACCCGGCACAGGGAGCAGGACACCGAGGCTCCTGCAAGGCATGGTGCCCCCCGGGACCCCTGGCTGAGGTTGTGCCACCCTGGTGCCCCCCCAGCGCGATGCCTGTGGGGCAGATGCTGGCCACTGCTCGCCCTGAGCCTTCTGCTTGTGAGGCTCCCCGGGTGCAGTGTCTCGCTGTGCTGGGAGATGCTATCACCCGTCTCAGGCGCTCAGCCGGCGTTATCGCCCACCCCAGCTCTCCAGGCAGGCGGTGAAGGCAGGAAAGCCCCCAGCCAGGCGGCTCCTCCACCTATTCTCAGTAAAGGGCGGAGGTGCCCCTCTGTGCTGGGTGCCCCCAGAGGGCACGGTGTGGAGCTGCTTCCCCTCTGCCTCCACCTGGCAGGCTCTCCTGGACTGGGCTGGTCGGATGGCGTGCAGGCAGAGCTGGGTGTTTCCAGGCACCGGAGCGGTGCCCAACCCTCCGTCCTTGCAAGCGGTGTGTTGTGGGGTGCTGCGTGCTGCCCTGCGCCAGGGAGGGCCGCGGGACATGCGGGACATGCCTGGCACGTGTCCTCCTTGGAGGGCTGCAATGGCCCCACGCTTGTGGCAGCTTTGCCATGCAATGAGCAGTTTGGGAGCCCTGAGCTCAGCTTCCCGTGCCAGGCTGCTGTGCTGCGCCTGGAAGGTGAGCCTGGGCTGGGCTTGGCTCTTCCCTTTTTCCCCGATGGATGGGAGCTGAACACTGGGGCCAACACGGTTGCCGGGCCCTCCCCTTCCCAGGGGGCTTCCTGAAATAGCTGCATGCTCCAGCCAGAGGGCCTGGAGCCAGGACTTCCGTGGGAAGCTGAGAGCCAGGGGAGCAGCGTGCCCAGCAGGCGCTTCCAGCGCGCTCGCGTGTGCGCGGCTCCTCTGCCTGCGTGGCCCCGCGGGCTGTGCCTGCAGCGGGGAGCCCAGCACCCATCCTGCCCGCGGGGGCCAGCGTGGCAGGGTCAGGGCAGACGGTGGGATGGGAAGGCAGGTTTCTCCAGGAGAAGCCCTTGGCTGGGAACAGGGACGTATCCAGGCTAGATCAGGGGTCTGTCATGGGGACGTGCTCCTGCATTTGTGGGTCACTCGCCGTGGCTCCAGGTTGCTGCTGCATCCTTGCGCTGGCTGGAGCAGCCGGCATCGCACCGGGGCGAGGGCCGAGCCTGGCACGTGCGGCAGGGATCCAGGCATGGGAGCGCGCACCTGGTCTCGGTCAATCTTTAACTCACTTCTTGGCAGTACCTGACCAGCCCATGCTGGGGCCAGAGTCTGCGGAGAGGTGGGATGGGTGAGGGACCCACGGGGTCTGGCACGCGCTGTGCTGGCCACCCTGGCTTCCAGCCCTCTGCCCGGGGCTCCCCTGTTTGTGGGGCTGAGAGGACACCCGTGCACGGGGCACAGGGGTGCTGGTGCAGGGACTGCGGGAGGAAGGCAGGTCCCCAAGAGAGCATCCCTGCTCCCAGAACATCCCTACACTGCACCAGCTGCGAGAGCCTCGAGAGGAGCTGTGGTGGGACAGGCGCTGGCTGCTGGGCTGCCTGGGGCACTGGGGAAGGGAGCTGATCTCCCTGGCTTGCCTCCAGGGCCCTGCCAGTCGCCTGGTAAAGCGTTGTCCCTGCCTGTCCTCTCATGCCTGCCTGCGGGTGTAGATCCTGCCCCCCCCCAGCCCGGCTGGGGTCCCACAGCGCAGCCTCTGTCCAGGGGGTGTGTGTATGTGCAGTTCCAGGACTGGCTGGGTGTGCAGTGGGGTTTGGGGTGCCTGCTGTGCCTGGCCTGGGGAGGGACAGGGGTGATGGAGGCAGCAGCTGGGTGATATGCAGCCGTGCCTCAGTTTCCCCACCTGTGAGCTAGGGCCTGTGCCCTCCCGTCAGTGACGGAGTGACGAGGGTGCCCTGTCCTGCTGTTGCAGGCTCTGCATGTTGTGGATGCCCCTGGGAAGCTCTGCATGCTCACTCCAAAATCGCAGGCAGGAGGGCAGGCAGTGTCCCCACACCCCTCCTAAACCCTGCAGGGGCCATGGTGGCAGGTGCCCAATGGGGCACTGGGCTGCAGGGCAGCTCCAGGGGCTGGATCAGTCCCCATGTGGCCAGGCAGGGGGATCCCCATGGGGCCACAGGGAAACAGGGAGGGGCTGACAGCCTCTCCCTCCCCGGCCTTTAAGGACATTTTGTTTTGTCCTCCTCAGGACGTTTTGTTCAGGCTCCAGCAGTGCCAG
>NW_009259589.1:90256-91220 GCF_000687185.1 Egretta garzetta
CGCGGGGAGCCCGCCTCAGGTGGGCTCCTGCCATTGACCCAGCCCACCCCGGGCAGACACTGGGGCACCGGGGCCACCATGCTGCCAGGGTTAAGGGCTGGGGTGGCCCTGCCTGTCCCAGCCACCCCCAGCAGCGTGGTGCCGCCGGCCACGCGCAGGGGGGCCCCAGAGCTGCGGAAGTGTCACTTGGCTGTGGGAGCCCTTCCTGGAATACCAAGGGGCAGTGATGGGGGGGTTGCGGGGGATTTTTCTGCCTGAACGCCCCGGGAGAATTGTGTCCGCCCCGGGAGAATGGAGACGGAGAAAGGCAGCCCCGGTGGGAAGTGCCCAGCTAGGGGATGGTGGCACTGGGGCAGGTCCCTGGGCATCGTCCATGACCCAGGCACCCTGCGGCCCTGCTTGGGGACAAGGTGATGGGGGCTGGAAGACCTGTGGCCATCCCCAATGCGCCCATTGCCCCTACCTCTCTAGTTCAGCCCCAGCATCACCAGCCAGCCTGAGTGGGGACCAGGGTATCTGGGGAGGTAAGGGTCCTGCTGCAGGTCCTTCGTTTCCAGCAGCGTGTCCCCATGGGGCTGGCAATCCCCTCTGCCTGCTGGCCAGGCTGCCAGGGGAGCAGCCCTGTGCTCCCATGAGCTAGCGCCAGGCCCGGCATCCCCTAGATGGGGTGGTGGGTCCTGCCATGCTCAAGCTGGTGTGGGGGGCACGGGGGACAGTGTGTCTGGCAGTGGCATGCAGTTGGCCCAGGCAGGGTGGCGCAGCCGAACTGGAGGCATGGAGGGATGCTTGTGTAGGCACGTTGTGGGGTGTTGGGGCACAGGAGGTGCCTGGCTTCATGTGGGGCAGGGCTGGTGGTGTGAGCTGGGAGGGCTGATCTGGGGCTGCTGGGGCTGGCACAGGGTAGGGTGGCTCTGGGATTGCACGTGTCCCAGGGGGTACGGTTGGGTGCTGCTGTGCCATGGCT
>NW_009259589.1:91262-91754 GCF_000687185.1 Egretta garzetta
GCCATCACGCCTCGCTGGCGCCTTGGCCGTGCTCCCCAGCTGGAGCGCAGGGCTGAGAGCAGCTGGGGCGCCCTGAGCCTGGCTGGGGGGCACCTCACGCCCGCTGTCCCATAGGGCACAGCAACCCACTGGGGTCCCACCCCACACTGGCAAGGGGGCAAGCAGGGAGGCTGTGGGGTGCCGGGGTGGCAGGAGGGGAGCAGCACAGCCCTCCTGCCAGCCAGATGGTCCCCCACGGGGCAGTGACCTTGGGAGGGTTGCCATGGAGACCCCACGATGTCGCCAGTGGTATGACGTCAGAGTGAAGTAGCGTGGCACCAAGCTGGGGATGTGCCAGCAGGCAGGCTTGTCCCCACACCCCTGTCCACCAGGGAGCCATGCCCAGTCCCCGCAGCCCTCAAGTGCCAGTGGTTGGGGTTGGGTGTGTGGGGCTGGGTGGCTGTGCGGGTGACGGGCATAGGGGGCAGGAACATGTGTGCGGGGCTGGGGGCG
>NW_009259589.1:92101-94626 GCF_000687185.1 Egretta garzetta
GATGGCGGCGGTGCCAGTACTGTCGTCCCGCCCCCCCCCCCGCCAAGGCTCTTCAAGCCCCTTTGTGCTGGCTCTGGGGCAATGGCTCTGCGGGACCGAGGCACAGCTGCAGGTCTGTGCCCCGGGATCCTGGGGGGGCACCCCCAAGCTCCACAGCCAGGGATGTGGGGTGCCCTGAGGAGGGAGGGGACAGTGCAGCACCAAGCCCCTTCATGGCCTCAGCTGTGTTGGGAGTGAGATTGCCTGACAGTTGTGTGTTTGTTAACTCTGGAACCTACTGATTGCAAGAGGGGTGTACAGCACCCCTTTGCCTTGCTCAGTGCTGGAAGGGCAGAGCCTAGCTAAGACCCCCCTCTTCTGCCCCCTCCATTTCATGGGCATCAGCAAGCGATGTTAAAGTTTGCCCCAGCCCTGCGGGGCTCCCTGGAGTTGAGGCTGGTGCTGCTGTGGGTGGCTGGCAGGGTGTGCTCAGGGCTGTCAGTGGAGCTGGGCAGCCTCCCCGCTGCCACTGCCCGGCCTGTGCCAGGTGCCTGTGCCCCCATGCCATGGCTCTGCTGCAGCGGGGCAGGGGCAAACACAGCACTGGGCACCGCGGCGAGAGGGTAGGGATGGGTGGGATGTGCCGGTGGGGCTGGCAGAGCCACAACAGGCAGGCTGGGAGGGCACAGCAGCCTCTGGCATGGGGCTGGCACTTCTGGGTTCATCATCTCATGTGCAAGGGGCAGGGAGTGTGGGGGCCAATTACAGGGGCACCCCCCCACTGCAGCACCCAGGAGCCAGGGCCAGATGGTGAAGGCACCTGGGATACCCCTCTCCAAGTCACCCCATCCCCAGGGAACCCTTTCCAAGTCACCCCATCCCAAAGGACCCCCACCCCATGCTGGGGTTCCCCTGCCCCAGGTATCCTGCACCCCATTTTCCTGCCCTGGAAGAGGGGCTATTTTGGTAAATTATATAATTAGCATGTATTTGTACCTTCCGGCAGCCCCTGCCTCCCCCAGCCATGACTGCATCACCATCACCATGGTGAAGAGCAATGACATCAGGCTGATGACATCAGGGGCTGATTGGTACCCTGCATTGCCATTGCAGGAGCAGCCCTGCTACCCCATTAGGAGGCTGGGAAAGAAATTGAGGGTCCCTCACTGTTTTGGGGAAGGGGGCTGGATAAGGCTGGTGGCCCGCAGAGTGCTTCTGCCAGACTGAAATACCTCTGTGGGGGCAGTTTGAGTGGGGAAAATGAGAGGGGGATAACGCTGGCGATTCCTTCCATGGGGACATCCCCTCCCACCATTTACCCCACCACTGCCATGAGCTTCCCAGCCATAAATTAGGGCTCCTTCGGGAAGTGGGGGGCATCCGGGCACCCCAGCCAAGCTGTCATTGTGCGAGGCGATGCTGCTTAGCATGAGAAAGGCTCCGGTGCCAGGTGGCGTGATGGATGATGCCTGCTCTGCTGGGCTGGGGAATCTTTGGCCATGTGGTGGTGGGGTGGTCCCTGGGGAAGGGGGAGGAAGGGTCCTTCCTCTCCCCCTCCCTCCCCACCCCTGATGTTTGCACCCAAGCCAGGCATCTTTTGGGACTGCATGGGAGCACATGCATGGAAAATTTGGGGAGTGGGATAGGGACCTCCCCCCGCCCAACAAAGGCTGCATCCTTGCTGGGGGGCAGCTCCCCCTTTGCAGCCCAGCTCTGTCCCAACCCCACAGCGGGGCAGGGTGGAATCTCATCTTCCTGGATCCCTGGGTTCTCTCTGTCGTCCCCCCCCCATCCCGGTCTTTTACTATGTGGGGTTGGGAGGGCAGTTAATGAGTGTAAAGGACGGGGCGACCTTCCCAGATTTGGGGAGAGGAGGGGTTGTAGCAAGCTGAGGGGTGAGCACGCAAGCTTGTGCGCACGTGCATGTTCTTGTGCACGCGTGGGCACACATGTGGCTGTCCCCTTATTGGGGACAAGCATGCCAAAGCCCTGAACTGCAGGAAAGGCGGGGGGGGGGAGGGGGCAGCAGAGGCCTGGTGCTCTTGTTACACTGGTGGCAGGTGTCTCAGAGCTGGGGTGCCCCATCGGGCATGCAGGTGAAGCTGTGCTGGGGTCACCCGAACAGAGGGGTGGCCCTCTGGCTTTGGCACAGGGATGAGGTCCTCTTTGTTCACTGGGGCTCCAGGCTGAGCTGGGGCCATGCAGTGTTGTCCCATCCCCCCCAGACCCTTTGCCAGGGAGACTGGAGCGTTGCCCCCCCCGCCAGCTGTGCTGCTCATTAGGAGCCTCGTTAGTGCGAGCAGCTTAATCAGAGTCTTCCCGATCAGATCAGCCTGCTGGAGCGGGCAGTGTTCCCCAGCATGGGGACAGTGCCAGCGTCCCTGCCCCCACCCTGGGGACCCCTTGGCCCCGCTCCTGCTCCGCACCCCACAATTAGAGCCTCCCCCGGGGGGGCTCCCCCAGCCCCGCCAGTTGCTGTGAGCTCATTTCTGACAGAGCCTTTGCCCACGGGGTCTGGTGTGGGCACCCCAGGGCCCTGGCTGGGC
>NW_009259589.1:96615-97464 GCF_000687185.1 Egretta garzetta
CACGGGCTGGCTGCCGGGTGACGTGCCCGCATGTCACGCCTAGGAGTGGGCGGCCCCTGCACACGCTCTATGTGCTCCACACCCGGGCATGCTCAGCCCGGGTGCCTGTCCCTGTGCTTGTGTGGCCTCTGTCACCAGGTAGCTGCCCTAAAGTCACTGTGGCTGTGCAAGGAGACACCCCCATCCAGTGGTTCTCCAAGGAGGTCTCCAGACCCCAAGGGTTTGCCTGCAGCCTTGCGGACCATGCCCCCTGTGCGCATTGCCGTGCGTCCCAGGGGACCCTTGGCACCACGGGGCTTGCTCAGAGCTGTGCGGTGCTCCCCAGGGCCATGGACTGACCAGCACCCTCATCCCATGCACCCATCGCCTGGCCTTAGGTGGTGATGGGAGGGCTCAGGGCACCCGTGACACCCCAAAAAATGCCATCTGCCCTCCGTCTAACCTGCTGGAGCTCAGCAGCAGCCCATCAGGATATTAGTAGGAGCCTGGGGCCATGCTGGGATGGAGCCATGGGGTGATGGGTGCCATCTCCGTTGGGGGTGATGGGCACCCGTCCCTGTTGTTGTTGTTGTCCCCGGTGTGAGCTCGCATTGTGTGGCAGCCTGCACAAAGCACCCTTTCTTGCCTCCGACCAACGCCCCCCCATCCCCCTCCCACAGGTCCTCTGCGGTGAGGGCTGTCTGGGTGCTGGGGCTGTCCCCAGGGGACCCACCTGCATGGGACCCCCACCCCGAGTGTGCTGCCCTCGCTGGGTGCTGAGCTGGCAGCAGGACCCCAGCTGCAGCAGGGTGCCCTTCCCGGGGGGGCACCCAGACCCCAGCCTGCTCTAGTCACTGCACCCAACTCCCC
>NW_009259589.1:97684-98960 GCF_000687185.1 Egretta garzetta
CAGCAGCCGTCACCCCTCCGATGGAACCGGTGGGGAGGTCCCTGGTTGACGCACCCCACGGTCTCTCTCTGCAGAACGGTGCTGTGCCTGGGGAGCAGGGCAAACAGGACAAGAGCGTCAAGCGTGGCAACTGGGGCAACCAGATCGAGTTCGTGCTGACCAGCGTGGGCTACGCCGTGGGGCTGGGCAACGTCTGGCGCTTCCCATACCTCTGCTATCGCAATGGGGGAGGTGGGTGTCGGGGAGCTGGGGGAGTGGGGTGTCCCAGGGCAGGGGTGGGGGTGTGTGCCCAGCCCCATGTGGTGCTTGCCAGCCCCAGGTGCAGGGAGAGGGGGGGCAAGGCCGTGCTCAGCGTCGTTGCCCATTCTCTCACCCTCTGGTTCATGCCTGCCAGGTGCCTTCATGTTCCCCTACTTCATCATGCTGGTGTTTTGCGGCATCCCCCTCTTCTTCATGGAGCTCTCCTTCGGGCAGTTTGCAAGCCAGGGCTGCCTCGGCGTCTGGAGGGTCAGCCCCATGTTCAAAGGTAAGGGGCTGCCCGGCCCCACCAGCACACACCAGCACGGGGCATCTGCTGGCACAGCCCCCGGCATGTGGTACGCCCCCCCGCACACCCCGTGTGTCCCCTGCACGCAACCCTCACACAGCCCCGCGCAGGCACCCACAGCTCACGTCTTGCACACGCATGCCTTGCACACGCACCACTGGCTGCGTTGCAGGGGTCCGCTGTGCACACACCCACCCCAGGCCGCACTGCCCTGCACACGCAGCCCACCCGCCGTCCCCTGCATGCATTACACACATCCTTGCACACACGACGCGTCCCCTGTGCACACCCCAGCCCTGCGCTGGCATCCACTGCAGGCATTAACACACACGTCCCTGCACACACCACACGTGTCCCCTGAACGTGCTGCAGGTGCCCGTGGCCCCCCCTGGCTGTGGGCACACTCCCGCAGTCCTCTCCCTGCCCCGTGGGTGGTGGGTGCTGTGCCCACGTGTGTGGGTGCTGGCGTGCTCAGAGCTTGCCGTGCCGCGGCTGGACCCCGCTTGGGTGCACCTCCTGGCACAACTGCGTGCTCCTGTGCTGCCAGCTCCCCTGGCACACGCCGACAGGCTGCCTGCCGGGTGACGTGCCCGCATGTCACGCCTAGGAGTGGGCGGCCCCTGCACACGCTCTATGTGCTCCACACCCGGGCATGCTCAGCCCGGGTGCCTGTCCCTGTGCTTGTGTGGCCTCTGTCACCAGGTAGCTGCCCTAAAGTCACTGTGGCTG
>NW_009259589.1:99385-99675 GCF_000687185.1 Egretta garzetta
GCGCTGCGCGCCGTACCCGCGCCGTGCCGCACCCGCGCCGTGCCGCACCCTGCTGCTCACCCCTCCCCGGTGCTGTTCCCAGGCGTGGGCTACGGGATGATGGTGGTGTCCACGTACATCGGGATCTACTACAACGTGGTGATCTGTATTGCCTTCTACTACTTCTTTGTGTCCATGACGCGCGTGCTGCCCTGGACGTACTGCAGCAACGCCTGGAACACGCCCGACTGCGTGGGGGTGCTGGACAGGAACCTCTCCAGCCGCGCCGCCCTCAACCTCACCCGCCTCCT
>NW_009259589.1:100345-102517 GCF_000687185.1 Egretta garzetta
CTGGGCTGCGTGGGGCGGGCTCATCACCATGGCCTCCTACAACAAGTTTCACAACAACTGCTACCGGTGAGTGCCTGACCATGGCCCACCGGTCCCCCTGCTGCCCCCTGGGCCTGCTGCCAGCCCTGACCCCTCTCCCCACAGGGACAGCATCATCATCAGCATCACCAACTGCGCCACCAGTGTCTACGCCGGCTTCGTCATCTTCTCCATCCTGGGCTTCATGGCCAACCACCTGGGTGTGGACATCTCCAAGGTGGCCGACCACGGCCCCGGCTTGGCCTTTGTCGCTTACCCCGAGGCCCTCACCTTGCTCCCCATCTCGCCTCTCTGGTCCATCCTCTTCTTCTTCATGCTCATCCTCCTGGGGCTAGGTACACAGGTAGGTCATGGTGGTGTGGCATGGTGGGGCCAGCATGCTGGGATAGGGTGGCATGGTGGGGCCAAGGTAGTAACAAGCTGTCCCCCTCTGCCCCATGTGCAGTTCTGCCTGCTGGAGACGCTGGTCACGGCCATCGTGGATGAGGTGGGCAATGAGTGGATCATCCGCAGAAAGACCTTCGTGACACTGGGGGTGGCTGTGGCGGGCTTCCTGCTGGGCATCCCACTCACCACGCAGGTAGGTGACCATGGGATTGTGGTGACAGGGTGCCATTGCCATGGCGACCTTGCCACGGCTGACAGAATCAGCCATGTCCACATTGTTGCCATGACCACCCTGGTGGTGGTGACACCTGGGGCCTGGTGTTGCCCTGCCAACACTGGCGATGGCATCCAGACTAAGCTGACCCTAGCATTGGGCGTTGCCATGCCGACCGCGGTGGTGGTATCCAGGCTGTGTGTTGCCATGCCAACTGTGGCAGCACGGCTGTGCCGTTGCCTTGCCAACGGCGACCATACCACCGGGGCAGCCGTGCCAAAGGGTCCTTCTCACAGGCGGGCATCTATTGGCTCCTGCTGATGGACAACTACGCTGCCAGCTTCTCCCTGGTCATCATCTCCTGTATCATGTGCGTTGCCATCATGTACATCTACGGTAGGTGCAACTGCCTACAGCCAATCAGCCGTCAGGGCTGCCCCAGCCAGCCAGTGGGGAAGGGGGTGTGCTAACTTCTGGCCAATCAAGCGGTTTCCTGCATGCTAACTGGCTGAGGTGCGAAAGCCACTGGCCAATCGGGGCAGCCGTGACCCGAGGATCCCTGTGGGTGCCACCACCCAGAGCCTGGAGCTGGTGCTGGGCAGGGGTGGGAGGGGGCTTGGGGTCCCACCGGGGCCCCAGCCCAGCCATGCTGGGGCTGACAGCCACTTGTCCTTGCAGGGCACCGCAACTACTTCAAGGACATTGAAATGATGCTGGGCTTCCCACCCCCGTTCTTCTTCCAGATCTGCTGGCGCTTCATCTCGCCCACCATCATCTTTGTGAGCATTGCGAGCGCGGGAGGAAGGGGCAAGGATCCCACCTGGATCCCCCACTCGCCCACCCTGGGGAGAAGGGTGCTGGGCTATGGGATGGGATGGGAATGGGGCAGAGCAGGGCGATCGGGGGGTGGCAGAGCAGGCTTGCTGCTCCCCCCCGGCTGATCCCGCCTGTCCCTCCCCAGTTCATCCTGGTCTTCACAGTGATCCAATACCGGCCTATCTCCTACAATGACTACGTCTACCCTACTTGGGCCATCAGCATCGGCTTCCTCATGGCACTCTCCTCCGTCATCTGCATCCCCATCTACGCCATCTACAAAGTGTGCTGCTCCGAGGGGGACACGCTGCTGGAGGTGGGTGGCCAGGGACTAGGACATTCCCCCCCCCCTCCTTGCTCCTCTCCCACCTGGGGCTGCCTGCAAGGCTGTCCCCCACCCCACTGGAGTTGTCGGCACCTTGCAGCGTGGGGCACCCCATCTCCAGGCACCCCTGGGAGCCGCTGGCATGCTGGGGGAGGCTGGGGCAGGGGAGCAGGGCGGGTGCTAACCCTGTCCCCAACCTCTCCCTCTCTCTAGCGCTTGAAAAATGCTACCAAGGCGAGCAAGGACTGGGGTCCGGCGTTGGTGGAGCACCGCAGCGGGCGCTACGCCCCGGCGTTCAGCCCCTCCACTGAGTCCCACCTGGAGGTGCAGCCCCTGCAGCCGGAGAAGGGCCGGAGCGAGGCAGTGGCTGGCCCCCCCCGGGCGGGGAGCC
>NW_009259589.1:102565-103013 GCF_000687185.1 Egretta garzetta
CGGCCCCCCTGCAGCCGGGCAGCCTGCCCCGCCGTGGGGCACCCTCCTGGCCTACCCATGGAGATGGCGTGGGGTGAGAGTGGGGCTGGGGCTCGCAGGGACTGCCCGCGGCTGCCCCGGGCTGCGTGTGCGCAGGGCTGTCGTGGCAGGGGGTTTGCACTGTAGGGAACCCCGTCCCAGGTGGGCACCCCCCGGGGCTCAGAGCCTGCAGGGTCCCATGGGTGGCCGTGCCCAGGGACAGTGCCAGGCACTGGGCCAGCACAGGGAGACGGGGGCAAGCATGCTGCCCGCATGGGCAGCGGGATCTCACGGCACAAGACGCAAGCACTTCGAGCACACGTGTGTGCATGTGTGTGTCCTTCACAGACATGGTATGGCCACGCACATGGCACACGTGGGCATGCACATAGGCACAGTTCTGCAGGGCTGTACAGGTGGCGAGCTGGTA
>NW_009259589.1:103626-105335 GCF_000687185.1 Egretta garzetta
GGGGGGGCCTTCCATGGTGCTAAGGGGGAGGAGGATGGACCAGCCCCCCAGCTGCTGCTAGCGAGAGGTACCAGCGGAGACACAGAGGGCTGTGCCAGCCTGCTTGCTCCAAGCCATCCGGGGACACTCAGTCCCCAACCAGTATTTAGTGGAGCAGGATGCACTGGCAAGACCGGGCGGTTTTTAAATCTGTCTTCCAGCTCCAGCCAAAGGGCTTGGAGTTCTCAATTCAGGGTGGGACCCTTCCCACCCTGCTGCTCCCCTCCCAGCCAGCGCCCTGCTCTCCCCGTGGCGCTGCACTGAGGCTGGCACGGGGACACGGCGTGGCTTGGCACGGCGGGCGGTGGGCGCTGAGCCCCGGCAGGACGTTCCAGCTCCCCCGGCCCTGTCCTGAGCCCCCTGCCGTGCCACGGTGAGGGGTGCAGGTTCCTGCATGGTGCCCATGCCCTGCCCCATGTGTCACGCCACTACTCTTCACCTCTAATTGTTAGCAATAACGTGCGCGCCCCTGGGCAAGCGCTGCCTGTGCCAGTGTCTCTCCCAGTGTAGAGTTCTAAAGTATCCTAGATTTTAATGAGATTTGTATTCCTGAGGCCGTGTCCTGCTGTGCACTTATTTGGGGGCCCTGGGGGTGGACTGGAGAGTGGGTGACCATGGCCCATGGGTGCAGCCCTTTCCCCTTTGCGTGCCCGGCACTGGTGCTGAGCAGCCGGGGAACCTTCCCTTGCCCCACTCAGACCTACAAATCCAGCTGGAGCTAAGCATGGGGTAGAGGGGCTTGTCCCTGCTGGGGGAGAGCACTGTCCTCAAGAGGGGTGTCCACCAAGTGTCCCACCGAGCAGCAAGGGCAGCCGCCTTTGCTGCCCCGTCTCATGGTGACACTGCCCCCCCCGTCCCCACAAACCCCACAAACTTTTGAAACTTTTATTAAATACAAAAACCCCGGTCTCTACGACCGAACGCTGCATTCAACGTACGCTCAAAAAAAGGGTCAGACATTCAAATGTACAAAAGTTGCCGGCGCCCCCCAGCCCCGGCATGCTGCCCTGCTCCCGGCCCCACTGCTCCCGGCCCCCCGTGGGGTGTGGGGGGGTGCTGGGGCTCCCAGCCCCACGGGGGGGCACAGGGCACCTGCCCTGCATGGCCCCGGCCTCTCCTGCGCACAGTCCCCCTGCCCCAGGCCTGGAGGGGGGAAGCCAGAGAAGGGGGTGATCCCAATGGCACCCAAACTGCCTGTGGGGCACCCACTGCTGGCGGGAGCTGTGGGGCAGCCGCTCCCCTCCCCACCCCACCCCAGCCTCTGCTGAGAGGGGCTGGGGGGGTTCAAATGAGCCCTATACCCCCCCAAAGCTGGGGGGAGGGCAGGCGCAGGCAGGGGCTGCACATACGCACACAGCATCTGCCTTTGGGGAGGGCGGACGGGATACAGCCACCACCCCCCAGCCCTGGGAAAACTGAGGCACAGCGAGGGGCGTTCGCTAACCAGAGGTCTCTCTGTTTGGCAGAGCAGAGACAGGGCCCGGCTCTAAGCACCAGACTAAAGCAGAGGAAGACAGTGAGCCACGTCTGCGTGCCCAGCAGCACAGGCAGCACCCAGCTGGGGCAGCACCGTCCTGCCTGCCTGGGGGGAGCCTGGCTGCTCCCAGCCCTGGCCACAGCAGCAGCGGCTCCCGCGCCGGGGGAGGGGGGAGGCCGCACCCCCGCTCTTG
>NW_009259589.1:105435-107566 GCF_000687185.1 Egretta garzetta
GGGCTGGCCCCTCCCTCTGTGCCTTGAGCCGCATGTGGGGCAACTGGGCTCGTCCACCGACACAGCGAGTATGGGGCGGGGGTCCTGCAAACACACTCGTGGGGACGGAGGGGACAGAGAAATCCTGGGGACCAAGGGGCGGGTTGGGGGGCAGCCGTCTCCAAGAAGGCAGCAGAGTAGGCAGAAAACATCCCCGTCCAGTCCTGGCTCTCGAGCCGGGGCAAAACCTGCCATGCCATGCCAGCCTGGGCACAGAGCCTTCTCCCCGTGGCTCTGCCGGCGGGGCAAGCACTAGCCCCGGGCCAGGCGGGGGGGCGGCCTACCGATCTCCACCGTGATGTTGGTGTACATGGGCTGGCGCGAGACCTCCACCAGCCGGTACTGCAGCGAGCTGATCCCATCCCGCTTCATCGTCATTTTGGTGTTCTGGATCTTGGTGAATCTGGTGGAAATGGGAGCAGGATGATGTGGGGAGGGGGGCGGGTGGGGGACCTTGCTGGGGTGCTAGCAGTGCCAAAACTCAGTGGGGGTGAGCAGAGCAGGGGAGCCGGTGGCTGGAGGCAGCCCAGTGACCACCCAGCGTCCCGTCTGCCCCCGTCTGCTGCGACTCACTCACCTCTGCGGGTTGGGCTCGTTGTGTTTGTCGCGTTCGTGCTTGATCATGCGGTACCTCCCAATGCGGATGTCGGGCCTCGACACCTTCATGCCATTCAGGGAGATGCTGGGGGCCGGGAGTAGGGGGAAATCAGTGTGTGGGCACCAGGGTGGGACATTTCCCAGCTCAGAGACCTGTGGGGTCATGCCCTAGCCCAAGTAAAACCCATCCCTGCTTTAACGGGGCTGTGCCAAGCCAAGCTGAGCTGAGCAAAGCCAGACCACGGACAGGCCAGTGCCACGACTGAGGGTGCCGCATGCCTCACGGCAGAGCGTGCCCAAAGCACTGCTCCCACCCAGAGACCTCTTCTGGCTCCGCAGGCCAGCAGCTGTGGCCAGCCTGTGCTGTTTACATTCTCCAAATGCCGGTGCCCGGCCCTTCCCTCGGGGCCTCCCTCTATACGGCAGCCACCACCGAGACGCTTACAAGTTTTGCATCCCAGCTCCGGCCTGGAGTGGAGCCTGCAGGCGTGCTGCCCAGCTCACACCGCAGCAGGAGGGCGCCGGGCCCCACCCTGGGGGGGTTCAGCCACAAGGAAGGCACATGGGTGCCCCATGGCCACCCCAACACCCTGGGAAGGGCCAGTTCGATCTGTGAGGGTCACCAAGCCTCAAGTTGGAGGGTAATGAAATCCCTCCCCACCATGTGGCATTCCCCGTGCATTCTCCTGCAAAACTGGGAGCCCCGGCGCTGGTGAGGGTGCCAGGTCAGTGCTCGGCGGGGAGCCCCAGCACACGCCAACCAGCCAGTGCTGATGAGGGGTTGGCACCTACCGGTTAAAGATGTCATCGTCCTCTCCTCCCCAGCCCCAATACTCGTTGGGAAAGCCGTTGATCTTCAGGAACTGGGACTTGCTAAGCCCAGAGACGCCACCAAAGTAGCCGGCGTAGGGCAGCCTGTGGGGTGACAGCAAACAGGTCAGCCCCCAGGGGCAGGCAGGGATGGGGGTCAGCCCCATGGCAACCCCCCGGGACAAACACCAGCCCTTTCCTGTGTCACCCTCCCACCAGGGCTCTGCATCTTCTCCCGTCCCACATTCACAATTAGAGCCAGCGACCCCACGTCTGCCCCAGGTGATCACCAAAGGTTGGTGGCCCTGGTGTCATCCCAGCCCTGCCCAGAAAAGCACCCCAGCCCCGCAGAGCACCCACCTGAACCCAAACTTGTCCATGCCAACAGCAAAGTGCCGCGGCTGCTCATAGCAGCGATAGAGGTTGCGGTCGTCCATGGGGACGAGGTCCACGTCACTGAAGATGAAGCAGTCATACTCCTCATCATCCTTGAGGGCCTCCAGGAACCCCACGTTGAGCAGCTTGGCCCGGTTGAAGGTGTCCTCGCCAAACTGCGGGGCAGAGCTCAGCGATGCCCGCCTGACCACCCCAGCCCTGTCAACCCCTCTCCCCCGCACCCCTCACCTGGTTGATGATGTAGATGCCGTAAGCCACCTTCTGCCGGCGCAGGATGGGGTGCAGGTAG
>NW_009259589.1:112350-114853 GCF_000687185.1 Egretta garzetta
GTGCTGCAGCCTGCCGGCTGCCAGCAGAAATGCCTGCTTGGCTGCTGTGCAGCCACCACCGAGACGCTTACAAGTTTTGCATCCCAGCTCCGGCCTGGAGTGGAGCCTGCAGGCGTGCTGCCCAGCTCACACCGCAGCAGGAGGGCGCCGGGCCCCACCCTGGGGGGGTTCAGCCACAAGGAAGGCACATGGGTGCCCCATGGCCACCCCAACACCCTGGGAAGGGCCAGTTCGATCTGTGAGGGTCACCAAGCCTCAAGTTGGAGGGTAATGAAATCCCTCCCCACCATGTGGCATTCCCCGTGCATTCTCCTGCAAAACTGGGAGCCCCGGCGCTGGTGAGGGTGCCAGGTCAGTGCTCGGCGGGGAGCCCCAGCACACGCCAACCAGCCAGTGCTGATGAGGGGTTGGCACCTACCGGTTAAAGATGTCATCGTCCTCTCCTCCCCAGCCCCAATACTCGTTGGGAAAGCCGTTGATCTTCAGGAACTGGGACTTGCTAAGCCCAGAGACGCCACCAAAGTAGCCGGCGTAGGGCAGCCTGTGGGGTGACAGCAAACAGGTCAGCCCCCAGGGGCAGGCAGGGATGGGGGTCAGCCCCATGGCAACCCCCCGGGACAAACACCAGCCCTTTCCTGTGTCACCCTCCCACCAGGGCTCTGCATCTTCTCCCGTCCCACATTCACAATTAGAGCCAGCGACCCCACGTCTGCCCCAGGTGATCACCAAAGGTTGGTGGCCCTGGTGTCATCCCAGCCCTGCCCAGAAAAGCACCCCAGCCCCGCAGAGCACCCACCTGAACCCAAACTTGTCCATGCCAACAGCAACGTGCCGCGGCCGCTCATAGCAGCGATAGAGGTTGCGGTCGTCCATGGGGACGAGGTCCACGTCACTGAAGATGAAGCAGTCATACTCCTCATCATCCTTGAGGGCCTCCAGGAACCCCACGTTGAGCAGCTTGGCCCGGTTGAAGGTGTCCTCACCAAACTGCGGGGCAGAGCTCAGTGATGCCCGCCTGACCACCCCAGCCCTGTCAACCCCTCTCCCCCGCACCCCTCACCTGGTTGATGATGTAGATGCCGTAAGCCACCTTCTGCCGGCGCAGGATGGGGTGCAGGTAGTGCAGCCAGTACTTGAGGTGGTGTTCACGGTGCCGGAAGGGGATGAGGATGGCCACCTTCTGACGGGGCAGGCAGTCTGTGGGGGTGTACTTGCCACCCTGGCGCACGTCGGGGTTCTCCCGCTGCACCCGCTCCATGCTCATGGGAGAGCTGAACTCAATGAGCAGGCGCCCAACTGCAAGAGGGAGGGCAGAGTGATGCCTGTGGGATGGGACACGGTCTGGCTCATGGTCACCTGCTGCTCCTGGCCAGGCTGGTGGAGCAAACAGCGAGGGGGACCTGCAAGGGGGACTGGCACTGTCGAGGGCAGAGAACACCCAAAACCTTTCTCAAACAGGGGCGAGACACTAACAAAACCTGAAAACAGCTGTCTTGGTACCAGTTCAAGGCTGGGGTTTCTCCACTGCTCCACCCCTGGGACCGCCGGGAAGCCATGCCCAGGGCCCAGGGGATGGGAATGCTACCCATGGCTGCCCACCCCAGCCCCATGCTCAGAGCCAGAGCCCAACTCCCCCTTGTACTCATCCCGCACGTCTCACCTAAGCCAGGAGGTGTCTCCTGGCAGGGCTGCAAGGGCTTCTCGGTGGCGGACAGATTGGTGCTGGGCTTGGCGCTGGGGGACGGGGCCTCAGCACCGGCCGGCCCGTAGCTGGGTACGGTGCCGTTAGGGCGGGAGGAGTTGGAGAAGGGGTGGGCACGTGAGGCGTTCCTGGCGTTGAAGCGGCTGAAGAAGTCCAGGTGCTGCGCGTAGACATCGAAGTAGAGGATCATGATGATGACAAAGTGGAGCAGGCAGAGCAGCAGCACAGCCTTGCAAATCCTTTCCAGGGTCACCCCCAAGAGCAGCCTGGTCATCTTCCGGGCACGGGCAGGCGGACATGTGCGCTCAGTTGGGGCAGGGGGGGCGGCCCCAGCCCCAGCCCCGATCCTGCCAAGAAACGCAACACTCAAGACACCACCAGCCTGAGCCATCAACCCCAGCCCAAACAACAGCAGGGTGGTGGGAGCAGCACAGGCCTGATGAGGAGGTGATGGGCTTGCAGGTCGGATTGCCAGTGAGTGCCCTGTGGGGATGTTGCGCTCAGACCCCCCCTCTGAAGGTACAGCCATGAAGACATGAGAGGTCCCCAGCCCCATGCAGTAAGTCTCCTCCCTGCTTTACAAGGCCAAGACTGGTCCAGACCCACTCCCCGTCCCCATCACCCCCCCAGGCAGGGGATGGGGATACCCCCACAGGCGCCACGAAGAGCCTCCATGGAGGCTGGGCACTTGAAGGTCACACTCTCCAAACCACAGCCAGCCTGGGGTGTCCCAAGGGCACCATGGGTGCCCCCACCAGCCACCCCTTTCTGAGGCACCTCACTTCCCTGCTCCCCGTCCCA
>NW_009259589.1:114882-116263 GCF_000687185.1 Egretta garzetta
GGGGGACTCCAGCTTACAGACAGCAGTGTGGGTCTTCTCTCTTTCCGCTGCTGGTGGAGAGGCCCCCCGGGACACTGGGAGCCGCTGGGAGCCAGGGTCCCCTTATCTCCCACATGACACCTGGAGTCAGGCCAGAGCCCTGCCGGGAAGGCAGCCGGGAGAGTCATTGGAGAGCCCTGGATGAGCCAAAACGTCTGGCCCTTCCCAGCCCCACTATCGGGCCACAGCACGGCCGAGCACCCCAATTCCTGCCCCAGTCCCTACCCTGGTCTCAGGGAAGCTGCTAGGACAGGGCAAGGCGACCACGTGGGATAGGCACAGGGGCTTGCAAGGCCCTGGGGACCCCGGGACAGGCCAGTGACGCTGCAGGGACCCTGGGGGGCAGGGATCTGTGGCAGGACCCCCCGGCAAGAGCGCAGCTAGGACCCGAGGGTGCTGGCAACCAGCCCAAGGCCTGGGGCCAGCCCACCAGCAGCTGCCAGCCCTGGCCGGTGGGGCCCCCCGGGGAGCTGCAGGGCACCGAGCCGGCAGTGACGAGTGGGGATCAGAGCCGAGGTGCGAAGCAGGCCCCCCCCCCCATATCCCGCTCCGGCTGCCCTCTCCCAGATGCAGGGCTGACTCCAGCAGGCAGCGGGGTGCTGGCAGGAGCCCACCACAGGCAGGGAGGTGCTGGAAAAGCCTCTGAGCCCAATGCCCCACCTGCATCCACCCTCTCTCTTGGCACGATACAGAGCAGGCAGGGATCTCCTGGCACGCCCCAGGACCCCACCTCCTCATCCATTTTTTTTTCTAGAAAGTCGCCCTTTGGAGAAAAGCCATGTTTGCCATTATCTCCCAAACCTTCTTGTGGTCACGGCGCCCCGTCACCCAGCAGAGCCCTTGACGTAGGGACCTGCCTGCCCCACAACACCTGCCAGAAACCCTCTCCAAAAACCACAGCCCTTGCCAGCAGGCAGCACATGGAGCAGTGGCATCTCGACAGCCAGGAGAGGAGGTGCTAGGGAAAAATAAGAGCGGGTTTTAGGGACCCTTTAGCAGGGTGGTCCACGAGGCAAGCAGAGAGGTGAAGCTCGACAGGAACAAAAGCAAAGCACTCCATCAGAGAGCCACCATGGGATGCTACGAACATGAGTGGGCTCCAAAACACCCGCTACGTGGGGGGTGGGGGCTACAAAATATGATGTTATCCAAAAAAAAACCCCTCACAGGCAGCATCTTCACAGGGTGTGAGAGGCCAAAAGCAAGCTGGGGTTGGGGAGCTGGTCCCCAAGGATTCATCCCAGTGTGGTGTGCGTTATGGGGCTGGTGATGCTCGTTTTGGAGAGGAGGCTCATCCCCATGGGCTTCATCCTTTTTCCCACAGGACTGGGAGAAGGGAGGC
>NW_009259589.1:116988-123125 GCF_000687185.1 Egretta garzetta
TTTCTCGGTGTTTCCTAGCAATGAATTTCACTCTCCCTACCACATCATCATCACCGAAACATCTTGGGCTGGTCCCATGGAGAGTTCGGCCCACCACAAGTAACTTCGACGATCTCCACAGCCTTTTCCTCCTTCCCAGCCACCCCAACACGTTTGGGCCCGTTTCGAGGAGCCGCCACTGCCCTCCAAGGCCTCTCCTCGTGCCCTGTGCCCGGCCGCTCACTGGGGCGATGGCTTTCCCTCTGCGCCAGGGCACCTCCCTTCAGAGCACCCGTACAGCAGAGATCAGAAGGGCACTGAACCAGCCTGCCCTGCTCCACCCCTGCAAACAACCCCTGCTGAAAGCTGCCCAGCTTCTGCCTCCAGCTCTTGGTTCAGCTCTTTGACGGGTGGCATTCTCCCTCTGAGTACTTACATGCAGTGACCAAATAATCCTTCAACTCCTGCTGCCGCTGCTCCTGAATGAGATGTGCAAGATCCCCGAGCCTTGCTTAAGCTGCTTCTCCATGCTTGAGCAGCAGGTATTTCACACACCCAACTCCAAAGTCCTAGAACCCAAGCACACGCACCTAGAACAAGGGAGTGCAGGGCATGCTCACATCACCACTGGCTGTGGGAGGAGGGGCCGTGGGCCACCCATGCTACTGTGAGACAAGCCCTGATGGCGTTTCATGTCCTCACAAGGGACCTGCGGGCCAGCCTGGAGCCCCTTCCCCTGCCAAAGCCATAATAAACACAGGTGGGATTCAAAGGGGGAAGAAGCACCTCACAGAGGGAGATTTCTACCAAGCCACAGGCAGAGCGAAACCCACTGCTGAAAGAGACATGGGTGAGTCTTGAAAGATGACTGTTAACCAGGAAAATTATTAACACAGGAAGCAGCTTCTCTATGCCCAGGGCAGGCTCTCCAACCCCAGGTGTCTCCTTCCTGAAGGCAGCCCCACGAGTTGGGCACAGGTCTGACAGGGATGGCCCTGCAGCTCCCAGGGGCTTCAGACATTGGCCCGCAGCCCTGCCCCTGCCAAGGTATGAGGGTACAGCCATCACACAGGACAGGCAAAACTCTGCCCACACCTGACACCCTTTCTTCTGAGCAGGCAGGGCCCTGCGTATGTCCCTGCCCTTACACCACACACACAGAGCTCCTGTCGCAGCCTCCAGCTCCAGAGGAGCCAGCAGGCAGGAACAGTGGCTTGGTTCACCCCAGCAGTCTTCTCGTGCCCCAGACTGAGACACCGCTGTCCCAAAATGCAGAGGACAATAGGGAGTGGAGCTGGGAAAGCAGCAGAGCTCGGAAAGGCCACACAGAGGCAGCTGCCCTAGTCCCAAGGGCAAAAATCAGCAGGCACGAACACTTCCCTGGCTCCAGCAGCCCCACTGGTACCCCACCCTGTCGCATCCGGGTGGGAAGAGCAATGGGCAGCTCCAGACATGCATCCGCTCTGATGGGATGCTAACAGCACCGGGGAACAGATGCTCCCCCTGCGAAGGTGTACTGGAAGCACAGCAGGATGAGGGCTTCAGGCTGGATACAGCAGACTGCAGAAGCATCGGCTCCAGGCTCTCTGCAGAGCAGAGTCAGGAGGATGTTGTTCTTCCCTTCCCCCAAGCAGCGGAAGAGCTGCAGGCCCAGCTGTCCACCGCCAGTTTCCCCACACAGTATTCACCACAGCCAGGGAGAAGGGAGTGGAACCAGCACAAAGCATCCTCACCCCTGGGACCTCTGCCAGGACCCCCCAGGATGGAGGGGCACTGCAGACTGGAGAGCCCTGGCACCCAGAAGTACCCACCTAGGCAGCAGCACCCAGCCTACAGCCTCACAAGGGAGCTGCTGGCTGGAGGACAGCCTTGGAAGGGGCAAAAACTTTGCTCCTCTGCCCTTCTGGTGCTCCCCAGCTGCACAATGGGGCTATGGACACTGTGTATGCTCCGTCTGCACTAAACTACCTGGTTGGGAGCCGAAAGACACAAACCAGCTTGTGCCTGTGCCTCCAGCCTGCCTCCCATGGGGCAGTGCCAGCGCTAGTAGGAGCCTGGCAGAGGCAGCGTGGAGCTGCCTGCCTCCTGCTCCAGCAGCCTCCTACCTGCTCTGGGCAGCAAAGCAGAGCTCAATGTTCCCACAGCCCAGAAAAGCCAGCCTCTTGCAGGCTGAGCAGGCAGCAGGGTTAACCCCACATACAGAGGGCATCACCAGGCTCCTGAAGCCAGGCAGGGACTTTGCCAGAGGCACAGAGGGGAATCTCCGAGCAGGGGTTAGCCCAAATCAGCACTTACTCTCTGCAAGCCTCCCCGGCACACACAGAGCAGAGGAAGAGCTGCATCCTTGGACGAGAACCATATTTATTTCACTGACACAGAATTGCACTGGTGGTCGATTCTACACACACCGGGGACACACAGCAGCGGGGCCCTGGGAGCTGGGCCAAGCTGCTGGGGGCAGAATTCACACCGAGAAATTTGTTTCTTCCGAGGGGCCGATGATCGATGGGCAGGACAGGGCTCTATGCAGCTGGGCTCCCGCTCCTGCCACCGGGCAGCTCCCACCCCATTCAAGGATAGAAACATTAAATAAATATATACAGCACCTCTTGGGGTGGGCTGGAACAGGCTGGGTGGGACAAGGCTCAGTTGCCCATTTTTACTTTAGATGTCTAGAAAGAGAGAAGAGAGGTTAGGCCGTGCCCCACAACCCGCAGCCCAGCATCCCAGTCCCACCCAAGCACCCCAGGACCATCCAGAAGCTGCAGACAGCTTATCAGCCCCATTAATAAGACACAAGCATCACACAGGGTGCACCCGAGCTGACAGTGGCTCAGAGGGGCCATCAAAAAGAGTTCACACTGCTGCAAATAGGCAGGGTGTGCTGTGGGGAGAGCTGTGCCACCCCAAACCTCACAAGCAACCTCTCCATCCCAATGCTGAGGATTGTGCTGGAGCCCAGGAGTGTCTCTCTGGAGCTGAAGAGCACCCAGGGTGACAGGCACCTCGTGCCCACATAAGCCTGGTGGCCCCAGGAGGCAGGTACCTGCAGGATAGCAACGATGACCCCGAACAGCCCTATGGCACTGCCAAAGATCTCCACGATCAGGATCTTGACGAAAAGGCTGGCATTCTGGGCGTCAGCCAGGGCAGCCCCACTGCCCACGATGCCCACGCAGACCCCACAGAAGAGATTGCATAACCCCACAGTCAGGCCAGCCCCAAACATGGAGAAACCTGTGAGAGAGGAACACTGCAAGAGCAGGGGGTAACCCCCTTCCACCTGCACCATGGGCACGCTGCTGCAGCTCTGCCTCAAGGTGACAGAAGACCCAGAGCTGTCAAGTACCAGCAGCGTCCTTCTGTTTGGGGAGCAGGACTGCTCCAAGGTACACCCTGACCCCCGCAGCACCAGGCCAGCAGGTGACAGCAATCTGCCTGAGGGAGGAGCAGTGCTGCCACTGGGCAGCACAGCCTAAATGGGTGCAGAAGGGCATCAAGAAGGTAACTAAAAAGCCACTTTTTGGGAGAATCATACATCCTTCAGACACCTGCAGCAGGCCATGGGCCAGGTGAGCCAGGCCCTGCAGTCCCATTCTCTGTGGCCCAGGGCAGAGGGAGCAGCAGGAAGCAGCGGTCAGGGTGTGGCAATGCTCACAGCGATGGCACCAGGGACTGAGCAGTCCTTACCTGCATGGTAGTTCCTGGCTCCAATCGTCTCTGGGGTCACTGCAGAGAAAGGCTGAGAGAAAGCACAGGGTCTGGGTTACTGGCAAGTCCATGATCTCTGGGAGAGGCACCCATCCCTGATACAGCAGGAGGCAGACACATTTTGGCTAGAGCTGGTCCCTGACTCCATGCTCCTGGGTGGCTTCAGGACATCTGCCTTGTGTGCGCTTCCCCAACCCACTCCAGTGTGGACAAGGGCCGCTGCAGAGACCACCAGCCCAGGGGCTCCCAGAGCAGCGTCCAAAATCCCCCAGTCACTGCTCACAACTGCCCATGCCCAGCTGCCCATCTCCACCACGGCCCTGAGGCCGGCTCAGGTCCTCTCATACCTCAGCCATGTTACTGATGACAATTGCCATGATGATCCCGTAGATGGCCACAGCCTCACAGAAAATGATGCTGTGGGAGAAAGGCAAAGTCTGAGCACAGTGTCCCAGTGAGTCTGAGCAGTGTCCCAGCCTCTGCCCCACCCTGAGCAGCCCCCACCACTTCATGCCCAGCCAGCTGGCAGCCAGACCCCTCCATGGCCATATCTAAGCCTGCCCCACTGCTGCCAAGGGCAGAAAGGCAGCCCAGCCCACCCATTAGCTTTCTTCTCAAAGAAGGGAGAGCTGCCAAGGACAAAGGCCAGGTCCTGGTTGTGCTGTGCTGCCTGAGGAAGCTGCGAGGACCCCGTGGGAAGCAGGCGCAGGAAACAGGCCTGCCATCCGCCAGCCCCCTTCTGCTCCTTTGGGGAAGGGCTGTGCAAGGTCTGGCCAGGGAAGTCCTCGCCTTCAAACAGGGTGTTTGTTTTGAACACACTGGGCTCATTCACTTCGTGATATCGCACAGTGACTCTTCAAAGCAGCACTCTGGCTCCTTTAGGGCTCTTTGTTTTGAAAGCAAACAGATGAGCAAGGAACAGCCTGCCAGCAGCACCCAGCTAGAGATAGGACAGAAGCCTCTATACTGAGCTGGGACCTGCCCTGCTCAGACGTGGCATGAGCACTAAGCCCAGGTCTGTGCTTACCTGACCAGGTTCTTGGTTTTGATCCGAGGAGCTTTGACTCCACCACCAATGATGCTGGAGCCCGTGATGTAAATCCCCCTGTGGCAGACAAGGGTGGTTGGTGCACGGTCTGGCACTCGCTGAAGGATTCAATAGGGAAAACAGGATCTTCCAGCTGAGCAAAGAATCGGGTGTGCAGCTGGGGGACACTGCGGCCTTGGCCTGACCACCCCCAGGGTACAAGTGGTCCCAGAACTGATGGGACACAAGAGCCACCAACTGCAAGGCTTGGGCTCAGAGGCATGGCTTCCAGAGAGCCAGGGTTGTCCCTGCTTCTCCACTGCCACTGCAGCCCATGAGGTGGTCTGCCCAGACCCCCCAGGAGTCCAGCAACCTGGCCCCACTGCTGCAGTGACCCACCCAGCCCCACACCCCTGCATGTACATGCTGTTCTGCCCCTGCCCTGCCATGGGGAACAGCAGCACACAAGCCACTACCAAGGTGAGACTGCAGCAGCCTGCTGAAGAGCCAGCCCCACTCACCAAGCAGCTCCCACCACGGACAGGGAGATGGCCAGGCCAATGCCCAGGTTGGACCACATGAAGGGTGAGGTCTCTGTCAGGAACCTGGAGAGGAAGAAGTGCCCCGAGTTAGCAGTACGCAGGCTGAGCCCCTCTAGTCATGGTGCACAGCCCCACAACAGACACACACACACACACCCCCTTCCCATCATGCAGTCTGAGATGACTTGGACACTGCCAGACAGTGCTCACAAGGGCCCTTCTCTGCCAGTCAGCGACCCAGGACCCTCACCCACATAGACTAAGATCTTCTTCCCAAACCCTCACTGTGAAGGAGAAGCCTCAGCTGGGAGGCAGGGTGGGCTGGGACAGAGGTGAGAAGGGCAGTGATGGCTGCACCAGGACCCTATATGGAGCCAGCCACACATACACATGTGCTGCATCTATCCTACCTCACAGGGAGCGCAGTAGCTCTCGTTCCCCTGCGATGCAGTGACCACTGCCTGTCACTCAAAAGCAAGTGCTGTTCCCTGCCAGGCACTGCCAACACCAACCACCTCCTCACACAGCCCTGGGCTCGGTGGGGAGGATGCCAGTATTTACAGGGAACTCACCAGGCCACATCGAAGCGGAAGCCCAGGTCAAATATTGTGTAGCAGATCCCTGGAAAGCAAGAATGACATGGGAACTTTCAGACAGCCACCAAGTACTAGCCGGATGCTTCCCTTTTCTCCCCTACCTGTGGAACCCAGGGGCAGAGGGTCAGGAGCACACCACAGTATGCAGGAGGGTTACTGGGAAGACTGGCTCAGGCGTGCAGAGCTGTGGGGCAGGGTGCCCCACCAAACTCCAGCCCCAGTTACCCCAGCACTCCCACATCAGTTCCAGACAGACAGCTTGAATCCACAACGCTCCCAGAT
>NW_009259589.1:123196-126281 GCF_000687185.1 Egretta garzetta
AAGATCTTCTTCCCAAACCCTCACTGTGAAGGAGAAGCCTCAGCTGGGAGGCAGGGTGGGCTGGGACAGAGGTGAGAAGGGCAGTGATGGCTGCACCAGGACCCTATATGGAGCCAGCCACACATACACATGTGCTGCATCTATCCTACCTCACAGGGAGCGCAGTAGCTCTCGTTCCCCTGCGATGCAGTGACCATTGCCTGTCACTCAAAAGCAAGTGCTGTTCCCTGCCAGGCACTGCCAACACCAACCACCTCCTCACACAGCCCTGGGCTCGGTGGGGAGGATGCCAGTATTTACAGGGAACTCACCAGGCCACATCGAAGCGGAAGCCCAGGTCAAATATTGTGTAGCAGATCCCTGGAAAGCAAGAATGACATGGGAACTTTCAGACAGCCACCAGGTACTAGCCAGGTGCTTCCCTTTCCTCCCCTACCTGTGGAACCCAGGGGCAGAGGGCCAGGAGCACACCACAGTATGCAGGAGGGTTACTGGGAAGACTGGCTCAGGCGTGCAGAGCTGTGGGGCAGGGTGCCCCACCAAACTCCAGCCCCAGTTACCCCAGCACTCCCACATCAGTTCCAGACAGACAGCTTGAATCCACAACGCTCCCAGATTCCATCCCCCCATCCCAGTCTCCACCAAGAAAAGGACTGCTGTGGTTGTTGCACCCGTTTTCTGTTCCCTGACCCTGCTGAGCACCCACGGGCCACGCTGGGCTGAAGGGAGCCCTGTGCCTCAGCATGGTCTCCATCTGCAACTCCCAACGGCTCAGCCCCCCTGCAGCGCCACAGCACCGGGCAACCATCTGTGAACTCTTCTCTCTCACAGGGGAGGCAAGAGGTGTGAGGCTATGCCCTGACTGACCATCGTATGCTGCTCTATCACCATCCCACCAAGGTCCATGCGTCTCCCCAGGAGCCTGTCAACACCAGAAGCTGCAGCTGCCCCCCAGCACTCCCCTTTCCAAGGCTGTGGAGGTTCAAGATGTGCCTGCTGTCCTCAGTGTTTCCCCCAAGGTTAGTCATTTCCAGAGAAATTTGTACTCCAACATAGGCAGGAGCTGCCAAAGCACAACCTTGAGAAACCCAGAAAAGCCCTTCCTTTCCAGGGAGGGATACAAGGGCAGCTCACCCTGCTGTACCCTGAGTGCTCCTCTCCCATGCCGAATCACAGCCAGGAGTCACACCCAGCAGCCCCATGAAGCTGGAGCAGACACAGAGGTGCTTGCACTGAAACCCTGCCTTGCTCTGAGTTCACGAGCAGGAAACACGGCTGCAGACCAGAAGAGACACTTGCTCTTTGTGTGACTTGCAGCGCGCAGCTGGAAAAGAGACACCTGGCCCTAAGGAACAGATATCACAGGCAGCATGGCACTGTCTGTTCTGCACCAGATAAAGAGGGTCTTTAGCATTGCTGACTAGAGCCAGCGGCTGTATGATGCTGATCCCGTGTATGGCTGGAAAAGAGGAAACAGGACACTTCTGAAATGCTTAAAAGCAGCAAAGAGGCTACTGCCATGTGTCCCGCCACTCCCATCCCTCTGGAGTCACAGCAAGCCAGCAGTGTGCCCATAGCAGCACAGGGGCAGGACCCATGTGCCTCAGGTTGGCGAAGCCCCTCCCTGCCTACAGCCAAGACCTGAGGACAACTCATACCATGGGAGAGCCTTAGTGCTGCAGTGTAGGGAGACCTGCCAGCCTCACAGCAGGGATGTCCACATCATCCCCATGTGCTAAACTCCTCTGTATGCAACTTGGGGCTCATGCACTGGCAGGACATGCAAGCACTGCCAGGCAAGCAAGTCTCAAGACAGGAAGCGGTAAGGCTGGTCACTCCTCCCACCCACAGAATCGTGGCACCCCCCTCCCCTGCAGGGACACACACAAACGAGGAACGGTGGCATCACAGCCAGGGAACATGGGGGGAGGCTGCACCCAAGTCCACACAGCTGGCGACCTTCAGGGATGATATTTACGGTGCTGGGCCCAGCCAGTCTGGGACTTGTGTTTTGGCTTCAATGCTTGGCTCCCAGAGCAGGAACCAAACTCAGCCAGCTTCAGCTGCCCCCACTCCCCAGGAGTGGTCAAAGAGAGCTACATCCAGCTCAGGGCAGATCCTCAGGGCACTTTCCATCTCTTCAAGAGCAGATGTAGCCTTGGATTCATATACAAAAGAAACAGGGTGAAGGACGCTTTCCTGTAAGCTCTGGTTCCCAGCCCTGAAGCCAGAAGGGCAGAAAAGAGCCAGGGCAGCAGGACTGAGGCACCAAAGCAGGGCTTAGGAGGGAAAGCACAAAGAGGCACTACAACACTGCGCACAGCAAGACCGCTTCCTGCTCAGTCCTTCCCTGAAAAGGGATTGCAACAGGGCAGGGGAAGTTAAAAGCATCTGGGCTCAGCTCGTCAACATTTTCCAACAGGCTCAAATTCGCAGTGTGTGCCGGTGTGAGCTGTATGATTCAGAGTGCCCAGGAAGCCAGCCCTGGGCCCAGCACTGGGTTCACCAGGCCCTGGAAACACGAGGGAGTGAGACACCCTCAGCTTCTGACTCGGCCTCCCTCCTCACCCAAACACTGAGGCAGGAACCAAGGTCTCCCCAGCCTCTGCCTAGCTTGTGGTCACTTCACTCCATGCTGAAAGAGGAAGTAACCAGCAACTGCAGCACAAGATCTTCCTTTTGAAGTCATCCCCTTCCCAGGAAGCATTAAATGCACCCTCAGTGCCGCTAAGCCCAACACCACCGGCAGCAGAGCCTAGGCTGCCACAAGCTGCAACACAGCCACACACTTTGCAGTTGTCCAGACAAACGTGCACATTTCCTTGTGCTGCCACAGCTTGGCAAAGAGGGAGGGCAATCTCTGCTGTCCAGGAGACCACAGCTATCACAGCCTGAAAAACCAGGCACCTGCCTTTACCTCCCCTGATCCCCAAATCCAAACACAAGCCTTGACTGCCACCAGCACCCTTCTGCTCTCACACACACAATGTGGATCGACTGGACAGGCTCAGAGTGCCGAAAGCTGCGCATCCAACAGCGGCTGACAGATCCATGGAGCTCCTGCGGGTCCGAGCCCTCCACGGGA
>NW_009259589.1:127541-127906 GCF_000687185.1 Egretta garzetta
CGGTGCTGCACTACGGCCCGGCCTGCCTCAGCCCCTGCGGAAAGCTCCCGGTGCTGCACATCTTTGGGCAGCAGCCCCTGGACATCGCACGTTGCATAGAGGCCTTCCGGGAGCTCTACCCTGACCAGCAGAGCCATGTGGTGGTGCTGAGCGATGTGGTCTATGCCCATGCAATGAGTGAGTGCTCTGCGGTGGGGAGGGGTTCTCTGGTGCTGCTCTGAACTCTGCAGAGCTGCCAGGGGGAGAGGCAGCAGCAGGCAAGCAGTCCCCAGGACAGTCTTGACTCCTGTCCTCTCCCCTCCCCTAATCTGCTGCCCCACCTTCTGCAGGTCAGGTCTGTGGCCATGTTTCATTCTCACTCCTCT
>NW_009259589.1:127941-135522 GCF_000687185.1 Egretta garzetta
CTGAGTACCCCAATATCGTTTTCTCCAGGGTGATGTGTGGGGACCCTCCTGGCCCTGCACCACCTGGGGAGGTGCGGCAGTTTGGTCGCCAGTTCCTGGTGGAGGCGCCGGGAGGGCTGCAGGACTGTGCCATGTTCTATGTGGGAGCTGAGGGCCTGACCCTCACCAGCTTCATGCTGACCTGGAACTGCTGCCCCTTCAGTTCTTTTGACCCTGCCACTGGCTGGGGCGTGGCGGGCTACCTGGCTGTGCTGCAGCACCTCCGGGAGCTTCTGCGCCGGGCTGGCAAGCGCAGCTACACACTGGCCGTGGGGAAGCCGAACCCTGCCAAGCTGGCCAACTTCCTGGAGGTGGACATCTTTGTCCTGGTGGCCTGTGCTCAGAACTCCCTGCTGGACTCCAGCGACTTCTACCGGCCTGTTGTGACCCCCTATGAGCTGGAGCTGGCCTGTAACCCGGCCCGTGAATGGACAGGGAACTACTTCACTGACTTCCGAGACCTGCTGCCAGGTAAGAGCTGGAAACCAGCTGCCCAACACCTTCCTGCAGCATGTCCTGCCCTGCTCCCCTGCCTGGAGGCTACAGTTGCCCCGGACGGAGGACAGACATGAGCACCAGGCTAATGTTACCATTTCCTGGCAGGTGCCTGTGCGCACGTTGAGCCCCCACCAGCCATCCCTGCAGCAGAGGCCACTCCTGACATCTCGCTGATCACAGGGGAGATGCGTGCCACCCACCTCTGCGACCCCATGGCCCCCCAGCTGCCCCCCAGCACCACCCTGGCCTGCAGGGACCAGACACGTGCCCTCATGGAGATCAGCCCTGCTGGTTTGTGATTTGGTTTTGTGGTAGGGCTGAGTCCCAGTGCAGGGGCAGTGCCGCCTCCCTGCTCCCAGTAACAATTCCCTTTCTCTCTCCTCCCAGCCTCCTTTCTCGAGTCCCGCAGCTGGCGGGGCCTGGAGCAGCAGCTGGGGCAGACACCCATCTCCAAGGCTGTGCAGGGCCGACGAGGGATTGCCATCGCCTACGAGGATGAGGGGCGCAAATAACCAGTTCGGTAGCAGCATCAGCACCCAGCCAGGAGCAGGGGGCGTGCAGGGGCCCGGGTGTCACCTGTCACCAGGTGTCAGACCTGTGAGGGTGTCACGAGGATCTGGACCTGCCACCAGTTGGCCCCGCGCTGGATGCAGCCTTGGGTCAGTAGTACTGCGGTGGGAGAGTGGGAGTTGCAGGTGTGTTTGGGGATGCCCGTGGCACCCTGGGGCTCATGGCCAGGGCAGCAGCAGGGCCAGGAGAGGCACTTGGGCCAGACCTGGCCTCTGAGGGCTCCCCAAGTGCAGGGCAGCTTTGGCCCCACAAGGGAAAGGTTACAGCTTTGCGTGAGCTGACTGCCAGGACTCGAGGCTTATGTGGGCTACTGCTGGTAACTAAAGCTGAGCTGAAAAGGACTTGTGAGTGAATTGTCTTCTAGAATAAAACATGGACTCAGGAGTGCAGGCAGGGCTGACACCAGACATCCCGGAGTGAAAACACAGATCACAGTGCCTGCTCTGGTGTCAGCTAAAACCAGCCTGAGAGAACAGCAAACCAGAACTGGGACCCCCAGAAATGAAAACACCTTCACAGGCTTAGCTGGGGAAAGAAGGAAAAGGGGAGAGGGCTCTGAGTGTGAGGTCTGAGCCACGGGAGTGGGGCACACACATCCTGTGCTGCAGGGAGGGAGGACCCTGCATTCAGTGGGGTTGCAGTCTGGACCCTCTCGCATGGGACAGGACTGTTTCTGCTCCATGAGCTGCTCCATGCTGGGCAGGAGAGCATGGCGAGTTGAGGGGGCTGGTTTTCGCCATCCCTCCCACAGCCAAGGGGGAGAAGAGGCTTTGAGGGATCCCAACCTTCATTAAAGCCCCTCCCTGGGGTTCTTCCCCAAAGCCAAGGGGCAGGCAAAGTCCCGGCACCACAATAATGACAGCCACAACATAGAAATATTCTTAATATAATTAGGTGCAGGGCCTCCCCCCTCCCAACCACACACGTACAAATGAGCAGGGGGCGAGCGCCCCCCCGCCCAGCCAGCCACTGCCACAGGCAGAGGGGCAGCCTCCCCGCCCTGGGGCATGGGCACCCACAGGGAAGGGCTAGTAGCCCGGGCACAGGGCAGCCTGCGCTGGGGCAGTCCTGCCCAGGCTTCCCCCCCCGCCGCCACCTCCTGCAGCCGGCACTCCCATCCCCTGCGAGGGGGGAGCATGCTGGGGGAAACAAAGATGCTGACACCGAGATGCGGCCACCAAATCTAGCTGAGGAGCGTCCCGAGTGGGTTAATTCTAGGTGGAGGGTTATTCTACGAGCCGTACTGCAGCAGGGTGGGGAGGATGGGGGGGAGCTTCCTTGCGGGGAAGAGCTGGTCCGGGCAAATTGTCCGCGGTCCTGGCCAGGTGCTCAGTAGTCTGCTGTGTACTCTGTGCCATGCAGCCCTCGGCACAGCAGGGTGAACTCCTTCACCGTCTCCTTCACTCGCCGCTTGTTCACACGCTCTCTGCTAAGACAGAGGGAGGGGACAAACATGAAGACACACGAGGCTGTGCAAGGAGGGTCATTCCCACCGCACCTGGGGTGCAGCCACCACAGGGAGGGGTGCATGAACCTGAGGATCTGCTGGCTGAAGGTCTCCTTCTGCTCGGGGCTGACGCGGGCCGAGGGGAAGCCGTCCTGCTGCATGGCCTCCTTGATCCAGATGCTCAGGTAGCTGAAGCAGTGCTTGTTCAAGGCAAAGAGGATTTCTGCAAAGTGATCCATGAGACTGCGGGAGGCTTGGCCACCGATGCCCTGCCACAGAACAGACAGACCCTGCTGAGCCCCCGCCATCACTCTGCCAGCACCCACCCACGCTGCCGGGCTCTCTGCCCCCTGCTCTGCAGGGGTGCCACCCGGGAACAGAGCCCAAAGCTGCCCGAGGAGCCTGCGGTCCCAGCGTCTCTCACCTCCAGCACTGCCTGCAGCAGCACTTTGCCGTTCTCATGCACGACCTGTCCCACCGGGGCGATCTCTCCGCAGCGGGGCAGCAGCTCCGTCTGCAACACAGAGCCCAGCTTGCTCAGTACCAAGACCAAGTTCCACGTTGCAGTGCCCTTGCTTGACCCACTCGTGCTATCCCATCCCTCGCTGGGGGCTGCAGGCCATCCCCCTTGGGGGTGCACAGTGCCATGATACTCACAAAAAAGCCACAGGATGCTTTGACTGTTGGAGCCTCAGGGAACTTGAGCGAAAGGACACCTGCGGGCAGAAAGCATGCTGGTGAGCAGCTGGAAGCCCTGCACACCATCCCAAATCAGCCCTGTGCTCCCCAGCCCCTGGCTGGTCTGTGCCCAGCTGTGCAGGAGGAGCAGGCTGGCTTCTCCACAGAGCAATCTGGAGTGCATGCCCATGCCCATGGTACTCACCACACTGAAACACTGCTTTGACATCCAGATTGCTACCCAGGAAGAGGTCCGGCTTCCTTTTCAGAGCCTGCAAGGCACACAGACAGGCAGCATAAACCCAGCGCTGCAGAGGCAGCCAGGAAGCCTCCGAGGAACCTGGTGCCCCAGACAGCCTCTGCCTGGATGCACACTTACCTGGGCACACCCACGGTAAATGGCAGATTCACACCCAGGCAGTGTGCTACACTCGGGGACCGCCAACCCCAGGACCTGAGGATAGATGCCACGGTGGCGTACACACAAACACTTTGGACACTGAGACAGGACAGAGGGCTCCTGTCCCACCAGAGCGGGCCAGGCAGCAGCAGCGCTCCCAGGACAAGGGCAGCCATGCGGGGCCCAGCCACCTCTGTGCTTTGCTCCTCTCCTCTTGAAGACGCTGGTGTCCCTAGGGTCACAGCAACCGGTTCAAGCAGTAACCCCAGACTGGCCCGGTAGCTCACTCAGCTGGGGCTCCAGAGCACAGATGACAATGAGATACCAACATTGCTTGGCAGTTCCTGAGCAGCAAGTCTGAGATCAGAAAAACTTGTGGGTTGGTTTTTTTTCCTGCCACTTGGTGATTCCACCAGCCACTGTGGGGGTCAGGCACTGCTGCTGGGGACACCCTGAGCTGTGGCACCCTGTGCAATGGCTTGGTCCCCCCGTGCTGGCACTGGGCAGTTACTGGATGGAAATGTTTGAGTCTGCACTTGCCATTCCATTAGAAGGTTTTCTGCCCTGCCATGTAAGGCGGCAACATCCGTGCCCCGACCACCATGCCAACATGCCCACCACTGCAAGCCAGCACTGGGGATGGCAGCCACGCCTCCTGCCCTGCTGTCACTGCAACACCGGGGACAGCAGCCACAGCACTGGAGTGGCCCCGCTCTGCCTGGACCTCGGAGAGCAGGATACCAGGGCAAGGCAGCCCTCGGGCTGAGCTGTGTGCAGGGCCACTGCCTCCCTGCGAGCCTGCTCCTGGGGATGAAAGCAGGGACAGATTTCAGCCAGCAGCGCCCAGGATGCACGGCCATCTGCCCACAGCCATGGTCTCTACTTAGAACAAAATGGACTTATTTCCCACCCCTTCTTCTACAGGGAAAGCCCACAGCCATCTGCCCAGTGCAGAGAACATATGCTGGAGACTGAGAAGCTGAGTAGCAGGTTTCAGGGTTACCCCATCTCATTTCTGACTCCTTGTATCACACGCTGGAAGAGAGGACTCGGGTTTGGTCACTGAAGGCACTGCTGTACCAGACAGAGGGGGCACAATCGCAGGAACCTGCTTCCCTGCTAGATACAAGCAGAGCCCTTCATGGGGGTGATCAGGGGCCATGTTATACCCGTGCATATACATACAGATGCGCGCACCATCCCCCCTGACACCCTAGCACCAATGTCAGGTGGCTAGCTAGTGGAGGAGCAATGGTTCAGAAACACATCCACTCATCATGGCTGCTGCCATCTCGTCAGCTCCATACCAGACAACGCTTGCAAGACGTGTTGCGGTTTTTCACCGTGGAGGACTTAACCCAGCTGCTCGTAGCCCTGGTCTGGGCTCCAGGGCGGTGACCACAAGCCTCTCCCCCAGCAGCCCACTACTCAAGGGCAGCTGGCTCCTGTGATTCCACCCAAGATGCAGGTTCCTCTACCCCGCTCGTCCAGGGGGCCGGTTTTAACCTGTGTCCTGCACACTGCAAGACCATTCAGCTGGCACAGGGGTCTTCCAACGTGCTCAGGTTGCCACCTACCTGCACGATGCTTCTCCCAGCCAAACCAGACCCATGGCAGCCCCCAGGCTCTCCTGCAGGCTCGCTGCAGCACCTGCTCCTCACTCCGTTGGTGCCATGGGGGAAAGCATGCCCTCATTTTGGGAGGGCTCCATCTGATAGGACACCTTCACCAAGGGAGCACAGAGTACAAGCTGAACCTGGGCACACATGCACATGTCTATTGTAGACAGAGATGGTTTTTACCCCCATGAGATGGGGCCCTGTGGAGTTTCTCCCATTAGCAAGTGGCACCAGGTAGGTCCAGTTGCTCTTTCCCAGCACCAGGAACACTGCCTCAACTCTGAGGCCTTTACTGCCAGCCTGTCCTCCCTGCCTCCTGCCAGAGCAGCTTTGCTCACATGTTCTGGGATGGGGACAAGTCTTTAAATGCTTTCAAACATCCTCCTACACCCTCTGCTGCAGCAGCCACTGCAGAGGTAGGCACTGGCTCTCTGGTGAGGGCTGTCCTGCAGGCTGGCACAGAAGGGACATCAGGTTCTTCTCCACGGCAGCTGGGAAAACCCCAGACAGGTCTTCAAAGCAGGCTCCTCTTCTGTGCCTGGCTCTTCAGGCAGGCATGGAGGGGACACTGAACCCCACTCCTCCAGCAGACATGAGGACGGGGGGGTTCTGCATGGCCAGTTTCTGCAGCTCTCCAGAGCACACAGATCAAGCTGAGCCTCCAGCTTTGAAAAGGGCACATGAACTTGGCCAGGCACCGGGGCCAGGGAGGAGCAGTCAGCCCCTGCCTGCCAGGGAGAGGGGATGCCAAGCCCATGTCCTCCATGGGGCTCTATGGCTCTGCCTGCAGCAGACATGGTGTGCAAGGACAGCTGCATGCAGCCTTGACCAGCCCAAGAATGGAGGGAGGTGGGGGATGGTGGTGGCTGGGCCATCACAGAAGGTCAGTCCTGCATCTTCCGCCCAGCAAGGCCCTGCTTGCCCAGTCTGTCCCTGAGCTCCTGGTCAGGGGAGGTCACCGCAGCACTCCCAAGGTCTGTGCTGGCATGGAGCCCTGCCAGGGTGGGTGGATGTGCCTGCAACCACCGGTGGGGAGGCAGGCTGGAGAGCCCCAAAATCCTACCTGCAACACGGAGCAGTGATACCCACTGGACAGGGAGCAGGCGAGAGCTCCCAAACACCAGCACCTCCTGCCTGGGTTTGCAAACACAGACCTGGGTGCAAGCCCCAGCTGCTGTGGCTGTGGGGTCCTGAGCATGGGTGCTCTGGCTGTGTGGGTGGCAGGGAGCCCTGCAGCCCTCCAGTTGGGATGCTCGCCTCGGGCACAACAGCAGCGATGCTCTGCACCCTTCCCAGCACACAGTGGAGGCGGGAGGGGAGCAGCTGAGGACAAATCTCACCATGAAGGGTGCTGGCACCGCTCCGTGCAGCCTTATGGCAGGCTGACTATTTTACACTTAGCTTTGAGTAGTAACAATAACTCCAGGGTCTCCGGTATCTGTAAGACATTTGGTTTAACCCAGCATGCTCTCACGATCATCCAGCCATCCTCAAGAGTGGATTGCCAATTAGGATGGTGGCAAAACAATCAGCTGCACCAACTGGGCAGTGCCACGGGCTGCAACCAAGCCCAAATAAATATACTGTAAAGTCAACTGAAATCCTGTCACACAGAGAGATGGCTCCCTGTGAGCTGGTGACAGAGGGCTGATGTGCAGGTATCAGGAGGTAGGAGCTTCCTCTGAGTTATCAGAAGGTAGGAGACTACGTGCTGGCAGGGGAGAGGACAAAAACACTGCCTGTAAGGAGAAACCAGACAAATTTGAAATGGGGAAGATGATATTTCCACCAAGGTGATCAACCACAGGAGCAGACAGTGAGGAAAGTGGGAAACTCTCCACCTTGACACACTCTTGGGTCCAAAATCATTGCTGCTCCGGCAGGTGCATTACTTTGCCAAGGGCTCCGCAGGTGGAGCAGGCTGGGATGAAAACACAGCCCTCACCACATGAAAATTGGATCTGAAGAGATCTGCAGTTCTCTCCAGCTTTAATCCTTGGATCTACAAATGCTCAACAGCATCACTGCAGAGCATGGTCCTCTGGAAGAGGACAGGCTGGACTCACTTCTGCCATCAGACAGCTCCTGAAGTCCCAAGAGCAAGGAGCCAAGCAGGGATGGCAAGGCCATTTGTTGATGGCTTTCAAAGCACCTCACCAGATCATCAGTCTGGGAAGAGGGGCAGGCCAAGGAAGAGGAGGAACCCTTGAAACAAGTCCTATGTGTGAGGAGAGAGGATAGGGATGGGATCCTTTGGTCTCTGTGGGGTTGCTGGAATAAAGAGCCCAGGAAAACATCAGATCTTGAGTGGCTGTGGGTGGCGGTGGACT
>NW_009259589.1:136478-142794 GCF_000687185.1 Egretta garzetta
CCACATCAGGCCCCTCGCGGTGATCCATGGGGGAGCAGCCATGGAGGTAGGAGCCTTTGAGCTGCTCCTGTAACAGGACCTCCAAAGGACGTGGGCCGTCCAGAGACCAGCATGCCAGGGACCAGGCTGGCTGCCAGCACACTGCCCCAGTGTTGCCTGCAGATCCTGCCCATGAGGGCAGCATGCAACAGCTTCCCAGCAGCCGGGATGGGTGGTGTTTGCTCTGACAGCACACCCCATGGAAGTACAGCACAGCTGCACTTTTCTCTTCAAGAGAGCACAAATGTGCCATGTCCAGACACAGAGAAGGACCCCAAACCAGAGAAAAACTCAGCACTTTCCAAAGGAACAACAAATAGCCTTGGAAGAGTCTCTCAGGGTCACCTAATCCCCCACCCCTCCGGCAGGACCACCTCTACCTGCCCTCCCGGAGCAACAAGCTTGTTGGGTCCTTTCAAGCCCTCCAAGCAATAGCAGCTCCACGTGTGAGCTTCCAGTGCTTTCCCATGCTGTTAGAAAGATCTCCTACTGCCTAACCTGGATCCTTTTCCATTATTTCCTCCCACGACTGTTTGTCCCACTCAAGAAAAACAGAACATGAGTTTTTACCTACGACTGGGACATGACCTTTTAAACACCCCAAGACTCATGAAGCTCCTTAGGCTCCCATCAGCCTTTCCTCCTCACCACACGTACAAGGTGGTCATCTTCCCAGACGCTTTTCTCTGTGCTCTCTGGTCTCTTATCTACAGAAATGTTGTGCCCCAAACTGGGCATAGTGCTTGAGCAGAAGTCCTGCCAGCGCCGAGTGGCTGGGGAGGACATCTCCATGAACTTCACACACAGACCCCATTCACCAATTCTCACAGCATGTTCAAAACCCTTGTTAAAAGGTCACAGCTTCCAAAACTGGCATCTGCAAAAGCTGTGAACACTTTGCGATAACCTTGATTACCTTAAGTTTTTCAAGAGGAAAAGCAAGGAAAGAAAGCCACTGTGACACAGCTTGCAGGATGCGATGGGTCTCAGCGGAATCTGGGCATCAAGGTGAGACCCGTGAAGAGCAGACCCTGCCCGGAGGGGTGAGGTGAGGTCCCCTCGCCTGCTCCATCCCGCAAGACCCACGTGAGGGCTGAGCTGCCATCGGAGGAGGCTGATGGCTCTTTCAAGAGGAAAAGCAGGGAAAGAAAGCCACTGTGACACAGCTTGCAGGATGCGATGGGTCTCAGCGGAATCTGGGCATCAAGGTGAGACCCGTGAAGAGCAGACCCTGCCCGGAGGGGTGAGGTGAGGTCCCCTCGCCTGCTCCATCCCGCAAGACCCACGTGAGGGCTGAGCTGCCATCGGAGGAGGCTGATGGCTTAGCACCCCGACATGCCAGGCACCCTTCCCGGGCTGCCGGCAAGGGCAGGACAGCCACAGCTCTGGCAGCTGCCTCGGCGGGTGGCCCTGCACACCTCCTGGGCCAGCACGCATGGTCAGAGGTCTCATCATTATAGAAATTAAGCAGAAAGAGACTTTGCCAGCCCCTTCTTGCCACCGAGCCACCCTCTGGGTAGGTGCCAGGGGATGTGTCTCCAACGGGGGCGTTGAGTGCATCGAGGACCCGAGGGCTTCTCCCTCAAGGGCCACGGTGGGCTGAGGAGCATGTTGGGCTCCCGCTGCTCCCAACGGGTGTATATACACACAGAGCATAGCACCCGCCCCGCCTGCCCGCTGCCAGTGGCGGACACGAGAGCCACATGAGCCAGCCCACAGCCACAGCAACACAAACTGTCCCTGCGTGCCACCAACCCAGTGGCACAAAAGCACTCCCAGGCTGCAGGCGAAGGAGCTGCCACCACCCCGAGAGGCTGCCGGGGTGGGAGGCAGCACAGCACCCTGGCAGGTCCAGACGCCACCACAAGCACGTTGCTCAGAGCCAAACCCTGGCAAGCTGCCTGCTACCATGGGCAGGGGCTTCCTCCCACCGGCCCCGGGCAAGGCAGCCAGCTCAGCCCATCCATGCTCCGGAGGACCCGTCACAGGGCAGGTAAATGGGTTGGAAAACATCCACTTAATGCTCTAATTTGTCACCCGAGGGTGACTGCGGCAGCAGCCCCAAGCGCCCCGCGCCGGCTTCGGCAAGGCGAGGGGGTGGCAGCTGGAGGCTGCCCTGCAGAGGAGGGCACTGCCCTGGGGATGGTGTGAACCCAGAACTAAAGGAGAATGTTTTGTTTTCAACTTCCACGGAAACAGATGGAGAAACTCGATATTCAACTAAAAGGAAAAAAACGTTGTCAACAGAAAGCTAAAAATAGGTTTAAATTGAATTAAAAAGAGAAAGAGAGAGAACAGAAAGTGAATGAATAAGAAACTAAAACACACCTGTGCCAGGAGTTGCATAAATGAATCAACAATATCAGGATGATCCCTGGGCCCTAAAATATAATAAAGATGTAACTTAAGAGAAAAATCATACAAACAGCAACTCAACATCATATAGTTATGTGATACAGAAAGAATTTACAAGTGAAAACAGGAGTGTAAGGGAGGAGGGGTGTGTGGGGAAGGGGATGGGCAACATGAGCAGCTTGAAGCAAGTTAAAGAAACAAAACATACAAAAAATCATGAAACTTGGAGAACCCAAGAACAGAAAGAAACTGCAAAGGAAAGGGTCTGAAGCCCCAGGGTCTCCAGCTAGCACCTGGGCACTGCAGAGCCAAGGAGGAGATCTTCATGTCCTTGGGGAGGAAGAGGAGGAGGAGGAGCAGGGGCTAGCTGGGCACCATCTCCACAAGGAGAATTAGAGCTTTTGCACTGTGGGGACTGAGCGGGTGTCTTCAGAGCAACGTTTGGTCCTGGAAGATAACTGCAAGTGAACGACAACACCTCAGCAAACGCTTGACAGGCCCGGCCGGGCTCAGGCGTGCACATGCTTGTCACCAGCACCAGCTGCTCAGGAGCCCCTGGCACAGTCGCCCTCCCACCCCATTCCCAGATGCTCTCCAAGACCCTGAGTCCAGGACCCTCCTGGAAATCTCCTCCAGCATCCTCCTGGGAGAGAGCAGCACAGTGCCCAGAGATCTCCATGCCAGCACCACTCACCCTACCTTGGCATCTGACTCTGTGCACAGACACATCTCGGCCCCTGGGGGGTCAGGCATCCCCCCCCTCTCCTGCCACGCATGGGCTCAGCAGAAGGGGCTTGCCCTGCTCAGGGCTGGATGCCCACCAGAGGGACCCACGGGGTGGGTGGGAACACAGTCCTGGGCACACAGCGAGCTGGATGGCCAGAGCAAAGCTTGCGTCCAAGCGTTGGCACAGCTCGGGCTCTGTCCCCTCCCCTCTCCTCCTGCAGACATGCCTGCTGCTGCCCAGAGGCATCGCCGCCTCCCCAGGTGCCGAGCCAAGAGGGTTTCAGCGTACACGCATCCACACGCCACTGGCAGAAGCGGGGACTTGATCTCCGGGTAAGCCCGGCTTGCTTGCCACTGACCCCAGTGACACCTCAGCACAGCGGGATTTGCTCGGACGGTGGCATGATGATGAAGCAGGGGTCCTCACGCCTCCCCCACCTCTCTCTAGAGAGCTCTGAGCCTTGTACTGGGGGGAGGCATCACCCTACCCAGCACCTGGCTGTGAGCAAAGGACAAGACCCCTTGGGGACGATAAGCAGAGCTGCTGAAGGACCAGAGCCAGCAGCTCCAAGGTACATTTCTCCCCATCACAGGGCAAGTCACCAAGCGGCTGAGTGGAGCCATGGGGGGGGCCTGTCCTAACCCCATTCGCTTTTTGTAGTGCAGGCAGCGAGCCAAAGAGCAGCCCCTGCCCTGCGGGAGGATGCCAGCATCCTCAGCATCACAGCAGTGACTCAGTGGCCAGCAGTGATTCTGAAAAGGTCCTTTCCCAGATATTCACACACACATCCCCCTGCTCGTGCGAGGGCTTGATTCCTGGCCACTAGGAGAACCACTGGCCCCGGGAGGAGCCCTGGGATCTTCCAGGGAGCACAGCCTCCCTGCCAAGTGGGACTGGAGCTCCAGCTCGACCCTTGCAGCACGCAACGCCCAGCCCTGCTGCAGAAGCGGGGCTGTCACAGCAGTCCAGAGTGTCACCTGGGGCTTTCCTGCTTCTCCTGCCCTGCAGGGAAGGTACCCACCTTCCAGGGGTTGGGATGAGTCCAAGAATCAGAGATGGCCCCATTAGCTTAGCTAGGAGTGAAAACAGCCATTCCTGGTAAGACGCCTCCAGACTCCATGCATGCAACAGCCTGACAACAGCCCCAGCGCCAAGAAGGGTGTTAATCCCACGTACCTTGCTGGAAGAGGGTCAGCGTGACTGAGGTAACGAGCAAGAAGAGGGCCTTGATGGGAGGGAAGTGGGCAGGCTCGTGGGCAAAGATGTGAACCAGCTGCAAGAGAGAGAGAGAAGGACTGACGCTGCTGCTGGCCCTGCGTGCCCCCGGCCGCCCTGGGGAGCGGCAGCCCCAGCCCTGAGCATAGCTCCGTACCTGCCGGGTGAGGTCAATGGCGGAGGCCTGGGGGATGGTGCTGTACATCTGCCCCAGCATCTCACACAGCTGAGGCACCATGGGGGCGAAATCATCCAGGAGGGTCTTCACAGACTTCTCAAAAATGGCACAGACGGACTGCAGGAGAATAGGGACGGCATGAGCAATGGGCATCTGGAGACCTCTCCTGGGGGTGTAGGGCTTGACGGATGGGTCCCAAGGGAGGGAAGAGCTGGCAATAGGCACAGGGACCAGCCAGGCAGACGGCTCAGACCTGGTACTGGTGCCCTGCAGCACAGGATGTGCCCAGAGACTGGGAAACAGCCTTCCCACTGCAGCTGGAATGCTCCCCAGGGGCCAGGGTGAAGAGCAGCTGGTGGGATGCTGCACCTGGGCATTACTGCACTGAGTGAACTGGAGAAACCCCAGATGACACAGGACTGGGTCAGAGCAGAGCTATCGCCTTAAGGAACATGGTAGACCCCCATCTCCCATGTCCCTGCTCATGGCAGGGCCTCTGTAACTGAGCAGCAGAGCTGATGGGGGCACAAGACAGACAAGGATGGCCAGACGCTGCTGGTGACAGCAAGCAGCACTGGTCCAGACAACCCAGCAAGACATCCCTCTCACAGGGCATCACCCGGAGCCTGTCCTTTGCTGTCCCCAGTTGAGGTCAGCAAGGCCAGAGCTGCAGGCAGTACACAGGAGGAGCCTGGTTACCTCCACCACCTGGGCATCATTCAGCCACTTGCTGAGAACCTTCTGTATGAGCTGGAAGACTTGCTGCAGAACCACCACCACCTGTAAGGAACGAGAGGGACTGAAGAGAATTGGCCCCCATGGCACCGGAGAGGCGAGATTCAAGACTAAGCACTGCCTGGACTCAAACCTTCAGGCACCAGTGCCTCCTCCACCCTCTGAAGCCAGGCAGCTTTCTTCCCTGCTGAAGCAGCCCGGCACAGCTCGTACCTGGCAGGCAGCGCCCGGGCTGTCCTCCAGGGCAGCACCCAGCCAAGAGGGATCCTGCAGGTCACCTCTGCCCACCTCAGGAGCAGGGGGATGAGCTGAAGGACTTATTTTAGCTGAAATGCACCAGCACTACCCTCTTCATGGTACACACTGTATTCCCCCTTAACCCTCCTCTCCTGGCACCAGCCTTGAATAGCGAGGCTTTGGACAGGCTGTGGCAAAGAGCATCAAGCTACTGCCATACTCACTGGGTTGGGTCCTTGTTGCACTGGCAGCTTCTTGACCTCGGTGCTTTCGTGGTCATCATCATGGTGGCTGATGTCTAGGGTGGTGAACAAGTTGGAGAGCAGGCCCAGGATGTGGATGATGGCCAGCTTGTTGGAGGGATTGGGCTGCCAGAGAAAATAAAGCCGAAGTGTGACATAGACCACATTGCTCATCACCTGCATGCCTTTGGGATGTAGAGGAATCAGCACTGTAGAGGCGAAGTGCCAGAGAGGTGTTCCCTGCACTCTCTTAAGCCCACGTGCACGAGCGCTGCTTCAAGACAGCAGCCCCAGGGCTACAGCCAGTGGGAGAAGCCACTTCTGGATGGCGGTGGCATGAGGGCACTCACCGTTTCGTCAGCCAGCTTTTCCAGCTGCTGGATGTAGGGCGTGATCAGGGAGTGCAGGTTCTTCAGGATCTCCTCCACTTGCAGTGCAGAGAGCAGGAAGCCGAGGGCCTGCATCAACCACATGCACTGGCTTTGCTGGGACAGAGAGGAGACACAACAGGGCAGGTCACTGCCCAGCCTGCAGCCCTGCCGCACACATGCTAGCTAAGGCAGCTGCCAGGAGCCCAGCCAGCACAGC
>NW_009259589.1:143213-145398 GCF_000687185.1 Egretta garzetta
GCTCACATTTGCACCCCTCATGTCCTCAGCTAAGCACAACTAATGGGGGCAAGCAGAACCAGCCAGAGGTTGAGTCTCTTACCTTGTGAATTTGCTTCATCAACACCTCCTGCCAAAGGGAAGGGGAGAGAGAAAGAGGAGGGTGAGTGCTGCAGAAAGCCCCTTTCCTTCCAGGAGGCAGGACTGATGCAGGAGTTCAAGACAACTTGACCAGTGTGGGCACAGACAAGAGGCACGTGGCTCCGCATGGCCTCCCCACAACCCGCCGCAGGCAGGGAGCAAAATCCTTGTCCCTTGGTAAGCTCTTCCCCTGCAGCCCCCTCAGCCACCCAGCAAGGGGAGCCCCCGCCTTGGATGGGCTCTGCAGCAGGATGGCACGAAGGAGCCAGCCTCAGCCAGGGCTTCCTCACCCCAGCGATGATGTCCGCCAGGCCCTAAGGGCAGAGGCTCATGCTCCTGTGTACACCCCAGCCCTCCTCCTAGTGCATCAGGACTCTGAGTCCCACCTGTCCCAAATCTTGAGAGCTAAGACAGACCACGGGACAACCTGCCCCAGCACTGCAGGGACCAGCCCAGTCTCTATAGAGGGGCTTGAACACCAGGATGTCCCCCAAGACGCTCAGCAGCGGTCCCAACTGCCTGGCAGATGCCGCTCCCAACAAGGCCAACAAACTCCAGGAAAAGGATGGATGCCCAAATGCAACCCCAGTGGACTCCTTGGCAGTCGCGTCTCCCACTGCCTGCCATTTCTGCACTCACAGGAGGACACAGGGCCTGCCACTTGAGTCTACTGGTCTTGGAACAGGATGGACAACAAGGTCCCTACACCAAGCAAGATGCCCTGAGCTGCTGCTTTGTGTTCCCCTGCCCTGATCCATGTGGAGGAAAGGGTTTGCACAGAGAACATCCCAGCTCGCCACCACACACCCATCTGCATCCAGCTCCTACCTGCGACACGGCAACGATGTTGGCAGCATAGGGTGGTAGGTCGTACTTGCACTCCCGGCAGATCTTCTTCAGGGTGGAGACGCTAGAGATGGAGAGCTCAGGGTTGCCCAAGGCTTGGAGCACTAGTGGCAGCACGTTGTTAATCATGACGGGGTGATCAGCCAGCCACTCCGACAGGGCCCCTGCGCACACAGACGGGATCAGACCGCAGGACTGCACCGTGGGCTCTTGCTTTTCACGGCCGTTATTGCTGGGGAGGAGCGGTCTCAGAGGGGCTCCCCCTCCCCAGCCCAGCCTGCAGGAGAACCAGCCTGCAGCCCTGCCGCACACATGCTAGCTAAGGCAGCTGCCAGGAGCCCAGCCAGCAAAGCCAGGACCCCAGCATGCTGCAGCTTCTGAGCTGCTCTGTATGGGTCACTCTAGGTGCAGCTCATCGCAGGAGAGGGAAGCAGCTCCCTACCAACTTGGCAGAACCCAGGAAACAGGCGCTCTGCCACCGGCACAGCTGGCCTCGTCCCAGCAACCCGCCAAAGAAAGATCCGTTGGTGCTCAGAGACCTCCATGCTGGCACCACTCACCCCGCCTCGGCACGCCATCCTTTGCACAGACCTGCCTCAGCCCCTGTGGGGTCAAGCGTCCCACCCCATCCTGGTGGGAGGCACAGCCTGGGCTCTGTCCCCACGCTTATCTTCCTCCTTTTTCCTCTGGAAGACATGCCTGCTGTCTCGGCATCCTTAGGCTTGGAGGGATTGAGAACTGCTAGAGTTAAGTCTCCCTGGGGGCTTCCCTCTCTACAGGGACATACCACCCAGCAGGACCCCAGCCCACATGCGGTGGAAGCCTGGCAGCGCAGCCAGAGGCAGCCAGCAGGTACTCCTGGCACGGCACACGATGGCTGCAGCACTGAGCTTTCTTCCAGGGACAGCCCAGCTCACATTGGCACCCCTCATGTCCTCAGCTGAGCACAACTAATGGGGGCAAGCAGAACCAGCCAGAGGTTGAGTCTCTTACCTTGTGAATTTGCTTCATCAACACCTCCTGCCAAAGGGAAGGGGAGAGAGAAAGAGGAGGGTGAGTGCTGCAGAAAGCCCCTTTCCTTCCAGGAGGCAGGACTGATGCAGGAGTTCAAGACAACTTGACCAGTGTGGGCACAGACAAGAGGCACGTGGCTCCGCATGGCCTCCCCACAACCCGCCGCAGGCAGGGAGCAAAATCCTTGTCCCTTGGTCAGCTCTTC
>NW_009259589.1:146318-149183 GCF_000687185.1 Egretta garzetta
CCAGCCACTCCGACAGGGCCCCTGCGCACACAGACGGGATCAGACCGCAGGACTGCACCGTGGGCTCTTGCTTTTCACGGCCGTTATTGCTGGGGAGGAGCGGTCTCAGAGGGGCTCCCCCTCCCCAGCCCAGCCTGCACGCGAGCAAAGGCCTCACCGATGGTGAACATGACGGTGTCAGCAAGCTGCACGTTGCTGATGCTGATCCGGGGAATGAGGCCGATCAGCCCCGGCACCACATCGGAGTAGTTCACGTCGATGGTCTCAGCGATGGACTGGAAGCCATAGAGCAAGGCCTCCGTGTGCTGCCAGGGTGGGAGAGGCACCATCAGAGCCATGTGCTGACCCCCAGCCCCAGGCACTAGCTCAGACCCCCCTGCAGTGGCCGAGGAGGCTGGTCCCTGGGCAGCATTAAGGACAGGAAGGCAGAAGACGACCTGTTCCTCCTCCCAGCAGACCCCAGAGAGCCCACACATGTGCTGGCAAGGTGGTCACGCTCCTCGCCTCTATCGTGTGCCCTTGCTCTCAACACCCCGTGGTGAGGATAGGTCCCTGAGGGGCTGGTAGCCATCAGCCTGGCGCCCGGGGCCCTTCGCTCACCTGCCACGTGGACGGCTGCTCTGTGTTGGTCAGGAGACGTCCCAGTTTGTCATAGAGGCTGCTCAGGAGCTCAGCACCCAGCATCTCATACACATACATCAGCGTGTCAGAGATGTCCACTCTGCAGAGAACATGGAGGGTCTCCAAATGCTGTCCCCATCCCCTGCAGAACGCTCCACGTGTGGACACATTACTTCCCCTCCTGCTGCAAGCAGGACACAGATGCAGCCTGCACAAGGACACTGCCCCAGCCCAACACGGAGTGATCCCAGGGCTTCCTAGGAAGGGCAACGGGTGCCATGCCAAACCTCCAGCTCATTTCCATACCACCACCACAGCCCAAACGGCTCTTGGCGGACGGAATTGCCTCCATGTCCCTCCTTGGGCTTCCCCATGGTGCTTAGGCTCCAGCGAGGCAGGAGGCTGCCTGCATCCTCGCCTGCCTGATGAGCAAACCCAAACCTCCCAGTTGTACCTGTATATCCGAAACTGCTCCTTCTCATCTGAAGACCAGAAGCCATACTCCTCATCAGAGGGGAACTGGGCTTTGTGCAGCAGTACATCCACCAGCTGGAAGTAGACAGGCCTGTAGACCTGCTGGTACACCGCCTGCTTGTCCGGCTCAAAGGAGAGGATGTCATCCTGGCGGCAGGAGGAGGAATACATCAGGTCTTGCAGGGGAAGGAAAATGGAGCCAGCATGCCCGCTGCCCAGGGGGCTCAGAAGCATCTCCCAGGGCTAGTGGGACCTCTCACACCTCAGAGGTTGCATTTCCAGCTCCCCAAGGTCCCCCTGATGCCGAGCCCTTCTGCAGCGGCAGCGTTATGTGGAGCCAAGATGCCAGAAGCCGGGTGGACCCTTGGGCATTTATTTAAGGACAGCACGACTACAGCGGGGTGGCACTGCCCCACTGTGTCCTAGCCTTGGGAGCACACCTGCATCAGGAGCATGCATGCCTCGGACCCTGGCGAGGCAGGCTGGGGTGGGTGCCTGGGGAGCACAGTGCTCTCCTGCCTGCACCCATATCCCCAGACCCATCCAGAGAAGCAGCGAGAGGAGGTGGGAGCCTCGGCCCGGCCCCACGCAGCAGAGGAGCTGCCAGCATGGTGCCAACATCGCCCCCCTCCCTGCCCACGCTCAGCTACGCCGCATCAGATTGCGGAGGAATGGAGCTGGGGGAACAAACGGGGGCTAAAAATAGAGCACAGCATGGCAGGACTGCTCTGTTGGCACAGGGAGCACTGGCCCTGGGAGAGGGACCCCACACTGGGCAGCCGCTAGCAGCTCCCAGCCCTGTCTTTCCTCCTCCGAGAGACCAGGACCACCAGCCCGGCAGCGGGGTCTAACCCGCAGTAAGCCGGCACGTGCTCTCCTCCCTGCCTGCGGCTGGGGCAGCCGTGCAGCAAGGGGCTAAACAACCAGGTCTGCTGCTGGGGGAAAAAAAAAAAAAAAAATCAGCATGAAGTTTTAATTAGTTATGTTAACAAGGCCCTTAAAGGTTGGCTCAGACTTCCAAGGAAGACTGGGGGTGGAAAAAGCAAGCCACAGGTCCAGCGTTTCTGAGTTACGTGCCCTGCGGTGGCTGCAAGTGTAGGGCAAGGAGCAGGGGCATTGGAAATCCCTGGGGAACAAACGCAGCCAGGCCAGACCCCGGTCCCCATGCCCCGGTGCCTCCAGCCCTGCCTGGAGCGCAGGATCTGGGCAGGCTGCCCCACGATGGCCACTGACCTGCAGCGTGTACCAGAAGGTGAGCGTCAAGGAGCTGGTAGTTTCATTGACGGGGTAGTGCCCAGGGATGCCAGTGCAGAACATGATCATGTTGACCAGGGCCAGGAAGCTCTGCCAGTGCTCCACCTGGTCCAGGAGGGCCCTGGGGAGCAGAGACCATGGTCAGGGTAGCACCACCGCTGCGAGCCTGGCTCCTCTGCCCTGACACACATCACTGGGTGCAGGACAGGCCCTGGATGACGCAGCATGTGGGGAACAGAGGGCTGCTCCAAGCTCATTCCCTCTCATGGGGACCGTCACCAGCACTCACCGGGAGTGGTTCTCCCCCAAGGCGACAGCAATGCGGCAGATCCCATGCGACGTCTCCATGTCCCCGCTCTGGACCGCCTGGCGCAGCTGCTCCTGGAGCCCCAGCACAGGGGGGATGAGCTTCAGGAGGGTGTTCACGTACCTGCAAGCACACCCTGAATCGGGGCCGGGCATCAACTCACTGGCACTGGCTGCCATGGCATCCATCCCTCCTGGTGCTCTCCCAGG
>NW_009259589.1:149533-149768 GCF_000687185.1 Egretta garzetta
AGCCCCCCTCGGGGACTCCTACCCAGGGAGGATGCTGGCCCCACGGCACATCCCCCCGGCCCCCCCGCCCTCCCGGGCTGCTGCGTGGCACAGCTCTCCCACATCACATCACGCACATCAGCCTCCCCTCCGAGCCGCTGCCTGGAAGTGATGGTAACCAAGGCAACGAGAAGGAGGCAGCCAAGGTGAAATGCAGCCCAGGGCCCCCGGAGAGGCCGTGCCAGAGGCTGGGGAG
>NW_009259589.1:149805-150318 GCF_000687185.1 Egretta garzetta
CTTCAACCCCCCCCACTGCCCCGGGGGGGCCACCCACCTCTCTGCTCGAACCTGCCGGCAGGGCTGCCAGCACCCCCCGACCAGCACTATCTTGTCACTGCCGTGACCAGCTCTGAGCGAGCTGTGCCTGCGTGCGGCACCCTCGGCAGTGATGGGGTGCGGGAGGAGGGCAGTGAGGGCAGACCTGCGGGCTCTTTTCTCCATGCTTGCAGCCCGTATTCTGTGCTCTGCAGGAGGGCAGGCAGAGCTGCCGGTGGGAAGCTGCACAACCCTCCAGCACGGGCACATCTGGAATGTGCTCCCTGGCTGGGATGAAGCAGGCAGCCACCCTCGGGGACTCCTACCCAGGGAGGATGCTGGCCCCACGGCACATCCCCCCGGCCCCCCCGCCCTCCCGGGCTGCTGCGTGGCACAGCTCTCCCACATCACATCACGCACATCAGCCTCCCCTCCGAGCCGCTGCCTGGAAGTGATGGTAACCAAGGCAACGAGAAGGAGGCAGCCAAGGTGAAA
>NW_009259589.1:150497-152419 GCF_000687185.1 Egretta garzetta
CATTTCCCTGCTGCCCAGGCGTGCTATCCAGAGCTGCGGCTACGCCACGCACTCCCTGCCCGCCCCGCCACACGCAGGTGCGGGGCCAAGGATGCTCAGAGCGGGAGGCACACACGATGCCAGCTCTCCCATGCCCACCGTGGGGAAGCAGTGGGAGCACTGACACTAGGATGGCTGCACGTCCACGCCACGTCCATGGACGGAGAAGCAGCTAGCTCTTGCTATGGCCCCACATAGGAGCAAACAAGGCCATCGGTGCCACCAGCGCAGGGAGAGAGCCGCACCGGTGGTGGCAGCTTCTAGGTCTGGGTCAGTGGGAGAAGACAAAGGGAAAAGGGAGTCTCCGCCTCAGCATCCCTGCTGTGTGCTGCCAGGGGTCACCCCCCCTCGCCCCTCTCCCCCAGAGGAAATCGCACAGCGAAGGGGGCAGGTATTTGTGTGTAAACAGTTTTCAAGCTTCTGATGCCCTGTGAGTGATGCCCGTGGCAGTGTGGGAGCACTGTGATAATGCAGAATTTGGGAATTCACCAGCTTCTCTCCCAGGGAACCGGCGCTGCAATCAGGGTCAGCCCAAGGGAGCTGACAGAAAGGCACAGGGGACCTTCCTCTGCTCCAGTGTAGGGCAAAGCCATCCTTCCTCCGCAGCACTCACTGCCCTAGAGATGTTTTTATGAATTTAGGAGTTTATGACAAGGATCCTGCTTTTGCTGGTTGCCTTGAAATACTCACAGTGCAGCTGCCTAGCCCTGAGCTAGTCCTCTGGACTCCCTGCACAGCCAAGAGAGAGAACCACCTGGATTTGCTTCCATGCTGCAACTCATCCCATGTTAGTGAAGACTTCCAGAAAAGGTTGGGTGACCCACGTCTCCTGAGCGCCACCTTGCTCTGCTCACTGCCTACGCAGGTGTAAGGGCAGCTTGGACGCAAGGGTCCCTGGTGAGGAGGGAGACTCCTGCTCTAGGTGAGTTGTTTTAATCACTCACCCAAGAGCTGTGGCCAAGCCAGCTGGAGCCAGGCTGGAGAGAACAAGACCATCCCAGCCCAGGTGAGCAGCTTGTCTCCAGCAGCAGATGACCGGGAATGCCTGTGAAAGAGCCTACAAACATGGCAGCATTACAGTGACGCTTCCCCATGTATTCCCCTCCAGCCATTTGTGTTAGCCTTCCCGAGCGAGATTTGCGATCTCGGTATTTAGCAGCCGGGCAAATTTTTCTTCCATGAGTTTGTCCAGTCCCTTCTCAGAGCCCAGAACTGCAGCATCCACAGCTCCCTCCATGGGACCAGCAGCTCCTTTGGCTCTTCCCACAACAATCCCCAAACCAGACCACAGTGCGGGGGACAACCTGCAGGGGGGAATACAGGAAGCTCACATGGGACAATCTCATCCTTCCTGATCCGAAATCTGAGCTATGTCCTGATGAGAAAACCCCATCTATTAAAAACCTGTTTCGAGTGAAATTCCTCTTCAGGGATTCAGCACCAGGTGCCAAGACCAGGAAGGGATAGGCTGGACACCATGTGATCCCACCTGGACACCCGCAATCCCGCCAGCTCCATCACTGCAGCAACACCCTGCTGCTTTCAGAGAGACAGCTCAGTGTCCGACGGCCGGGCTCCGTAACTCCCACCACGGGCACACACCACGTGGAGGTCCCTCTCCCTGCTCCGACACTACCTGCTGGGCTGCAGGAGCAGGGCCAAGTGCTGCGTGCCAGCTCTCCCCCTGCAGCACGCGCCACCGAGCTCTCTGACCCGCTTAGCCGGGGGATAATCCTCAAACGAGACGGAAAATCCAGCCCAAGCCTCCTCTGCAAATGAGATGCAACAGTATCGCCGTTCCTGTCCTCCACCAGGAGCTTCCCACCACCCCAAAGAGCAGAGGTGTACACAGAGCCAAGCCTCAGAGGTTTCTTCTCAGGAAT
>NW_009259589.1:152431-165003 GCF_000687185.1 Egretta garzetta
AATGCCGTAACCTAACACAGGAGCGACGTCCAAACTCCAGCAATGCCTGGGACACCCCCTCCTCTGGGTGCAAAGGGCTCACACCAGCCTGGCAGGTAAGGAGATCAAACACGTTGCACCTACGAATCTCTGCTGCATCACCTCTAGTAACACCTCGGAGGCAGGAAAGCCACCGGCTGCTGCTCGCAGGCAGGGACATGGAAGCAGCTGGCACAAGCGACTTACCCTGAGGGTGATCCTTGCCCGTAAGGTCCCGCCTGCCCTTCTCCACCCGGAAATGGGTGGCAGCCAGCTGCTCCCGGGGCGAGGAGCTGCAGCACAAGAGATGCCTTGCAAGGTGGTGCTCACCTGGGAAGATGACCCACAGGCTACCTAACCCCCAGCAGCAGAAGCCAAGCTTTCTGCTGACAGTAGCAGCACACCTGCATGATCGCCTCCACTGCAATGTCAATGTAGCCAGCTGGGAGGAAGACATGGGTTCTGTAACACCCAGGGGAACCCATGGGAAAGCAGGGATCCCTGAGACTAACCCTCTCACAGAGCGATGCCCTACAAAGCTCTGGAGAGGACTGTGTCAGCAGCCCAGCGCCGAGGATGCTCTAAGCCTGCAGCCAAGGGCAGCGGGGAGCCAGGCCCCTGCGAAAACAAAGGCGAGAGACCATGGAGGAAGAGAGAGGCTGAAAAGCAGCAGGGATCTCCCAGACTGTTGAGAAAAGAGATAGAAAGGTCAGGAGACTCCCTGGGGGCTCGGGGAAGAGCTGGATCCGCTGCGGCTGAGCAACAAAGCCAGAGGGGCGGGACAGCCAGCACCAGGGGAAGCGGGAGGAGGGATGCGGGATGGAGGACACAAGGAACAAAGGGGAAGAGAGAGCCCACCGGGGCTGGGAAGTGGCGGCTCTGTGAGCTACCCCGCTTCCCAAAGCTATCCTGGATCTCAGCACCGAGCACAGCCCTGCTCCCCCCTCCAGCAGCTGACACCACACGCCGCCTGGTAGGGCGGCCCCGTGACAATGCCACTGCTGTCCCTGCGCCCCGGGAGCAGGGGCTGTGCCACGCTTGCACACACTGGGCAGCCTTTCAGGCTGGCTGCCCGCCCTGTCCCGGCCACTGCCCGCATGCCTACAGGCAGGGAGGGTGCTCTGCCGTGGACTATCATGCCTCCAAGAAGGATGGAGCGCAAGTGCCAGTGATGCTGTATGGGAGCCACCAGTGTGGCAGGACTGAATGGGGCCAGAAACTGCTCGGCAGGGTCAGCATGGGAGCAGAGAAGAAACTCCGCTGTCAGCCATGCTTATCACTAAAACCCACTTTGAAAGCTCAACAGAAAGCTTGGGCTTTTCTAACAACTGAAGAACAGCACTGCAGGGCCAGGCTCCTGCACACAGGTGGGGAATCACAGCCACGGGACTTCTGAAACTCAAGGGAAACAGAAAGGAGGAAGGCAGCCAGTCCAACATTTCAGAACTGCAAGTCACCTTCTCTCACCTTCTCCTTTTCTGTATCAATCCGGCTACAAGGGTTTGGGCTGGCCATAGCCTTTGCTATGGAAAAGCTACTTGTGCTCATCTGCTGAATGCCAGCAAATGAGGCAACCCCTCCCTGCACCCAGCAACACATCGAAATCCTGACGGGTCCCTTTGCGCACTGGGACTTGCGGTCTCCAGATGTAACCCCCTCATCCTCACAGAGGGCAGCCCTAGGCTGCCCCCGAGCTGGGGACCGCGCTGCTGCCCCTGCCCTGGAGCCAGCGGGAGGACCAGGGCTCACAACCGCAGCTGCAGCAGCATCCACACCGCTGCAGAGGGTCGGAGCCTGCACGACACGCAGCAATGCACAGGGATGCACAGCAGCAGCAGCTCAGCCCAGCCTTGAAGGAAACCCTCCTCTTTGGGGGAAGGTTGCTAAGCAGCCGGGAGGGGATGTGGCCGCAGGAACCAGAGGAGATGTACTTTCCCTTCTGCGGGCATCAGTCCCGAGAGCTGACAGCAGCTTGGACAACACGGCCAAGCAGACCAGCTTGGAGCCCCACGGCGCAGCGCTGGCAGGACCTGCCCCAGTCCCAGCTCCCAGCTCAGCTGCACCAGGGGCAGCCACTGCCGCAAACAAAGGACAAGTCCTCGGCTGGCACAAGCTATTGGAGCCAGGAGGAGGGAGAAGACTGACACGTCTGGTTTTATTATCTGCATCAAATCAGCTCCTTGGCTGGACCAGCAGCACAAGGCAGAGCCGAGGCTCTCTCATCTCCCCCTGGCCAGAGCCAGGCAGCTGCTCCCTGGTCGAGCACTGCAGGGTCTGACATGAGGAACCAGAACCTTCTTGAGAGGAGGAGGGTGGAGATGGGCTGTCCAAGACTACATGGTGCCCACAAGTCAACCCTGGTGCAAAGCCTTCCAGGACCAACCATGTGAAACCAGGAGCCTCTGGCTGCTTTTAACATCTCCCACTTCCAAACCTCCAGGGCCAACAGTAGCTAGAAAAAATCCTAAGGTTTTTTGTCCCCACCCCATTCCCCCATCAAAGCCCAGGAGCACCAGTCTGCAGCACGTGGGAGAGGCTGCCCTTACCTTTGGGCATCGGGCTGGGAAATGGCATTGACAACAGCCTCCACTGCTGTGTCGAAGAGCTCTGGGTCCTGCAGAGAGGTGAAAGCTGCCTGGATCAGGTTCTCGCAGTCCATCAGCGGGATCTCCAGCTGCACCCAGCTGGAGAAGCACTTCAACACCTTCTGCTTGATGAAACCCGGGGAGTCCTGCTGCTGCAGCAGCTGCTCCAGCAAAGGGAAGACAGAGCCGCACTCCTGCGCCAGGACGCTGCGTACCTGGCCCTTGCGGTACTGCGGCAGGCGGCTGGTCTGAAACTCCTCAGGCAGCACCGTCAGCAGCTCCAGCAGCGCCAGGCACCGTGCTCGCCCATCCACGTTGGAGTCCTCTGCCTGGAACATGCGCACCATGTCTGCCACGGCGCAGGGCCAAGCCTCTGGCATCATGCTGAGGGCCAGAGAGGCCAATGCCACGCAGAGCCGGGTCAGCACGATCTTGGAGCCGCTGGCAAAGCGGGTGATGTGGGTGAAGAGCTGCGACTTGAGACTCTCGTACTGGTCAGCCGGGATGTCGTTCCAGTAACGGGAGATTTTAATGTGGAGAGCGCTGGCACCAAAGTACTGGATCTCGGGCACCTTGTCCATGTTGAGAAGCAGCCAGCTGAAGTGCCACGCCTGGGGGGAGACCTGCGCCTGCATCAGCCATTTCTGAGCCAAGTTCTTGTTTTCGATGTTTGGGTCATAATACAGCTGATGGAGAGCCTGGAAGAGAGAGGGAAGCATCCTAGAGCAGCCGAGGAGCACAGCCATGGCCGGTCCCGCCAGGGGAAGGCTCACCGGCACAGAGCCCAGCACTCGGGCTGCCCGCCAGCGGCTGCCCTGCAAAGCCAGCCCCCCTCCCCGCACCAGCCTGCCTTAGCTGGCCTCCCTCCTTGGGCTCTCGGGGAAGCAAGAGTGATCTGGCAGTGGGCGAGGACCTGGAAAGCATCCTTCCCCTCCTCCTCTCGTGCCACTCTGGAAATTTCTTTTCCTTAGTCACCTCCCATCCTCACCTTCACTCACGCTGAACCTGCCTGCTTCCCTGCTGATGCACCGTCGCTGGGGTGGGCGCAGGAGCCCTCTGCAGCACAAGGGCTGTAGGGGACACGGCACACCGGCACTCCTGCCTTCCACCTGCACCCGCCCTCAGAAAGCTGCTGTGGATGCACCGGCTCTCAGGAAGCACGTGCGGCCCAAACCTTGTGTCCGGGAGCCCAAAGAACGCAAGAGCCGCTGCAGATATCTCCCCCTGCCAGGTTGTACAGAGCCCTGGAAACCCACAGTCACTGAGCTCAGGGATTAATCCCTCCACAGAGTACCTTTGAAGTATTCCCAAACCTGCCCAGTTAGAGCTGGGCCAGGAGAGCTGGTATGTAACCCTGCCTCTGCCACCACCTCCTGGGACAGTCCAGGGCTGCTCACCCTGTCTCCCTGTGCGGAGAAGGAGAACATCACTTACCTGCTCCGACAGCTTTGGGAGATCTAGATTCTGCTCTGCAGAGCTCAGATCCACGTGAACAGCCTCACGCAGGCTGCAAGGCTTTATTTGCAGAGGAATATTATATAGATCTTAAGGGCAACATTAATTAGTTGCTTATCCTGAGTGGGTGCAACTGGTAAGCAGCGATGCCCTCACATGGGGAGGGGGATAGAACTACTCTTTGCCCGAACTCCATCTTCCAGCAGCGAGGTTTTCTGCCTGGCCCAGTGCATTTCATTTCAAATCGCTGGCCGCATACACCAGGAGCAAGGCAAAGCAATGGCATTTATCAGACTATCAGGCACCCGTCGTGCCCCACCATCAAATCGCAGGATGATGCCAGCAGGTGCAGAGCATTTTTTGTGTCCCCATCCTGGCTCCAGGTCTCAAATATCCTCCCCCTCCCCCCCTAAAAAGCTCTACGAAATTCTTGCGTGGCTCTTGTACCCAGGAGAGGATTTAAACCCTATTTTTAAGTGTGTGGAGCTGGCAGCCTGGGACACAGCAACAAGCTTCTCAAGCAAGCACTTTGCCTCCCGCTGCTTCCCAGCACAAGACCAAAGAGCAGGGCAAAATGGCAGGAACCTTACAGAGATGGCATTGCCCGGGCCATCCTTCAAAACGCCTCTGTTCAAGGCTTTTTGGCGGGGGGAAACGAGGATAACCTCTTTGCGAAAAAGAAAGAGGTTATGAAGTATGTCGTAGGAGACAGAGCCAGCCATCACGGGCTGCAGAGGGACAGGCGGCTGCCCCACTAAAAGATGTATCCTGACACAGAAAAGGTTAACCCTAGATAAGCAGGACACGGGGAGAGAGAAATCTGTCCCAACAGAGTGGTTAAGGGGAGTCCACAAGCTATCAGCAGCTACCTGGAACCTTGCTCTGTTCTTGGTTATCGGGGGCTCTTGCCTGAAGCATCGCTGGGGCAGAGGTAAGCACCATCACCCCCTCCTATCAAAGCAACAATTTACTTCACTACCGAGCAGCAGCTGCAGATGTGCTACACGCTCAACCACTCCTGGGGGCAGGAACCTGGCTCCTACCCCTGCTCTGCTGCTGAAGACCGAGCCATCCCGCAGCAGGGCTGGAGCTGGAGCTCCCAGCTATCTCCTCCATTACCAGCTCAGCCTCTTATTTGCTCTCATCTGAGCTTGCTGCTTATTTTCTTTACAAATGAAATCTCACTTGAGCTTCCCAGAGTGGGTAACAGCCCACCCTTCTCCTTCCCCACTCGCTGGGCACCCCGACACGGTGCAAAGGCTGGCAGCAGTCCCCTCCGCCTGCTCCCCAGCCCGGGACCCCTCCCCACCTCCTCCCCACCTCTCCATTTACACTCCCATGCATTCCCTAATTAATTGATTTCTTCTATTTTGAATAGCCTACCTGCTAACACTTAGAAAATTGTGGGGGGAAAAAAAAATCCCTAAGCATCATAAATTATGAGGCAAAAGCCGTATACATGCCGCAGGAGCCCTAACCTCTAATCCAGTATGAGGTTTGTAAAGCACGGACCACACCACACGTGGAGGATGGACCTGGCCTCCAGCACGGGGTTTCCAAGCCACAAGCTCCCCAGCCGCTGACCTCCGCTGGCTTCAGGGCTGCTGCTTCGTGGTCTCACGGTGGGGAGCTGTGCGGGCAAAGCGTGGCGCTGCGCACCCTCCGGGCACACCGAAGTGAGCCCCCGGGGCGATGCGTGTGCGGGGTGGGCCTGACACTGCGCCGCAGGTGATGGGGAAGGTCGCGGGGCAGCAGAGTGGGGGCTGGTGCGCACAGCCTGCCCGCGGGGATGCAGCTGCAGGCTCAGCCTCCCGCCTGGCTGAGACTGCCGGTGCTGCTGGCTGAGGCCTGATCCGGCCACCGCCTCCAAGCAAGCAGACCCCCCTGTGCTTTCGTGGGAACACCCGGCTGAAGGGAGAGGAGTGAGCGACTGGGCAGAGCCCAGCCCGAGGCTGAGGCGTGAGCATCCTGCACGCAGCCCCTGTGCAAGCACCCTGCGTGCAGCCCCAGCAGCAGAGACTCTGGCGTTGTCTAAGCCAGAAAAAAGCTGCATCATAACGATGGCAAAGAGGGAGCGTTATAGAATCATAGAATCAATCACTTCGGTTGGAAAAGACCTTTAAGATCCTCAAGTCCAACCTTTAACCTAACCCTGCCGTCCCACCACTACACTATGTCCCTAAGCACCTCATCTATCCTTCTTTTAAATCCCTCCAGGGATGGGGACTCGACCACCTCCCTGGGCAGCCTGTTCCAGAGCCTGACAACCCTTTCGGTGAAGAAGTTTTTCCTAATGTCTAGCCTAAACCTGCCCTGGCGTTATGGTAGATGCTCCCCTCGATGCTCACGCCGGGGAGATGTCGCTACCACTGCATTAGAGGAATGGTGAGCAATCAGGCCATGAACCCCCACCCCCGCCCCAGGCAGGGTCCACCTTCCAGCCACGCAGATGGCTTTCCCACCACCACCATCCCAACACTTTGCCTGCACCCCTCATGCCCCGTCCGCCCTGCAGCAGTGCCTGCTGTCACCAGTGAGCTCTCCGGAGAGGCATCCATCACCCAGCAACACCGCTCCAGAGCCCCGCTTCTCCCGCGGGGGAGAGGGGGTGAGCGGCTCAGCACCTCAGGGAGAGAGGGTGAGCGACGAGATGACAAAGTCTACCAACTACACTAAGTTATTCAGAGGACGGAAACAAAGCTGACGCTGAAGAGTCACGCTGCAAGCTGTTGTATGTCAGAAGAATATTCTGGAAAAACGTGGCTGCTGGCTTTCTCACCCCCTTTCCGCAAGCACCCGGCCTGGGAGGGGACTGGCTGTGGCGGCTCCTGGCCGGAGCATGGGTGTTCCTGCCTGCATACAGCATGCCAGGTAGAAAGGCAAAGCAGCACGTGCCCCAGGGCTGCCGACAGTGTACCCCATCTGGTGCTCTACACAGCACCAGAGAGCTTTCCAGAGGACCTCCAAGGATGGGCATCTGTATGGGACAACCCTAGCCCAGCTCGAAGCAGCAGAGGAAACCCCTGGGAGCAGACTAGGCTCTGTCCCTAGCCTACCATGCACATCGGCTGAGTACCATCCTCTGCTGAGAGCGTGGGACAGGAGGCTGCAAGGCACCGTGCCCTGCAGAAGGGTACCTGAACGCCTGGCACGCTCCTCCCCAGCAAGGAAAGGCACCGTCCTCATCCCAGAGGCAGGCACTGGCTGGGGCGGGGCTTTGACACCACTGCGCCAGCCAGCACCTTCAGGCCCATCAGGAAGCACTGGAGATGATGAGGGGAACTCGTTAGCACCAGGAGGGAGAAGCAGAAGGCATGAAATCGGGCAGTGACATCTAACAGGGAGGCTTTGTGCATTCTGATTTGAACGGGTGGCTGCCACCAGACCTGCCTCCTCCGCAATTAGACCTGTAACATGAGAGCTGGTAAACAGCCTGGCTGTCAGCTATGCCCTTCGGCCAGGGAAGGAGCGCTCTCCAGCATCAGCTCGGCTTGGTTGAAAATAATTCAAGCCTGTTATGATGGCTCTTCCCTGCCCTAAAAAGCCATGGCCAAAGTCTCAGGCTCTAGATACTGGAGCGGTATCAGTTGCTCAATAGAACCAGAAGTAAGCTGCCTTGGGGCAGGGGAGCTTGCCCAAGAGGCATGGGTCAGAGGTCCCACGCTGGTCACTTTGGACAGCGGGAGGGAGACCAGTCCAAGGAGAGTTATTGCCAAGCAAAGGCACCTGATCTTAGCTCGCAGTCTGGTAACCCAAGGGAAAGGAGCTGCCACGAGCCCAGCATCTCCCAGCCCTCGCCTCTCGGAGCTTCTGCAGGGAGCCCAGAGCCAGCAGGCTGTCTCCCTGATGGCGCTGCATAAATCCATTAACATAGGGTCCCCAGCAGAGAGGTGGTGTGTCCGTGCTGTTTTGTGGGGTGACGAGAGGAGCCCCAGACATGTGGCTCCAGCCCCACAGAGCAGGAGCATGCTGCCTGTCATTCCAGGGGGGGCTCCAGGGGTCCCCTCCAGGGGCCAGACTGCCTGAGCTCGTGGAGGCCACAGTGGGTACAGCTCTGAGGTCTGCAACCCATCAGGGAAAACAGCAAGCTGCAAAACATACTCCCGTTCTGCTCCTTGCCCCATGCCCACAGCTGCGGCACGCCAGTGGCCACCACCCCTCGGCAGCCACCAGTCTTCCTCCAGCAGGACCCCCTGGGATGTCCCTCGCTGTCCCTTCTAGCTGAACGCCCCCGCGCCGCCAGCGCTCCAGGCCTGCGACAGCCCAGCCATTACCACGGCTCTGCCGAGCCAAGGGAACATCACCCTGCCTCCCCCCGCCCCACGCAGCAGCCGTCCTCCCCCTGTCCTCCCCCTGCCACGGCAGGGCAGGCTGACCCGCCGGCAGCCCCGGGAAGGCGGCAGCCTGCCCAAGCGCTGAGGATAGCAAATGGATGCAAAATAAAGCTGTGCATGTGCTGCCAGGCACGCTGCTCCTGCTCAAGGCACCCACACTTTGCCAGCAGTCCCAAAGAATGGGTTTTTTTTCCCCGCTCCTAATAAAAGGTGCTGCCACTTCGCACCCCTCTTTGAGCCCAGCTTGCCCACACCAAGTCCTCAGCTGTCCAGAAGGGGCTGCAGCCCAGACATGGCTTGGCAGCCTTGGCATCCCTCCTGCTGCTTCACTGCCAGCAGCCCTTCGCAGGGAACGGCGTGATCCCCAGCAGGGTCAGTGGCTGTAGGAGACATGGGTGGTGGCTGGGGGCCTGCACAAGCAAAGGGTGAGCAGGACCAGAGAGGAACTCTAGGAGCACAGAGCCCAGGACCAGTTGCAAGGGTGACCTGAACACCTCTGCCCACCGTCTCGTGTTTCTACCCATCACTTCGGTGAACACCTCTGCAAGCGTTTTGAGAGGACTCCCTGCTGGCACCCGGGTGCCGGTCTCATGCATTGCTGCTCTGTAAGACATCAGAGCTGCAATGAGGCTCCAGTGATGGCCCTCGTTGGGCAAAGCCGAGCCCTGGCGAACACACGGTCCTGCCCTCTCATCCTGTCACCACCACGCCACAGGAAGGAGCAAGGTGTTCAGCCAAGGTTGGCTCTGGGTGGAATCTGCTTTTGCAGTGAAGATCTGCTTAAACACTAAACAAGGTGTCTCCTCGCTTCCCTCAACTTTGCAAGAATCTCCCCTCCCGAGGCCCCTAACTTACCATCCCCGGCACAGTTGCCACATCTCGTGTACGTGGGCTGCCTCTAAGGAAGAAGTGGCCAAGCCGCTGCCAGCGGTGCACCAGACAGGGGATGCCATTCCCTCATCCTGACGTACCCATAATTCTCTTGATCAGGTTTCCAAAGACAGGCAATAACCTTTTTTTCTGAAGAAAGCAGATGCTCTTGGGTTTCTCCTCCCCACCCTCCCGGGTGGAAGGCAGCCCCAGCAGCTGCCACATCCCCGAGGCTCAGCATCTCCGAGGAGCGGTGATCAAAGCCACCCCTCTCCCATCACGGTAGGCTCCGGATGTCAGCTCCATGACACCCCGCCTACCCATCCTGCCAGAGAGACTCTGTGCATTCATCAGGCATCTCCAGAGAGGCACACGGCAATCTGGAAGGCCCAGAGATGCCAGACCGCTAATGTGCCAGGGAAAAGACATCAGTGAATATTACAAACACCCCAGAGGATGAGAGGCAGGCCAAGGGAGGAAGGACCTGGAAGGAATCAGACACAAAAAGAGGGCAAGAGCAGGCACTTGGGAAATTCACAGAGGAATGGCGCTGCCATCCTTCTCATTTCAAAAAGGGGATACTGCTGGGGCAGATTCAACTGCACTGAAAGTAGGTAGAAACGGTCTCTCCTCCTGTCCAACCCCACAGTCACAGGTGCTGCCACCCCTGACCCAGGGGAAACAAAATGCAAGGCACAAGTCCTGCTTGTGCACTGCTCCTCCGAGATGGACACAGCCAGCAGGGACCAAATGTCTGCAATCCGTCTTCACCAGAGCAGGGCTCATACTGCAGCAGGAGCGTCACCTCCCCAGGGCAGCATCGCCCCATCACCGGGCTATCAGTCACATCGGGGACAGCCCCTGGGCACGCAAAAGTGCATGCAGGTCATGAACCAGATTGCACTATTTAGGCACAGGAAGGCCGAGAGCATCCTTGCAGCCTGAAGCCCTCGGCTCACCCAGCCTTCCCATCCCTCCTGCCCCTCCAGCTGCAGCAGCAGAGCCCCGCTCAGCAGCAGGGGAAGCAGAGCCAGCCCGGAGCTGCCGGCCGGCCGCCCAGCAGGTCCGCACAGCATGGCCACGCCAGCCTGCTCTAGCTGTGCCGAAGCCAGAGCAGCATCTAGGTCAGGCTCCGAAGAAAACAAAAAGCAGCCGAGCAACCCTCAGTAACCATACCGCAACGGCTCAGCCCCAGCACAGCTTTTTCCCTGTGTCATGGGAGAGTGCCGTATGGAAAACGGAAGAAAAAAAAAATGCAGGGAGCAACTTCCAGACGGCTCCTGAAGCGCAGCACCTGAACCTGAACCACCTCCTTAGGAACAGAGGCAGCTGCCTGCCTGCTGCCCATGGGCTTTCAGACCTGCTGGCTGGCCTGCAGCATGGGCCCAGCCTACAGCATCCGCACCCTCCCGCCTCCCTGCCACCGCTGGTCACAGCTGGAAGGATCTAACCGGCTCTCTCTGGCACACGTCACGCGGGATGAACACAGCAATGATCCTCTTCAGCTGCACGGGCACCCAGAGCCCTGCAAAACTGCGGGGGGCCCACCAAACAGCGGGGACACGGAAGGGTCTTCCAGGGATGTGAATCCTCCCCATGAAAACCATCAGATGAGCGTGACGGACACCGTGATGACCAGAGACTTCTCAGGCTACAAATGCCACACGCGATGACTTCCACTGCGGGTGACCTGGAGATGCTTCGACCCTCTGACTTAAAGAGATAACCAGCTCCTTATGCTGTTCCTAAACCCAGCATTTATCATTGACTCAGAGTGGAGTCAAACCCCGACTTTAATCAGTATTCAACGTTATTAATAGTCATGCACAAAACCTGGCAGGCAGAAGAGCCCAGGCCAGTAGAAGAATCATTTAACTGCCAGCATCACCTCTGACAAAGCGGCTCTGCCCACCTGCCTGCCTCCCACCCGCTCAGCCCCCAGCAAAGCCCACCTTCCCTTCGTTTTGTACCAGAAACACCCTGCAGCCCTCCCTTGAAAAGACAGATGCAGGAGGGCTCCGAGCTGCCGAACCTCTGAGATTTTTCTGATCCCACCTCGCATTTCTTCCTCTGGGCAGGGACCGTGGTGCTGCCCCCAGCCAGCAGCTCGGAGCCTCACCACGCTCCACAGCTGCTTTTTCAGAGGATGACACCGAGATGGCAAAGCCTGCAGGGACCAGGAGAAGCCGGGTGGGCTGGGGGAGGGGAGCCAAAGCATCCTAGAGGGCATCTTTGCCTCCTCCCAGGCAGCAGGACACTAAATCCAGAGCAAGGCGGTGAGAGCGAGCTGCCTCTCGGCACAGCCCCACCTCGCCCAGCCAGCGCCGGGTGCCCCCCACCCTGGCACTGCCCACCCTTCCTGGGCCAGTGTGGCTTCATTGTTGGTGCAAACAAAGGTGCGGTTTGTGTCTGCCGAAGAGAAAGGAAGTCGGAGGCAAAATCATCCAGCAGCCCTGGGTATATGTAGATTAAGCTGCAGAAGGTTGCATTAATGTAGCATTTTCCAGACACCGGTTAATCCCCCCGGCCGTGCTCTGTCTCCGTCTCCCTGGCAGAGGTGGGCTGCCTCACCTGTGGCCACAAAGGCAACCGGCACCCCCTGGCAAACCTGACATCCCGGACCCGACACCTCCCACGAGGCCGGCAAGCTGCTGGGTAGGGACGGGTGCGAAACACCAGCCATGTGCCCACCAGCACGCCCGTGGGCATCGCTTTGGCAAGGAACTCGGTCTATTCTTATCAAGGAAAAATGAGGACGCTGGGATTCCCACTAGCTGTCTGGGGACCGAGCTACGGATCGACAGGCTGTCAGTCTCCGAGCGGATGTCTGGCTACAGGGCGAGTGGAAGGGAGAAGCGCTCTCTTGGTGCTTGCCCTTCAGGGATGCATCCTCCCTGCCCCCACCACCTCCAAGATGGCCCAGGGAAGGGTTTTGCTCGGCTGCCTCCCCTGGCGCTCGCTGGGGTGCCCCGCTCGCTCTCCGTGATGAACCCCAGGTCATGCGGAGGCTGCTCGGGGCTCTTCCCCGCAGCAGTGTGATGCTGGCAGGCCTCGGTTTGCCGTGGCCCTTCCGTGGATCCTGGGTTTCGGTAATCACAACCTCGCTCCTCTTGCCCTGTGGCTGCTTAGGAGGACCTCGAGCATCAGCAGGAGCACGGGGGCTGGATCAATCCGGGTTTAGAAAGGCACCACCAGGCCATCCGCCCTGCAAAGGCTTTTCCCAGCCGTAATTCCCAACAATTCCCAGCACCTGGCGAAAGCCCGGGTGCCCTTCCCTCCCCGCCTGACGGAGACGCTGGCAACGTCGGGG
>NW_009259589.1:166198-166656 GCF_000687185.1 Egretta garzetta
GGGGTGCCCGGCGGGGGCCTGTGCCGCTGCCCTGTGGAGCACCGGGGGCTGCTGCCAGCCCGAGCACGGGTCCCCCACTCCACGCTGGTGTGGTTCAGCCCCGCTGCACCCCTGTCCTCAGGGACACCCCCTCCCTGCAGGGCAGCTCTGGCCACTGCCAGCCCCAAGGGTGCCCGAGGGGACAGGGAGGTTTTGTTCCCTTTCTGTCCCCCTCTGACGCTTGGGCGATGCTTGGCCCCAGCTCCCCTAAAGCAGGGGTGCAGGAGCACCAGTCCAGGCAGGGCGCAGGTGAGCTGGGCGCTGCTGGTGCACACTGGGCTGGCAGACCCCTGCAAGCAGCGGGGATGCTCTGTACCCCCTCCAGCTCCTCTCCCAGGGCTGAGCCGGGGTGCTCCCGGGCAGGACCCTGTGTAGCCAGCGGCACCAGCTTCTTGGCACTGAGTGGGAGAGGGCTCGGC
>NW_009259589.1:167339-167648 GCF_000687185.1 Egretta garzetta
GCCAGCTCCATGGCACCCGGGCCACCCGTCGTCACGTTGTCCCCTGCACATGGAAGGGACAGCATCATCACACCCCATGTACCTGGTCCCGCTAAGCCTGCCTATGACCTGCAGACTCCTCCTGACCACCCACCATGGCACTGGCCACGTGCCTGCGGGCCGGTGGGGTGGGTGGGCGCCCAGCCAAGCGTCTTCTCATCCCCAGGGCTCTGCAACCATCCCCAGTATGAAGCATGGGGACCCATGCTTTCAGCCCCCTCTGCCCAGCCCAGCTGTGCAGCGGCAGCCCCACACGGGCTGGGGCTCCCT
>NW_009259589.1:167735-169359 GCF_000687185.1 Egretta garzetta
CGGTCTCCCCACGCCGCCCCCCGCAGCCGGGCTGGCGGTGGCCATGCCCTTGTGGCGTGGGGCCGTGTCCAGAGTCTCATTACAGTGTGGCGTTCGCAGGGTGCCCGCGGCCAGCCCAGCCAGCAGTGAGAGGATGGCAAGGAGCCCCCACAGCATCCCCTCCTGTTACAAAGCACAGCACAGCAGGGTGAGCCCTGGCCAGGGTCCCCACACCAGGGACGAGGCTCCATGAGCTGGGAATGGGGACAGGGATGTGTGATCCCGGCTGCTGCGGCCAGCCAGGCCTGGGCTCACCTTGGGCTGCGGGTGCGTGGTGGGTCCTGCAGGTCTCGGCTCTGGTGGCCCCACTCGCTGCTCCATGCTGGCTGCAAGTGCAGAGGTTGGGGTCAGTGTCCGTGCAGAGGGGATGGGGTGGACATCGAGCTGGCCGGCTGGGAGCTGGCAGACCTCTCCTCTGCCAAGCATGCCATCCCCTTCCTCACCCCCCAGCACCCTGCAAACCCTCCTGCACCCCATGCATGCCTCCCTCCCTCCCACCAGTCCCCTCCCCACACAGCCAGGCACCTTCACCACCCTGTGCACCCCTTCCCAGCGATTTGGTAGCTGGGGCGGCCCAGCCTTTGCCCAGCACCTCTCTTCAGGGAGACGCAGCCGCCTCCTCACACGAGCAGCCCCGGATGCCAGCAGCTGCTGGGGCTGGGAGCGCCGCAGGGGGGGGCCTTTCCCATGGCCCTTCCCTGGGAATGTTTTTCTTGCTTGTGGTGGGAGCCTGACCTTGGAAACTCCAAATCCATTAGTACAGGGTCCCTGGGTGCAGCCACCCCCCCGGCTCCACATTGGCTCCCCTGCCCACTGCCCGCAGGGAGCTGGGATGCGCAGCCCCAGAGCAGCCTGGGCAAGCAGGGCTGCGAGGGGCGGCATGGGCAGGCAGGTCCTGTGGGGATACAGCAGGGTGCAGGGCACCACGCTGGGCTCACTGTAGTCATTCACCCCAACATCACTGCCCAGCATCCGCTGCCCCGACACGCACAGGGGAATTCGGTCCCCACCGTGCATGGTCCCAGTGGAGCAGCAACCATGGTATCAGGGGAGCAGTGTCCCCCGGGAGGTGCGGGGCAGATCCCAGTCTGCAGTCACACGTTGCATCTCCTTCCCCAGCTCCCCTGGGGTGTGGGGAAGCCCCTGTGCCTCAGTGTCCCAAGCCAGGATCCCCCAAGGGAGCTTTAACCCTCCATCTCCCGCATGCCCTGTCTCTCGGGACAGGACTGTCGGAGCTCAGTGGCATCCTGCAGCGGGGAGTGCCCCTGTCCCCTCCATGGCTTTGCCCCAGCATGTCTCAGGGGTTTCCATGGCAAAGCTGGGATGGGACATGCCGAGGAGAGAGCTCCTGGCCAAAAAAATGAAGGGACACAGCTGAGCACTGCTGGGACAAGGAGACAAAATCAGTTCCCCCTGTCCCCCCAGCTTCTCAGGGGATGGTCCCCAAGTCCTGACTGCCACATCTCATGCTACCCTGCACCAGCCACGCCATGGCAAGGGGCCGTGATGGGCACTGCCAGGCCCATGTACCTCCTCTGGGGGCCGTGCACAGGGCAGGATGCGTCCCCGGTGCAGGCAGGGCTGG
>NW_009259589.1:173164-179568 GCF_000687185.1 Egretta garzetta
TATGCCCTCATGGGAGCGGGCAGAGGCGATGCCCTGGATGCCTTGGCCCAGTGGAGGTTTGGAGGCCCCGGAGCATCCCCGGGGTGGGGAATGAGCTGGGGGCAGCAGCGAGGGGACAGGGAACAGGATCCTCCACCTTGCAGGGCTGCAGACTAACGGGGCCGCCTGCTTGGAAAGTTTCCGTGTGAGGGGCCTGTCCTGCTGCCGGCTGCCTGGCTGTCCCTCCCCATGCAGGGAGAGCTGCCCAGGAGGGGGCTGCCTGCAGAGGGGAGGGCTGCCTCCCTTATGGACAGCCCTCGGGGTTTGGCCCAGCCCCAGGTGCTGGCTTACCCCAGGGGTTACTCCATCCCCTCCCACCATCTCCACGGGTTGGGCTGCTCCTCACGTCCCCGCTGCTGTGGGTGTGATGCTGGTGGGGGCTGTGTGGGGCACGGCACAGGGGGATAGCCAGGGCACCCCATACAGGTGGGCCCATGGGGTCTCCGGTCCTGTGACAGGCAGCTGTGCAAAGCCTGACCTCTGCCCACTTCCAAGTGTGCCCCCTTTGTGGCCACTACCCCAGACACCTGGTGGCCCTTGTCCTGGGAGACGTGACCCTGCTGCTGCCATCAGCCCTGCTGATGTCCTGCTAGTGGCATCTCCTCCCTGTCCATCCGAGATCATGGTGGCAGGAGGTAGCACATCCCAGCTGTGCCTGAATCTGGGCACTGCTTGGATTTTCCCAGGTTTGGGCTCCCATGAGTATTGGCTCTGCCCTGGGGAGCGCTGAGTGTGGGCCGGGCCCCACAGGGTGCTGGGGTGCAGGGCAGGGTCCCCGGCCCCACGGGCCTCCAGCCAGATGGGCGCTCTGTTCCCTGGCTGCTGCTGGCAGCTGCTGGTTTGGTGCTGCCCAGGGCACCGCCTGTGTCAGCCTGTGCCCCTGCACCCCCCAGGGCTGGGGTGTCCCCGTGTCCTTTGTCTGGACTGGAACAAGCCCTGTGGGCCCAGGTCCTGCCGTGACATCTGTCCCTGAAGGTGCCACCCTTGCGTGAGGCGGGATGGGGATGGTGTCGTCCAGCCAGATGGCAGGACTGAGCACGCCGTGGCTGCTGCTGTGCCTGTGTGAGGCCATGGCTGGGTGTGACAAAATGTGTGGGAGAGCTGTGATGCTCTCCAGTTGCATTGTCCCCATCTCAGCAGTGATGTAGCGCCCTTGGGGACACCTGCTCCAGAAAAAGTCCTCATCTCTGCTAACCTGAACCTGCCACCGGCCATCCCCATGTGCCCCTCTCCCAGGCTCTGTGCTCTCCCCCTCCTCAGCCCTCCCAAGGCCAGGATGGGACACGGGCCACCCCTGGGCCTGACCCAGCCTGATGGCAGTGGTGGCCCCGCTCTTTAAGGGCTGGGAAGAGAGGAGGGCAGGAAGGAGGGATTGAGCAGCTCCAGCATCTTCTTTCTGGGAGGGCTCTGGAACTTGCAGCCACACCAGGGAGGGATGGACAGTTGCCTCCATGGTGTCCCATCCGTGCTGGCAGGAAGCCACCCCTTGCATTTTGGAGCTGGCAGGTCTGGCAGACCAGTCACCCACCTGGAAGCAGACACCCCGTTCCCCCAAGTGATGGGACTGTCCCCAACGTGTCCCATGGCTCCAGAAGCCCCATGGCATCGCCAGGGTTTGCCGCAGGGGTTACATTCCTCCCGCTGGGACCTAGCAGGTGTCGGAGCCGGTCACAGCCTCGGCCCCTGGCTTCCTAAATCGCTTCCTTCCTGGACACTGTGGTGAGAAGGTCACTTGGCTGGACACCTGCCTTTGTTGAGGCCGCACCCAGCCCCGTTGCTGCTGTGACCCTCGGCGGGAAGCCACCCTGCTGGCAGGAAGCCTCCAAAAGCACGGGCAGAGTCGCAGGCAGCCCGTCCTGGGCAGGACAAGCTCCCACCCCTCTCCCCCCGACATGATAAGCACCCAACCAGTGAGCCCCTCTCCCACCCCTCAGGTCACCAGCAAGGAGGAGCGCAGCCCTCTCCTGTCCCCCGCCGGGCCCGTGGCATCGTCTGGCTGCAGCTCCTGGCAGCTGCCTCTGGGTTACCGTGCTGGAGGAACCAGCAGCGAAACCAGGGAATCCCTCTGCCTCCCCTAAAAAAGGCCAAAGGCAGCAAAAGAAAGAGGCCGGCCAAGCTTGTTTGATAGCTTTATTGCTTCTGTGATATGACTGAATTGATGTGACATAAGCCGGCTTGGAGAAGCCTGCAAGACTCTTGCCCTCCCTGCCTAGAGGGGAAATAAAAAAAAAAAAAAATTGCAGAAACTAAAACTAATTTTAAAAACTCATTGAGTTCTTGCACCGCAGCTTGGTACAGTACCAGCGAGCACACCGGCGAGTCCCCGTGCAGGCTGTGCAAGGAGCTGGCGTCCGGAGCGGCTGGGTAGTGGCCCGGGTCACCCGCGCCGAAGGACACGTCTCCAATACTGCACGTGATGCACGCTTGGGCCGATGGCACGCGCCGTGCTGGTGCCGGCGGAGCTCAGCACAGCGGCCGCCTCCCTGCCAGGCAGTCTGGAAGCCCTTGCCTGTCCCCTGGTGCTGCCCACCCCCAGCCTGCCTGCCCCCATTTGACACAGACAGCCCTGTCCCGACACCTTCCCCCTCTCCCAGCGGCGTCCGCGCTGAGGGGTAAAGCAGCACGGCCGGGCAGGGCCTCCCCGCTGCTGCCTCCCAGGAAAAGGAGATGTTGGAAGCCCAGGGATGCTGGGCTACAGAGGATCCCGCTGCTGCCTTGTGCTCCTCGGCCGCGGTGCCTCTGTTTGGCACGTGTGAGCTTGAGGCCACGGCATGGCCAGCCCTAATGGGGTGAGCTGGTGGAGGGAGCCCGATGCCAGGGTGGCGGGCGCTGGGGAGGGCTGTACGCCCCAAATGCATGAGCAGCCCATGCTCATGGTGCGGTCAGTGCAGCAGCAGCTCTCCGGCAGCCCCTCTCCCCCGCAGCAGCACGTGCTGGCTGGCCTGCAGCTCCCCAGCCCTGCTCTCTGCACCAGTCGGAGCAAAACCCCGCTGCGGGAGCTGGCTCTCTGACCTCCCTGCGCTCCCCCGGCCTCTCTCTAGGCAGGTTCCCTGCCACCCGAGTGGCCTTTCTGCACTGCAGCGCGTCAGAGGCACCAGGCAACCCTGCTCTATATTTAGGCTGTGGAGAATTCCCCTGGGCTCTCCCTTCCGAGCTGAAAAGGTGAGTCACTGCGAGGGAGAGGCCAAGACTCGCATCCGTCCCACTGACCCTGCTCTGACCTGTGTGCACCGCTCCAAGCTGGCAGGACTGCAGCGTTTCGGAGGGCGGGAGGTGGCTGCAGGTGCACGCAGGGAGGCAGCCAAAGGAGCAGCATCAAGGAGCGAAACCCAGCGCCGCGCACTGGGGATGGGGCGCACACCCCCATCGCCCGACTGGAGGGCTGCCCTGTGGGTGTTCTTGTCCCACCAACGTCAAATGGGACAGTGAGTTAGAGGGGAGCCTTTGGCCCCCAAACAACTCCCCATCCTCTCTCTCATTCTGCTTGCAGGTGGTCCTGACCCACCACAGTCACCCTGGGCCACGCACTCACCTATTCAGCCTGGGCACTTCTGCCTGGAAACCCCCACCATGGTGGAGGGAAGGGCTTGGAGTCACCTCCCTGGTCCAAAGGGACAGCTCTCCATCAGGACCCGTCCCTGGCCATGGTGGGGAACTGGGACGCCAGGGAAAGCAGAGCAGGGGCCATGCTCTCTCCTTGGACCTGGAGCCAGTGAGCTGGAAGATAAAGGTGCCCGTAGCTTTGTAGTGCTCAGTGAAATGGATTAAATCAAATGAATGCCATCACAAGCCTCCGTGGGGGTGCTTGCCCCAGGGAGTGGAGAGGAGCCCAGCATGGACAGTAAAGGCTCTTCACCCCCCTCCTCCTCCTCCTTCTGGCTGCAGCCAACCGCTCTCTGGCATCTCATCTCACTGTAGCCCACGGATGTGGCCCGTCACCCCATCACTGCCCCAGGGCTCCCACAGCAGCTGGTTAAAGATCCAGTTCAAGTACCAAGGCGGAGGGCGGATGCCCACCCTTCCCCAGCCACAACCTCGGCCAGGTCCAGCCCAGGCACCCCCACTGCCACCGTGGCAGGGACTCTAAGGACGATGGTTCCAGGTCCAGGCTGCACACAAGAACTGCAAAGGGAATGTCGCCTGGTGAGAGCCATGGAAATCCAGTCCCTTGGGCTCCCTGAGCAGGAAAAAAAAATTGAGGGAGAATATTCAAAGGAGTACCTGCCACAGCTTATGCTCAAAAACCTGCTGGAAACCTCAGCTCTCCAGGCTGGAAACCTCACAGAGCATCCTGGGGGGAGGCATGTACTGGGGGGAGCAGGCTGGGAGGCTAGAGGGACAGGAGAAGGGGCATGGGAAGGGGAAGGGAGAGCCTCCCAGCATCTGTCTTCTGCAGCCTGGAAGAGGCAGGATCTTTGAGCTGCTCCCAGACTACAAGGCAAGCAGCAGCCATGACCAGAAGCTAGACAGGACTTGCTCCTGAGCAAGCTCCTTGGCTATGGGCATGCAGGAGAGGCTCCTGAGGAGCACATCCCACGCTGGTCTGTGGGCAGCACCCAGCACCACGTCCTGAGAGCTGCCTCTGCCTGCAGCCTGGTCTCAAACCATTACACACAGTTTGCTCCTCTGCCCCCACGCCTGGGTCACTGCCTGCCCCTCCTGCACATCCCCTCTGGGGTCTCAGCCCCCGAGCCACAGCCCCCTGCAAGTCAGTGGGAGCAGAGGCGGCTCAGGGGAACCATGCGAGCCCTGCTCTGAGCATACCTTATCCATGTTAGGGCCATGTTGTCCCTTCAGCTCGCAGCAAGGCAGACTGCAATCCTTGGGCTATGTCAGATGCAGTGCCAGGACCACAGGCCCAGCCAATACCCCTCCAGGATGCCCCCTTTACTGACCCCAGCACTGGCTGGCTGCACACCAGTGCCTTAACACACGGACTCGGCTTGGGACAGTGCCCAATTTCCACCTGTGACCATTCCCCTGGAAATCCCCCTTCTGCCCACGCTCTCCAGGTGGATGAGACCACCCCGCTGTCCTCGTACTTGGCCACGTTGCTCAGTTTATTCCAGCTCCTCTGAAATACGTATACAGATCAAATGTGCAAATACTGCATCTCGGGACCAAGACAGCAAAAGAAGGGATGTGCTCCTGAGAACAGGAGGAGCCACAGTGCTAGAGCAGCACGGGAGGAGCTTGGAAATGAAGCGAGCAGGGGCCGAGCAGGGGGTGAGGGTTCCCAGCAGGCCCCCACCCGTGCCAGCAGGCTCCATCATCACTGAGATCACACATCGCTTAAATAGGGAACATGATTGAGTCTGGAACGTAAGACAAACATCTTCGGCAGCCTGCTCTCAAACTGTAAAGCTTCAGATCTCCACGCAAGATCTGATCTTCTTCCAAAGAATAAATTACTCCTCTCCCATGCAAAAATCAAGTGAGATGCTGTCCAGAAACGGTGACCCCAATCTGCACAGACTCCATGGCGGCCCTGCACAGCAGGCACAAACCAAGAGGCCTGAAAGCCGTGAGCACGAGGCCGGTTCCTCAGTGCTGTGACAAGCAGGGAAGTGGGGAGGGTCTGCTGCAGGCAGAGAAAGCCATCGGCTCCCTGCTCCACCTTGGGGTTGGGGCAGAGGCAGAGCAGGGCAAACAGCTATGGAAAACGCAGCCAAGTAAGTGGCTGCCGCCTCTATGTGGGAAGCAAGAAAAAGTGCAGAAAAACAAACCCATGCTCATCTCCATCCAAAAGCTCCAAGTGGAGAACGAGGGAAAGCCATTATTCTCCCTTCAAATTATAGCAGCACCAACGACACCAAAGTTTTGGACGGATTTGTTTTCCTGGGGAAAGGTCTGAGGCCGGTGACAATGCAGATGGAGCATGGAGAGGCCAGGCTTTTTGCAGGGCTGTGCACAAGCAGACTTTGCCTTGCACCTTGGTATTTCTAGTATGATTCCAGCAGAGTTTCTTTTAAAAAATAATACTTTGTACATTCAGGCATTGCTGCCTCGGAGCAGCGTCACCTCCCATTTGGCACAAATCGTTTTATTCACAAACCTTTTCTTCTCTCTCCTGAGTCTTTCCTGTTTAATTCAGGACACAGAAGATCCGTCTGTGATGCAGAGTTCAAGAACTGCCCACTCAGCCCCTTGCCCACCTCCTGCCAGCTGTAGGCCTGGAGGCAGCAGATGCAACCCTCGTGCAGACTGGCAATGTGAGAGGGTCTTCCCAGAGCACCTGGGCATCTCTGTGTGTCTTCGGTGAGGTGGGATTCTTGCGGGGAGGCTGCCAGTGCCTGTTCCCAGAGCTGCAGCATGCGTCTTTCTCTCCTCCCTTGGAGGCAGTGGCTGGCGCCCCCCCACAACCC
>NW_009259589.1:179736-181642 GCF_000687185.1 Egretta garzetta
CCCCCAGCCACTCAAATCCCACTGGTTAGGTCAGTGATGACTCGGGCTTTCACCAGCTTCCGCAGGAACTCCTTCTCCCGCTGGATGTTGTGCGTCCAGGACTGGAAGGAAACGGGAGAGACAGGAGGTCAACAGCTATCCTGGCCAAGCATGCTCCCATTCCCCACGTTGTGGGAGACTCCAGCTGGGGCAAGGCAGTGGCTTCTGCCAAGGAGACAGACCCCGCTGCCGACCAGAAGAGCCCTTGCAGACCACGGGCCTTCTCTCATCTAAAGCTGATACAGCCAGCAGGGTCAGACCCGTGTACCTGAAGCAGGAGTTCTCCCCATGAGCTGGGTGAAGTTTTTTTGGTGTGGTGAGATCTGTGCGACCCAGGTACCTCGGGCAGATGTAGCTGGTTACAGGGCCCTCCCAAGCCACGGCACACAAGAGTCCAACAGCACATCATTAACAGCGATGCGTGCCAGGGAACAGAGCTGGCAGAGAACACGGTGGCAGGACGTGTCATACCAACATACAGCTCCCTGCCAAGGGAGGTCTCGGGAAGGCCTGGGGGTGCATGCAACTGCAAAGTCCCAAGACCAGCCCCATCAAGGCTGGCTCTTGCCTCCACTAGCCCTATCAAGAGGAAATCACACACTAAAGGTTACACTAATACAATGCGAAGGGTGAAATAGTCACATCTCCCAGCCAGGCACTTCGGAGCAATGACTGCTATAGCTGGTGTCAGCCCACCCAGACGTGCTCCCTGCAGCAGGCTTTAGTCGCGATCAGAGCACCTGCCATCACCCCCCTGTGCTGGTACTATGAAGCACTTAATGAAAGCAGTAAGTGGTTTGTCCCCTGGGAAGACCAAGGCAAAGCAGGGAAAAGCAACTTTCCCCAAAATCTCCCAACAGAACAAGAGTCCCAGTAAACGAATCCAGGTCTCCAGCACAGGCTAGCAGGTCATCTAAGCTCTAAATATGATCTAGAACATGATAAAATCACTCTACAGGAGCTTCCCCAAAATGACGCCAACCAACAAAGCGCCAGCCCAACGAGCCCTCTGGGGGCACTTTGTCATAGGTATCTAAATCCAGCTTACCCACTGCAAAACCATGGGCACCTGCCTGCAAAGCTCTGGTTGCATCCATCACACACCATGTGCATGTGTCTCTCCTGTCATCTGTTGATGTCCTGTCCTGTCCTGCCCAGGACAAGCAGCTCTCACCCACGACTGCTGACTGTGTGGCACAGACAGCCTCAGTCATGGAGTGGAGCCTGCTGCCAACTGGTCCAAGGGACTGAAGATCCCTCTCTAGATCTCCAGCACATTTTCATAGAATCATAGAATCATAGAATGTTTAGGGTTGGAAGGGACCACTAGTGGTCATCTAGTCCAACCCCCCTGCAGTGAGCAGGGACACTGCTAACTAGATCAGATTGCTCAGAGCCCCATCCAACCTGGCCTTGAATGTTTCCAGGGATGGGGCCTCCACTACCTCTCTGGGCAACCTGTTCCAGTGTTTTACCACCCTCATTGTAAAAAATTTCTTCCTTACCTCTAGCCTGAACCTACCCTGTTCTAGTTTAAAACCATTTCCCCTTGTCCTAACACAGCTGGCCCTACTAAAAAGACGTTCCCCATCTTTCCTATAGGCCCCCTTTAGGTACTGGAAGGCCGCAATCAGGTCTCCCCGTAGCCTCCTTTTCTCCAGACTGAACAAGCCCAACTCTCTCAGCCTGTCCTCATAGGAGAGGTGCTCCAGCCCTCGGATCATTTTTGTAGCCCTCCTCTGGACCCGTTCCAACAGTTCCATGTCCTTCTTGTGCTGAGGGCTCCAGAGCTGGACGCAGTACTCCAGGTGAGGTCTCACCAGAGCTGAGTAGAGGGGCAGAATCACCTCCCTCGACCTGCTGGCCA
>NW_009259589.1:181991-182855 GCF_000687185.1 Egretta garzetta
TCTCCATCCGGACATTGAGCCATTGACCACTACCCTCTGGACGCGACCATCCAGCCAGTTCCTTATCCACCGAACAGTCCACCCATCAAATCCATAGCTCTCCAATTTAGAGAGAAGGATGTTGTGGGGGACCGTGTCAAAGGCCTTGCAGAAGTCCAGATAGATGACATCCATTGGTTTCCCTCTGTCCACCGTTGATGTCACACCATCATAGAAAGCCACTAGGTTCGTCAGGCAGGACTTGCCCTTGGTGAAGCCATTTTGGATATACCTCTCTTGCTGCTGCTTTGCATTTACAAGCCACTTCCATCCCCTCAGTGCACAGGAATGAGGACAGTTCAAGCTGCTAAGGAAAGTTCAGGCAGGTCTTATCTTGTAAGCTGTGTTCAGAAGAAGTCTTTGACTTCCTCTGCTTCCAGTGACACTGTTACCTGATTGCTGCAAAGGGTGCACCAGCACCAGGAACAACAGGGCCACACATGGTAAACTGGGCCGGTGCTCTTTGCGTGCTTTGAAAACGCAAAGACCCCTTTGAGAAGTTGCTGCTCAGAAACAACTCAGTGCTTGGCTCCTGCTAGCATAAAAGCAGAAACTGAAAACTGGCACTGGGAAGAAAGCTGGCTCGTAAAAGGAAAAAAGCATGGATTTCAGACAGCGGCAGTGGGAGCGATGGTGGTGCAGAGCAGCGGGAGCTGGGAGAGCAGGGTGTGCCTGCCACTCGGAGCCAGAGGGCCAGGAGCCCCCAGCGTGCTGGGAACAGCCCCACATGTGGCATGTCAGCAGGGGGTCCCGGGCTTGGGCCCCGCCATGCAGCAGCGTCTCTTCTGACACCACAGCCCCTTGCTAGGAACGCACGGCACCGGC
>NW_009259589.1:183042-231155 GCF_000687185.1 Egretta garzetta
ACCGGCCCGGGCAGGGGCAGCCAGGTGTGGGTGTGTGTGCCCCTGCCAAGAGGCGGCGAGCAGCTGTCTGCTGGCACAGAGGCCACGCTGGGAACACCAGGTCTCGGTGCGCTCGCTTACATCTGGCCGGGCTTGTTGTTCAAAGCCTATCTGGAGCACCAGGGAGCCTGATGTGCCTGACACATCATAGCACAAGCTGATCCCGCCTTCACGTCTTGCAGCCTCATCAAACAGTCTGAGAAGCCAACTGGTTTCACCCAGTACAACCTGCTTGCGTCCCCTGGTACGGAGGGTAACTGGGGAAGCAGCCACTTTTAGGTAAACTCAAACCACTTAAAACCTCACTGCAGGCCACATCCAAGAGCCTCATCTGATGGCAAGGGGAAATCTGCTTCGTGAATGGTGCAAGTGGAGCAGGAATTTAAGCACAGGAGCTGGAAAATAAAATTTTGCATGATACAATTGCAGTCTCTCACATTATAGCTAGGTCTGGCTCCAGCACTGACTGCAAGCACCCAGGCTGCTCTGTACCCTGGGCCCTGCCGCAAATTCCTCTTTCCAAGCAGAAAGCCACATGTAAGGGAATTCAGCCTCCCATTTGATCCACGGATCTTAGCGGTGTCCGTGGCAGCACTCTCAAGCGTTTTGTGGTTGAATGTAAGACCACAGAGGAAGAGGATTCCCGGGTGAGGACAGGCTTTCGCTCCCCGCAAAAGCACGAGCAGAGCGTTTGCGCAGGGGGGTGCTGCTCCTCCCATGCCCGAGCAAGGCGGGCAGGAGGGATGAGGCATGTCTTCAACACCAGCTCCGGTTACTGATTACAGGAGAGGGACTCGCCCCACTGACAGACAGAGCTCATCAGGCAAAGGAAGCTGCATTCCAGCCCCAGTGGCTGCAGCAGGGAGAAGAGCCGGAGCAGATTTCTCAAAACTGGCAGAGAGGCAGGCACCTCGCTCCCATTGCCCCCACAGGGGAAAGGCAACAAAATACACCCTAAAACTCAGCAGATTTTAGGGTATATACACCCTAAATAGCACCCTGGGTAGCACACACTGCCGGCAGGGCCTGGCAGGCGGGAGGGCTGTGAGCCGGCTGCAGGGTCTCATGAAAAGCCAGGCCTTGGCAGGCTCAGTTTGCTTTGGGGCCAGGACCACGTTACGGCTATTGTAAGGGGAAGTTCTCTTTTGCCATCCCTCACTGGGTAAGCTGAGGTGCTCTCTGTAACCAAGCTTGTGGGCAAGTTGTCCTGGAAATCTTTCAGCTGACGCAGTGTCCTGAGCCGCAGCAGGATGGTAGGGAAGAGCCAACGCTTCGACCACCCGCGTTCCCACAGACAGGGCTGTGCTGTCAAGAGTGCTCATTTTGACATTTTAAGCAGAGCGTGGTGAGCAGGATCCACACCTGGAGAAGGATTACATGAAGCAGCTGCAACACTGGTGGTTTATTCCTGCTACTACCACAAAGAAGCCTCCTCCTGCCTGGAGGATGCTGGATGCACTTATGCTGTGCTGGCAAGATGCTCACTGCCCCTTCTGACTGCTTTAACCCTCTCTTCCCGCGCACACAGAGCCGTTACTGCCTCCTTTCCTACTCCTATATGATAGGTTATTCACATTCACAAAGCTCCTGCCCCGAGCCCTGAAGCTACACCTCAGCATCACAAGCAGAAAACTCCAGCTCTTCTCTCAAGAATCTGCACCTTCAGCCAGGAACAGAGCAGCTGGGAGCCTTCACTGCCACCTCCACCTTCTTGTCCCCGCACGTCACTACCACCACTGCTCCTGCGACCTGGCAGCCTGGCTCTGCCCTCTCCCTGCTCCACCACTGGTACAGCTTAGAATCGTAGAATCATTTAGGTTGGGAAAGACCACTAAGATCATCAAGTCCAACCATTTGTTTCCACTTGTGTAAACAAACAGGCTGCTTGTCTGAGCCCACAGCCCGGGTAATGAACTTCTGGGAGCTCCACCAGGAACGTCCCAGGAGGCTCCAGAGCCCTTCTTGCTGTTTGGGGATCAGGCTGGGATTTCCTTTGCTTCGGGTCTCTCTATGATTAGTAGATGTTTGCTCTTTTCAGTGGAGAAACAGCAGGAGGGGAGTTGCTCTGCAAGCAGATGCACCGTTATGGCTGTCCATCCCAGGGAGGTGGCAGTGGGTCTGATGTGCGATCGTTTGGTCACAGTTATTAGACCTAAATTTATCATCAGTTAAAGCCACCTTTCAGGGTTATGCAAATGCAGCAGCCCCAAACCACCTGTCCTCTTTTTTTTTTTTTTTTTTTTTTTTTACGACTCCATGAGGAAGCACAAAACATCCTCTGCCCCTTCAAGAGAAGCCAAGTACAATGTTTTAAGACTAAGAAAATGTTTCAGAGACCAACCCAGGAGGAAGGTAAGCTCCCCATCTGTAATCCATTACAATCGGGGAATGCCTCAGCACATTAGTCTTACCAAGTATACTCCAATATCTTAAAATACAGGAAGATTAAATCAGAGAGAATAAAGTCAATGAGGAATGCATTCAAGAAAACCAGCAAGATGTAACGCAGGAGGTTTCTCCATTCTGTTACATCCTCCGTATTTCTGCAAGTCAGCAGCATTTCCCCCTGAAAACCTGCACAGAGACCACGGCAGCAGCAAGGAGGGCTGCTTCACTAACAGTCGGTTTCCAGTTTCCACGGGTGCTAACTTATCTCTGCCTTTAACCTGCACTGCCTTGCCTCTAGAGCTGCTTATTTTTCATGATTCCACCTCGCCCACGCCCTTGCTCTGGTCCTGGCATGGTGACCACGCACACCGGGTGTTTCGTGGCCACCCCTGAGCTGCAGTTTCACCTCCCAGAGCACCTCCCGTGACACCAGCTGCCCCCTCCTCTCTCAGTCCATCTGCCGGGACACGGCAGCACCGCAGACTGCCCCGTCCCACCTGCACCCCTTGGGACGCACACCTACTGCAACAAAAGGGAGGGCCGGGCACCCTCCTCTCTTCGTGTTTAGGAAATATTTACTCACAGGTCCTTTAAGCCCAGGCATTCTTATACCAACTTGAAACTTTAAACAGCTCTTTTCGCTCCTGCTTATTCTTTAGACATAGAGAGAGCGCAATTGTATCTCTTCTCAGTCTTCATTTTACCAAGTTAAACAAGCCATGTTTTCTTTTTCCTTCTACCATAAGAGGCTGTTCATTTTCACGATGAAAACTGGGAAATTTCCCAGAAGGGTCGTAGCTTCCTCTGTCCCTATTTACTCCAAATTTACTTCTCGGGAAGCAGAAAAAGGGCTCACTATCACCTCATGCAGAGGCAATTCTCTGTCTCTAGAAGTCGTCCTTTCCTCAAGTCTTTCCAGAGCTGTATTTGCCTTTTTTTTTTTTACAGTAACAGCCTGGCACACTGAATTCTCCTGTAATTCATTCATACCTATCTAAGCATTTTCCTCCTCTGCCATTGCCAAATAATGGTTTCCCAGCTGAGACTCAAAATTTCTGTTATTGCCCCAAACAGCATGACCTTCCATTCATACTCTTAGGTTTCATGCCACCCAGTTTACTCCTGTTCTCAAGGTGCTCACGGTCTTCCTGGATGGTATTTTGATCCTCCTTTGTATTGACCACACCTGGTTTTGTATCATCACAAATTCCACTTGCACACCATTGCCTTCTGTGCCAAAAATCACTAAAGCAAACACTAAACGTGACCTCCCGTGGAGGAACTCCCAGCCGTCCATTCAGTGCTCCTCTTTGTGTTCTCCTTTAGAGAGGCTTATTCACATACAGGTGTTGCACCAAACTGGAGCTTCTGAAGCCTAACTAATACTATCTCACACGGCACCGTACCGCATGCTTAACCAAGCCTCAGACAGACTGAGCTACTACGCTTCCTCTATCCCTGGAATTAATTTTTTTTTTTTTTTTTAACCAAATAAAGATATTAAATTAGTTTTTGTAACCTGCCTTTGGTAAATCCACGTTGTGTTTACTTTCAGGATTTAATTATTTTTTCATTTAAACTCTGCTCTGAAGTTCTGAATAGTACCTCTGAGGTCAGATTAAGGGGTCTGAATTTGACAGGATTATTTTCCTTGCCTTGCTCCCATCCCCCCAAAAAAGAAAGGAAAAAGAGGTATTCTGTCCACTACAACCTAGTCCTGTGGAACCACGTGTAACCTGATAGATTTATTGAGGACCTTTTCCTCTGGACTTGCAGCTTAACTGGCTCAAGAGCGCAGCGGTTGGGACAGAGATCTCTCAGGCTCTCACACCTAGTGCAGCAGCTTCAACAGCTTTTGCCTTTCACTGCTGACCCAGTCATTTTCTGTTTCTGTGAACTTCTCACCGTAAACCACCCCTTCCCTCGCATTCATCATATCCTCCTCATGGAGGTAATATATTAATTCATGTGGCTCCCACTTTGGCTCTTTAACCCCTACGCCTTCTGCTTCCTTCACCTCCCTGGCTGCCACAGCCCTGGCAATTTTTTCCTTGTTCACATACTATTTGCTTGGCAGTGGGACTGTCCAGTGTTTTTTTGTTTTCCTTTGCAAGATCTAATTCAGGTTGACTTTTGCCGGTTTTCACTTTATCCTTGTCCCTTCCAACTGCCAGGGTGAAGTCTCCTCACTGCCTGATGCTCTCTCCTACTCCTCTGTTATTTCTAACACCACTGGGAAGCAGTCGTTCATGAAGTTACATCTACAACCTTTTCCTGCCAGTCGCCCCCTTGCTGCAAACATGAATTGCTGATAATTTTGCACTTTTGATAAAAAAAACCCCAATAAAAACAAAACTCAAGTCTGCAATGAGTCCACAGTGCATCTGATGTTGGTAGCCCATTCTCCTAGGCTAGCCCTAAATTCAGAGAGGTCATAGTCTGCACACATGTCCCAATGCCACTGAGCACCCCGCCAGCACTGCTGAGTGCCGCTCTGCCGCCTAGATACTGCTCCGCTTATCAAGCTCCCTCCTTCTGGAAGCAAAATCTGAGTTGTAACAGCCCTTCCTTTTAATTTAACCACAAAGCCACTTGATCAAAGGCTATTTCCTAAAATGTCCCTCTGTAAGGTCTTCATGCCTGCTAAAAACAGCTCTGAAAGGCCATCAGCTCTTCTTGTGCCCTCAGGGCTGGTGAGAAGAGCCGTGCCAGCCAAGGCATCTCGCAATACCTGTGCTCTCCCCTCGACAGCAATACTGGCTGCTAACGTACATCCGTGACAGTGCAATTTCTGATGGTACCTAGCACCCCTACAGAAGTCTGTGTTCAACGTGGGGTCCAGCAGCTGGGCTCTAGCACACCCCTGTAGACCTTTTTTCCTAGAGAGATCTTGTCCAAACCCTAATTCTGGTTTTGTCCATCCTACAGCCTTACCTTCCTTGCTGTTACTAGTGCACAGTGGTACCCCACAAGTGTTACCATACTTGTGTCCTAGGCAATACCTGTGCTCTGGTTGTGACTGCTATTCCATCAGTCTTTTCCAGATTTCTGTTACATCGATACACAGTCCTTAGGCACAGGAACAGCATGTGAGGCCTTCGTTCAGGCAAAACACTGTCAAACAGGTGGCTTTTAAACAAAGACAAAAATGTATAAACCTCATCAGTCATCACTGCTGGCCCCAAGAAAAAGCACTGCCCTTTCAGAGGTCCCCCTGCCCCAGCCCCTAACCTCCCCCTCCAAAGCTGACCTCCATTTCAGTCTGCACCATTCCTTGTACTCCAATCGCAATTCATCAGCCAGGCTCGAATAGCTGTGTTTTCAGTCTATAAATCACCAGGCTAGACATCTGCCTGGCTTTCAAAGGAGTTTTGTTCTTCTTGTTGGCTACCGCAAACTTTAAGGTACTTGGAGGCCTGAAGCAGCCCAACCACCCCCTCCCAAGCAACTTGCGTTGATTTAAAATGCAAAGGACGGCTTCACAGAGAGAGCCCAGATGATGATAAAGCACTATTGTTTGTGCCTTTATGGGCTGAGACTCCGAACTTGATGTTTGCGGATTATTCTGAGAGGTAGCTGCTGGCAGGGAGAGACAGAGACAAAGCTGTGTGTCACTGCGTGCTGCAGGCCACCTCCCCTGGCCCTTGTGACAGCCCCTACACAGGCTGAATAAGAAGTGTTACAAGATGGTGTCCTCCAGCATCCCACAAAGACCTGCTGGGGAAGCGGAGCCAATGATCAGAAAGAAGCCGTCAAAGGCAGTCGCGCCACCTCCCCCTCGGGTCAGGCAGCGGGACACTGAAGTGCCGGGCACAGCTGTATCAAAGGAGCTGACACCTCCAACATCATCGGCATTGGCGCTTGATCTGCTTCTACAGTGAAAAGGAGACCACTCAGCAGCTCCACCGCGCGACACAGATGACGCAGATGGGCTCTGGATGGATACGGGCGGCTTTTCGCCACGCATTCTCCATTTTTACCAACCGCAAGTGTGAGGCAGTCTGCAGCCAGCTGCTGAGAAGATGGCTCGGGGTGCTCCCTGCATTGCGTCCCAGGTGACTCCTTGCTCACACTCTTGCTCCTGCAAGAAATGACCAGGAGCCTGAAGCTCACCTCTGGATCACGAGGCTAGGGAAGGCTGTGTGCTGCCAGGCTCTGGGGAAGAGCACATAGAGGAGGGATGCTGGGAGCCCATCGTGTGCTTCGTTCCCAGGATTTAGCACAGCCTCCTGCTCTTTCAGTTTCATCAACTCCTTACGGATATGTTTTTACTATTCTAAACACTGTCACTTTCCCATCCTGAAACACCAGCCTGTTTTGCCATTAGCAATGAAGGTCTATTCTAATCCTTATAGGCAGATTCATTCATTTTTTTTATCTGGGAAAGCCTTATCTATTTTAAAATTATTCCCTTTTTCCTCACCTCCGTTTCCATGTTTCCTTCACTATGTTCCCAGTGGATCTGACATTTCTACATTCATGGAAGACAGTGATAAAATAGAAGACCTGTGATAAAAATACACTTTTATGGAGTGCTTGGGCAGGAAGCATTACAGGACCTGAGCAAGAAATAAAAATACGATAAACTAGATAAAAATTCAGCTCTGATGGACTCACTGCCATGCAAACAGAAACAAGTGAGCAGACACCTTGGCAGGGACTCAATCATTTTCTGTACAGCATTCGTGGAAGCAGCCAAGGGTCAAAAGCTGTTGCAGAGTTATTGGGAATAGGGAAAATAGTAACTGAAGGGAGATGACACACTTGGACGTTCTGCATTTTGTAAGTTAAAACAAAGAGACAGGCTCAGAGCTGAAAAAATCACCTGTGAGAGTTTACACCACCACATGGGGTCTACTGGGCAGCAGTCTCCCAGGAGCAGACCAGAGGAGAGCAGAGGGTCTTCACACCACCCAGAAAACCCCTGCTGAAGTGCAGCCAGGGACTCTGCTCCCCTGGCCACGACGGGGAGAAGAGGAGAGACAAGGGGCAAAGGTGCTGGGCAGCAGAGGTTTTGCACTGCAAGCGCTGATCTTCCAGCTCACAGCCTGAAACTGAAAGGATGGCACCAGTGTGCTTCCAGACCTCCGGAGTACGCTTATGGACAGAAAAGGGTCTTCTCCACGAGGTCTGCCTGGACATACCCTGGCTGGAGCACACCCAGCTACCCAGGACAGAGGGTAAGGAAGCCATCCAGGACTAAAATGGAGAAATTTACTCCTATGAGCACTCACAAGCACAGGAGATTCCGTATGTGTTTTGCAGCCACACTACTGACCAGGGTCCCAAGGCCATGTACCTCCCCATGACTGGTAACACCGATGAAGCTCCAGAGCATCTGCCTCCCCACAGAGCCTCTTCCTCTGGGGCAGGAAATGCCTGCTCAGCCCTTGGCAGTCCGGGATGCTGGAAGAGGCAGAGGAGGCAGCTGCCTCCTGCGGTAGCAACTGCAGCGCAATCTTGGACCTTGAGGGCTTCTACCCCTGCGGGGAAAGCAAAGACTAAGGAAAAATACACACTCCGGCTGCCTGTTTCGCCTCTTGGAAATTCAGCCGCCAGTCCCACAGAGCAACAGGAAAAATCACATTCATTTCCACACAGATTTTATCACCTCAGTCTTGGCATGGGAGAGGCATCTCCGCCCAGCTGTGAGCATGCGAGCACATTTTGCTGGCTTTTTTTTATGTAATCAGAACAAATTCCTCAGAGATGAGTCACGGGGTTTCAAGGGTGTCCAGAGAGATGTCAAGCAGGACTCAAGTGTAAATCAGTGACACACCTTGCAGAGAGGACACACGCTCGCCGGCAGGCCCATTCTCCCTGCAGACACCAGGCAAGGGAAGGGGCTCGATGGATGTTCCCAGGGAGGCTCCCACGAGCCGCACACACACGTGTGGCACCTCAGACCCAGGACACTGCTGGTGTTTACATTTCCTCTGTGAAGATAGTGATGGTTTCAGGGTGGAGCTGGAGCGCTTCCCTGCAGCTGCTCTCCAGGCTTAAACACTGCAGATTTTCGGTCTTCCAGGCTGGAGGAGCCCGGCAGTCAGGGAAAAGATTTGAACCTTGAAAATAGAGGTTCTGCCCATGAAAGCCTGGTCAAACTGCAGGGGCTCCTGCCTGAGATGTTCGTTATGGCGGAACAGCTGCATCCCATGGCAATTCTTTCAGTGCTGTGATGTTGCTGTGTTAAGCAAACCTTTTCCACTCCCCTACCCAAGAACGAATACTCCAGCCTGCATGGGCCTGCAGGCCAGACAGAGGACAAAAATGGTATGTGCATAATTTGAAGGCACAGCCTGCTTTAGTGGCTCCTTTACAGGCTGAACGGTAGAGGAGGACCAGGAAGAACCAGACTTGGACATAATCCCGGAGGTCCGAAGTAACACTGAGGAAAATGCTGTGGATGCTCTTGGGCCTTTGGGTGTCAGAGCAGAAGGAACAGACAAAAACCTTGGTGGAGCTTGGCTCTGGGTCAGTCTGCTTTCACTAGTGCCAAGGGTAACGTTTGGCACAAGGTGCTCACGATTTGCAAACCACACGCAGGTCTCTTCAAGCAGAGCGTGCAGAGCACTTCCAGTCTAGACTGGGGCAAATCTCCCATTTGTGTGTTCTTTACTATCATATCCTTCACCTTTCAGCTTCACCCTCAGGTGACTAACAATTACCAGCTACCATTAATATTAAATGGGAAAGAAAGAAATGCAATCCTCTCCCTGCTCTTCACATTCCACAATATCGCAAACAATTTGTCACATTGGGAGGGGCAGAGGCAGGAGGAATATTAATTATTGATACTCGGGAACAGATGGCTTTTCTTGTACCAGGGCAGCGAAATGTAAGAGGAGCCTGTGGGTGAGGATGTGAGGATGAGATGGGCAGACATATCGGATAACCAGTCTTCAAGTAGAACAGGAACCTTCCTCCTAAAACCAGCTCCACTGGCCTACAGAGCTCTCATCAACAGCCCTGGCTGCAGAAACAAATCCACTGACATCTGAATTAGTGAGGCTTCACCAGAACCTTTCAACGCTCCCTCACCTCCATACAGAACATCCTGGACACGATGACTGACAGCTTCCAGACAGCAGAGGCCTGACAAACCAGCCACCAACTGGTCTCTCTAGGAGACCCTACTGGTTGCATTTTACATGTTCATCCTCATCTACTGCCCTGTGCTATGCAAGGTTTATTCCTGAGACCACATACAGCATCCAAGAGTGACTCCCTCCTGTCTTCTGCATCCCCCTCAGGGTGCTGGCCTCCAGAATCAAAGATCTAAGTGATCTGGACCGGCAACCTCAACCAGAGACTCTGTCATCCAACTCTTTTTGCCAGCTTTTCCCATTGATCCATGTAAGGATCAAGAGCAAGACGACTTCATTCTTGTCAGGTCCTGCGTAGATGTCCGTGACATCAGAGACACCTACCAGGTTGCAAAACAGGCTTGGCACAGGACACCCGCTGTGAGCGTCCCCATGTCCAAGAGCAGACTGCGGTATTGACATCCTTATGAGACAGGAGGAATTGGGCAAGAGTGATTCTCCAGCAAAGGCAGCCGATTCACTGGAGTGGACACAGTGACACCACAGAGACAAAAGCTTTTCCTGAAACTTTCATGAACAGTTTCTGTACCCACCGCTGGAGCCAGGCATCTGCATCCATTTTCACTCTGGTGTAGTCATGTCTTTGCTGGAAGGCTAAGGAACCAGCTGTACTGACTCAGACCTGGGCCTGGGTAGCCCAGGGTCCTGTCTCAGGCAGTGGTTATAGGCAAATGCCCAGGGAAGATGCCCAGGGAAGAGTCAGAACTGGGCAAGCCAATGGTGATACCTCCTCTCCAACTGCAAGAATGATATTCCTCAGTTCTTTTCTGCATGGGGATTTTACAAGCTAGATACCATGTCTGTATATAGTGACTCAATTCAGTTTTCCTGTCTGGACACACCCCTTAAATCCTGTAAATGAGCACTCACTTTCCCAGCCAGGACAGGTTAAATCCATGGTTATTCCACTGAGCAAGGCAGACTTTCTTGCTACCTCCACAGACCCAGAAAGTACCTCAGGACCACAATGTCCAGTCCCTTGATATATTGGGAACCTCTTCAGTCTTTTCCCAAACTCAGTTTGTTCTCTTGGCCTCTGCAGAGAGGTTGTTCCAAAGCCTCATTACTCTGATAATTAGACATGTTCTTCTCATTTCTCAAGCTGACTAATCACTGATTTCTAATTCCTCTCAGTCTGCCTAGGGTCATGCAGCCTGCAGCCTGTGAGAGTCCTAAGACACGTGCAATCTTGTGATTTGGAACAACACAACTTTCCAGCTTCCCTCCTGGCCTGGACCAATGGCAAAGTGCTCGAGGTGAACAAATGCCGAGTGCCAGGAGACAGCTACCGTCCACGAACAATACAACTTTTCACAGCGTGGAGTAGGATGGAGAAAGTTTCCCTACCTAGGAGCCAGTGAAGAGGGAGGAGCAGTCTTAGAAAGACCTGGGCGACATCTGTGCTGGGAAAGGTTGAGATCTACCAAAAAAGCAGCAAACCTTCCCACTACATAAGCTTGGAGCAGTGTCCAAGTTTGCTCTAGTTTGGTACAGGAAATGGAGAGACCTGAAAGAGCATCTTTACAGTGCTGCGTTATACCAACATGAGCGCTTTTGTTCCTCTAAAAATGCTATTCGTCTCACTACGACAATATCAGAAAATGTTTCTAATGTAGATCTGGCTTTGAAGAGCAGTCGCCACAGAGCTGCAATGTGTTTACACTAGCTAACTGCTCCTGAACAGTCAGCTGAGAGCTAGCATGCACGGGCTAATCTCACCTCCCCCACATTTCACAGGGGCTGAGGAAGGGCTCATCTAGGAAAAGCAGCCTATGGATTAGGGAGCAATACAGTGGATCAAAAAGCAGGAGGAGGCCACATCTTTTCAACCCCAGAGCAGAACTGCTCCCCTTCACCCGACTTGAGTTAACTTTTATGTGAATCTTTTTCCCTGCTGCTCGAAGAAGGAATCACATTATATGCACATTCCAGAGAACTTTTCCCAGCAGAAATAACCATTTTTAACACACATTGCTCTTGGGAGAATGTCTAGAATTTTACAGGCAAAAGCATGGCTTGAGCTGTGTTTTGACCCATACAGGAAAGCTGTTAAGTTGACATCAGCATCCCAGTCAGGTTCTGGAGTCGGGGCGGTCGGCGGGCTTGGGAGGAAGATGTGCTCTGCAGGAGCTCCCTACCTCTTTGATGGCAGACATCTTGATGTTCTCATAGTAGTGCAGCGGTGCATTGGGTGAACTCATGTCATAGCCAAACCCAGCTACCGCCACCTCATCACAGTTGTGGAGCGCCATGGTTATTGCTACGCTTCCCAAGGTGGGGATGTTTGACTGTCTCTGCTCACAGGGGCACTGCTGCTACTAAGCAGAAAATCAGGACCAGGGTATTTGGCCCTATCTGCACGTCAGCTGCCTGATGCCAGCTTGCAGGGTCAATAGCCTCCCAACTTGTGAAGAAAACCATACGTTAGCCAGCTTCCTGCAAAGCATCTAGCACAAAAGCAGCGTCTCTTGTTTGAGGCTCTATGACCTGACCCTCCAGGGGAGTATTGCAGGGCAGAGGGATTAATGCAAATGGTCAGCCTCCCCTTCTACAACTTTGCCATCCTGAGAACAGGGCAGCAGACGAGCTGGAGGATGAATCACAGTGGATACGTTAGTTTTCTGAAATTAAACCAGATGTAGATACCGGATTACAATTCTGTGCACGTTACTGGTTTCCAGCTAGGCTAAGGAGGAACAGTTATCCCAAATGGGCCACCACACAGGAGAAGTGAGGAACAATACAAACTCTTTATTTTACTGATGGCAAAAGCAGTTTAAGGAGGCTGTTAAACAGCTCTGGGAGATGGAGAGGAGACCAGGCAGACCCAGTTGGCAGGGTTCACCGAGACCCCTTCCTTTGCGCAGGGGCACCCCCACAGGCAAAGGGCACTCCAGCCTGTGCCATTCCCTTCCTAGCCACAGCGTACTGGGAAGACGAGGAGCAGTGTGAAGCCAGTCAGAGATGGGTGCTAGCAATCTGAGCAGGGACATCCTGACTGTCCTCTCCCATCTGCTGACCTGCCATTTGCACCAGAGTCCAGCCTCAGCCCTTCCCATTCATCTGCCTTCTGCCGAGGCCCGGTGAGAGCGGTGCTGTGCGGCTGCAACTCTGCTTGTGCGTTCAGATGAACACGACCGCTGTGATAAGACGAGTGTTTCCAATGTAAAACCCTAGCTCACAGACTCTTCTAGCTCCCCTTTAGCCAGATGAATCCAAAGGTAGCTTTACCCCAGGGGCTAGGGAGAGGCTGAGAAATCCACCCACATATCTTATCTTCATTTGTAGAGCATCCAACACCATCCGTATCAAAAGTATCATGAATTCAGAGGACATGCTCTGACAGTCACCAAGGGTGACAGCCTCTTTGCTGAGATGTAGAAACCAACTGCATGCTTGTATTTTGCATTTAAAATAGTTTACCCTGAAATGGTGATTAATGCTATTGCGTTTCACCTGATGTTCGTAACAGACTGGGAACACAATGTTTTGAGTTTCTGCCTCTCATTCAAAGGAACCGGCTTTTGGCAACACACTACCTTGCTCGCTTCTGATCGCTTGGCCAGTCCCAAGACCAACATTTCCCAAGCAAAGAGGGAATGCCACCCATACCCTAGTTGAGATGTGCAGAGCTGGGAGCACAACCCATGGGCTACGGAGAACTCCACTACAGTGCACTGGAATGACACTAATCTGAAGACAAATGTGCAAAAACTGCTTATGGCTAAATCAGTGAGACATGAACTTCAAATATTTGCAGTGCACATCTGAAATGAAAAGACCTTGCTACGTCCTCCTCTGCCAGCTCTATAGAGATGTTAGGAAAAACAGCAGAGTCCTTTTGTTCTCACTGCTTAGTTTCAATTGATACTCACCACAAACAATATTGTATTTATTCTGGTTACTTTAGTTAATTTTTAATTCACTGGTAGCCATAAAATATCAAGGAGGGGTTTAAAAAAAGTTGGAAAAAGTTCATTAGGCAAGGATAAGAAAATTCCCCCGAATTTCAAAATATACAAGAACATCCTGTCTTCCCAGGCATGGCAGTTCAAATTCAGATATTCTCAGCTTTATGTTTAACATAGATGACAACATTTGGATGTCACTGGAATTGCATCAGCTGGTAAGTGGACTTGCCACAAACCCCCTTCCCTCAGCTGAGCTGTAGTTACAGTGTCCAAAACATAGTGAGTAAATGGCCGCATGCTTGAGAATGTGTCGTTGTTGGGAATAAGATGGCGTTACCACCACCCACACTTGCGCTGGGCCCATTCCCACGGTACAGCTCAAGGGAGACACAGGGGCTTTGCCTGGAGGGAATTTCACTGGCCAAGTTAACGTTTAAGAGCTAACTTTCTAACGCGAGTCTTACAAACCACAGAGAATTAATCATACTACCCAACCGTATGGGAGGACTGCCAAACCAGCGTAACTTTCTTTCAAGTGTATTCTTATTTCTGTTTGGAGAATGACAGATTACACGAATCAGAAGTGAAATTTCCTTTGGTCACCAAATATCTGCCTGACTTTTTTTCTACATATACTTCCAATGGCCTTTATGGAAAATCAGGAGAGAATTTTCTCATCTGCTTCTGTTCTTCAGTAGTTCCTGGCATGCCGGTATCACAGTACTGCCTGCTCCTCTCAAAAATGATTAAAATACCAAAGACTACCAAAGACTTCCTAACGTCTTGGACTGTAGCAGAAGTATCTGCTTTGGCCCCTATCACTACCAGAAAATCACATGGTGTCCTTAGCAAAATAGTTCTGTGTTGCCCTAAAATCACATTCAGAAACTGATGATCTAATGACAGTTTTTAATTAAATTGTGCCTTATTGATGTTAGCACCCTCCAATACTACAGTAGCTACAGTCTAGTATGTGTGCCCCCCTTGAAGACAGAGATCTGTGGCCATTCACACCTTCACTGCTGAGATGCAGCCTCACATCCCACTGCTGCAGTCAGAACCCTGTGGGCTAGAGAGGACCACCTAGAAAATACTGTAAAAATGATTATCCCTGCTATTCACCGAGGGCATTAACTGTTATGGAGCATGGGGGTGCTTGCAGAGCCCACCCTTCGTAAACAGCATGGATAGCAGCACCTGCTAAGAGAAGAACATGAGTATAAACTGTGTGTGCACCCACATGCGCCTGCATCAAATACACATAACTTTTGGGCATTTGCTCCAAACTGCTTATGTTAAGGAAGAAGCAACCCTCAGACAGATTAAACAGTAACTGGGGAATTAGAGAGACTTGAAAAAAAAAGAAGCCAGCTTGAACAGAAGTATAAAAGAAGCATGACTGCCAGGTAACTACATGTCATTAGTAAGTCAATATAGTGCTTTGGTCCTGATTTTGGTTTAAACTACAGAAACTGAGCGGTTTTCTCCTGTGACAGCCTGCTGAGCTTCTGCTACTCCTTCCCTCTGTTGAAGAAGAAGCGCTGCCCCATGTCCAGCTTGCAGCATGGGAAAAAGAAGGCTCTGTAGGATCTAGGGATGTGTCCCAGGCTGTGCTGCAGAGAAGCCAACTCAGGAGTTTTCTCCAGGTTCAGGGGAAAGGTCTCTCTTCTCCGCTCAGCAGAGAAGTGGCAAACGAGAGGGGACACGTATCAGAGGGAACAAACAGTTATAGCAATTCTCTTATGGCATCTACACAGCTTCCAAGCTCTCCTGATTGTACACAGGCGTATAAATTCATTTGCTGCTAAACTCTAATCTGGACCTAATGAACCACATACAACCTTTGGGGCGAGTTGGGGGACAGGTCACTCCAAAAGAAGTTAGGCATCATGGACATGGCTGTGCCAAACCTGGTTTGCTATGTCCTGCACAATGCATCAGTGCTATCTCACCACACACACCCTTGTGCCATGCCCCAAAGACATACCAAGGCAATCACCACACCTCTTGCATTGAGTTATGAAAATAAAATTCTCTCAAACAACTGAGCAGGCCTCTTGTTATTCAAGGCCATCGCTAAGGAAAAAACCCAAAATGCCAACATCCCATCTCGGGAACAATCATCTGGGGTTTGACCAGCTCAAAGCCTGTCCTCCTGCTCATGGCCTTCTATGTGCCTGGGTATTCCTGTACCACCAAGCAATGCTGCTTTCAACCAAACGGTTGAAGAACGGCAGCCCAACAGTGGCCAGTGCAGAGGCAGGAACCTCCTGGGATGCCTCCCAGCTGCACAAAGACTGGCCAGTCCAGGCTAGGCCATGGCATGGGGCTGTCTGGAGTGGCCCAGCAGGACTGCTGCTCCAGATGTGGCCATGATGAGTTTCTGACCTGAACTGGTGCACACTGATTAGGGCACAGTGAGAATGGCAAGAGCCCAGAAAGCTTTGGCAGTCCTCTCCCCTTGCCAGTTCCCTGCCACAAGCCTTGAACTTGGTCTTACAAGCTCTGTACCCCCTACTGTGTCTCATAGGTTTCTGTCCCAGCTGGGGGCCCATGGTGGGTACCAGGTTCAGCATTCCCTCTCCAGCACTGGTAAATAACTGCAAGGGCAACCCCCCTGGATAACGCGGCCTGAACTGAGAGTCCACATTTCCAAGCCTGGCCTGCTTGTCTAAGCCCAAACATCTGGAAAACGTAATATCTAATGTAATATCCCCCCAAGGGATCAGCCCTTTGCCTGGTCCCATTTGAGAGAACGCAGCACACTGACAGAGGAGCCAGAGACACCATCAAAAGGCCATCTGACAAAGGGAAGCCGCAAACACAGTAGTGGCGAGCGACACGTCACCGCAGCAGTGCTGGGCAAAGGCTGCCCGTGCATCCCGAGCGTGGCTCCTTCCAGGGCCCTGCTGGCACATGACCTCCATGGGTGAGGTGAGCACATTGCGCGGTGGATCCTGGGTGGGAAAAGCATAAAGACGAGAGAGGCAAAGATCTCCGTTTTTGTGCTGCGTCAGGGTTCACTGCAAGCTCTGTGTGGTGCAAACACAGCCAGCCTGCACCACCAGGTCAGGGGACCAGCAATGCCTTCAGCAGTACAGACAGACAGAGGGACAGGTACTCCTAACTGCTCTTACACTGTTCTCTGCTGCAAGGGGGAAGATAAAAGGATTCCATTCAAGACATTGCTGTTTCATCTTCCACTGGTCCCCCTGAAGAGGCTTTAAAGACTGACTTCAGCTCGCACAAGAAAAGAAGCCAGTCAGCAGAAATGAACACCAGCCCTGCCTTGGACTTAATGGAGGCTGAGCATCACCTTATGGGCTTGCACTGGAGATCCAGCGCTGGCAACTGAACCAGGGGGCTGTAACTGCTCTTTGCTTGGTGAATGTGAAAAGCTCTTGCTGCTTTTCATTCCATGCCCGGGTCATTCCTGTGTCACTGCCTGCTGGACTGGAAGGAAATGACTGCTGTAAATCTGTTTTTAGAAATATTTGACTCCCTTAATATGTTAAATGAATTCCAGTTATTTATGGGATTTTACTTAGCTCAAGAGTAAGACATATTGGATTGTTCAGACTATTCAAATTGTTACCTTTTTCACTAAAAGGGTAAGCAGTGCTAAAGAATAAATCCCTGAAAAACAATAATGCAACTAGATATTCAAATTAGTTGGACGACTATATTAATTTATTTGAAACTTGAAAAACTGCTCACCTAGGAAAAATTGCTACCTTAAGTTTTATCAGTTACAGACCTGATCACCTAACAGCAATAAAGTCAAAACAAAAGAAATACAGAATAAAACTGTAATAGCCATCACACGCTATACACAACAGTCACTGTATTTTCTTTTTGTTCATTTACGTTTGCATAGGAACAACCCCAAGCCTCCTCTTTGCTTTCTTCAGCTGGCAAGTTTGGAAGTCTGGCACAAAAAGCAATTTAGCATCACTTCCTGTGAGCACCTGCAGCGTGGTCCCTGCCACAGGAGCTTACAACCCACAGCGCTGCTCTCACAGCTACCTCCACCCATGCCCAGAATCGGCCGCAATATTTGGCTTCAAAAGACGAAGCAGAACATCTCCAACACTCTTCCCTCACCTCCCCTAGTTATTCCTTGCTGTAAGTGGGAGAGGACCTCCAGAACTGGTGGTCTGCAGCAGAGCAAAAGGGAAGGGCCAGAGGCCTGTTGCTGGAGACACGACAAGCCAGCTGGCCCAGCAGGTTTCTGTTCTGCCATTTAACTGATGAGCTCCTATATGACTTAGCCCAAATCAAGTATCTTTAACTACGTCTAACCTGATGCACAAGCTCTGATTCACCATTTGCTGTAGAGCAGATTCCTGTGCAATGCAGGGAAGTATTTCTTAAGGACCTAACCATTTAACAGAGGGCAAGCAAGGGCATGACTTTACTAGCTGCTCCGTGGTAACCACGTATATAGAATCAAAGAATTGTCTAGGTTGGAAAAGACCTTTAAGATCATCAAGTCCAACTGTTAACCTAACCCTGCCATCCCACCACTAAACCATGTCCTTACTAAGCCCCTCCTCTATCCTTCTTTTAAATACCTCTAGGGATGGGGACTCGACCACCTCCCTGGGCAGCCCATTCCAGAGCCTGAAAATGAATATACTTCACTCTATGCTAAATGGGAGTTTATGGTCGACTTTTTCATTGAAAGGTAAACTACCTTCAGTTACTTTGCACTATCATGTGTAGAAGCATGTGGTTGGGCATTTACCAAGAAGCAGCTGGTATGTGTTTACCTGCTGCCCTGTAATGGCTTGTCTGAGTGTCCACTCCCCAGCAGCTCATGGACTGATCACACTGCAGTGGTAATGGATTGAACCGTCCAGCCCGTGAAGCAGACGTGCTGCCATGCAAACGCAAAGCTTAACAATGACACTAAGTCTCTATATTTAACTGATTGCAGCTGCAGTGGCCCTTTACCTGTCCCTCTACCTGCCTTAGAATATGCCACCAGAGTGCAAAAAAAGAAGAATGCAACTGGAAAGGATGGAATGGTAGACTGCTCTGCTCCTGCCATCCCCCACCTCTCTTCTGCTCCACAAAGACCCAACAGGTCCCAAGACATGGCCTTCACACAATGACAGTCCAGCAAGAACAGCCCAGGAGAAAAAGCTTGCTGACACCAGGACAACCCAGTACTAATGAGAGAAGGGGTCATTAGGACCAGCCAGGGGAGCTGAAAAACTGCCTAAGCAGCAGAGGGTCACCACCGGCATCTCCAGAAAGGCTGCCTGCCCACAGTCAAAGCCACATAACAGCAAAGAGAAGCCCTGGGGCAGGACGTGCTAACACTCCAGCATCAGAGGTTAATTCCCGAGTGCACGAGGGCTGTCAGCACTCTGCAGAGGTGCTAATCCATGGCCCGGTGCCTGACGGAGCCTGATAACACCTCCTGCACATAGCTCGTCCTTCATCAAGTTGGTGCTGAGGCTGGGTGAAGTACAGAGAAGGATGCTTTATCTCTTGAGTAAGAGGTCTATAGATTCAGTCATTTCCAGTACACGAACAAAATGAAGGCTTACAGTTTTGCGCAGCAGAGCCTAATCTTGTAAGAAGTTAAATCATAAGCAGTTCCATGGATGCACAGCACCAGCAGACAGAAAGGGAAACAAACACCACAGTCTGCACTGGAGTCTTCAGAGTCCTAATAGTTTCTGAAGTGTTGTCCCGGCCACCTCACACCACGCTTGGGGCTCCCAGAGAAGCCAGAAAGCCACTGCTGGAATGGCTCTGAGCACTACTAAGGGGATAGGACTATTCACTACACAGCGAAAAGCACCATGGCAATAAGCATCCCGACTGTTGTACATGCAACAGGCAATGACACCTCTGAACTGATGTTCATGCTTGTCCCCCAATAAGCTGTCTGCAGTTATGTATTGCAGGTTACTGCATGCCTGAATGACCAGCCGCAATACCAGTGATGTCTCGTTTCAAGCCCGAAAGACCTGTATACACAGAACTTCCCCCTAAACATAAATCACACACGCCTGTGGCTAGTGAGACAGCCAAGCCTGCATCCCACTCCTTAAGAGGATTCTTTAATCAAAGAAAGGATCTTTGCTAGCTCGTTTCTTTCATGCTAAACCATCTTCATGCATTAACATTTAATTTTCCCCAGACGTTGCTAGGATCCTAAACTAACATTTTTCTTTATCACCAGCTTATCCCAAGAAAAGGGAAGTCCACATATGGTAGGCAACAGCTCTCCCTCTTCTTAAGACTTCTAAGTAAATGGACTGAGGAAACTCCTGAAAAGCTTTACTGGTCCCAGAGAGAAGTCACTGTTCATTGTGGGTGACCAGTTTTGCTCCTTGCTCAGACTTCCAGCTACTAACGCCACAAGTGCAATCAGAATGCACATCTGAGCTGTACCCCCTACTATCCTCCAGAACCATCTGGCCCAAATTATATTATCAAAGCAGAGGATGTTACTATATTCACCCTTTATTGAATCCTGGGAAAAACGCTTTGAGATCAGCCCCAAACTATTTTACTAGCTCTCCTCAACCTTGTTGAAAAAGCTCCCAAATTACAAAGTTAATTGGCAGCACATTGTTACCATATGTGGTGTGCAAGAGAAGCACTGAAGTTTATTTAGGCATCAGAACCAAAGAAGAGTGGAATATTACTGCTCTTTATGAGGATTTTGTGTTGGCCTTGATTACTAAGGCATCCCCAGCCTTGATCCTCCTGCGTGTAGCCTGCCCAACATACCACAGCACACTGCAGCATGGGGGCACCGATCTGCCCCCATCCCAGTTCCCCAGGAGAAACTCAGGACACAAACTGTTTGCTGTGCATTTGCTTACTAGACCTCAGCATTTTCCTTTTCCATGTTCATATCCTTTCTTCTTGAGTAAAGTTTTCCAGGCTGCCTCGCATCTCAAAAGCATGACCCTGAACCCAACCAGCTATGCTCTGCGGCTGCTGGGTCACGCTATTTCTTACAGAGCAATTCTCCTTGCTCTAGCTGCCTCACTCATCTTGCTGGCTCTCTCTTAAATCTTTAATGAGAGTTGGATTCTTGGTCTACAGGCTCTGATTTCCACTCTTCCCAATTAAACTCTCAGTGAAAAAAGGTCTGTAGCAAATTTCTATCATCAGGATCCTACTCAGACTCTTCTTCCCTCTTTACACTGGCAGCAGCAGCTTCTGTTGGAGCCCTTGCGCCAGTGCAGCAGCATTCCCTGAAGCGTGAAGTCCCAGCAGCTCCATGACAGCAGTCCATAGTTGATGTCTGCAGTAAAATTTGCACCCACAGGCTAGAAATATTCTCTCTCTGTTTTTAAACTCTGACAGAATCACTATATTAGAGTGTCCTTGCACAGACAGCACAGGGCATACTAACGTCCCAGCTCCATGCAGATGCACCTGCAGAGCTCCTGTCGCCCCATCTGAAGGAAAGAACTACAATTTACACAATCTAGCAGGGGTCGTGGGCAAAGACTGCTTGCCTTAAAGCTCCATAAACTATTTTTAAATACTCAAATGGACTTTCATGAAGTGAAACATCAGGTTTCAATTAAGATGCCTTCATTTCCCAATCTGATGTGTGTTAAACAACCTATCAAAACCTCATAAACTTCAGTTCACAGCGTTTTCATTTCCGGATTCTCTCTTCTCCTCTCAGCTTAAGTAATATCTTGTGTATTAAAATACCGTGTTTAAAAATAAAAACAAATCTGCAGAAAATAAAGGCAAAAGTCTGGTGATTTCTGTCCTTTACTGTGGCAGCAGTCCTGATTTTCTGGAGGACAAATCAAGACCACATCATTCTAAGGGTAAGTTCTGGAGAATGTGGAGAGGTGAAGTAAGTTACTTCCTAGCTGATGGGAATATTTGGGATGAGTTACCTTCAGCGCACAGAGCAAAAATCCAGTGCTTCCAGAACTCCATGACAGCTTCTGTATGCACACATGTAGCCACGCATTTTGCAAAAGTCCCATTCTATGCGGCTGAATCTGTCTGCACATCTTGCACACCACATTTTAATAAGTGAATTTCTTATCCCCAGGTACCCACCCATCTGATCTGCACAAAACAAACGTCTCTAATATTTCTGAAGTCTTCATGATACAATTAGAGCACGGAAGATGAGGCACTATTGTCTAGCCCAAATCCATGCTGTGACATAGCAAATCTCCTGTACTGGTAACAATGGCAGGATAATACCCGGGGCAGAGCAAGCAGACCTTGTCCAGCACAAGAAAGCACTTCTCTCTGGGTTTGTCAGCTGTGCTAATGTGCCCCAAAATGTCACTTGCTCTCTGTCAACAACTCAATCACATGTGTACATGAGTAATTTACCCACCCAAGCAATACTTTCTCTAATGGTGGATATATTAGGTAGAGCAAATATAAACAGGGTCCAAGGACAGCGTTGCAGCATGAGGTAATTCAGAAAACCCAAGTCACCACCTACTCCACACTAACACTTCAGAATGCTGCACTGGAGATGACAGATAAGAGAATGACCATGAAGGTATTTTATTAGTAACTATGACCTAAAGCTGTGTTTTCATTGTTTTCTTTTGTAAGCTTTTCAATCTAAAACATGTTGCTGTAAGATCAGAATTTTTTACCAAAGGCCTCATAAACCAAATGTTTACCTTCTTTTACTATAAGCCTGAGACGCAACCTTACAGTTGCTTTCAAGGCACTGCTGAAATGTTGGTGATCCCCCATAAAACCCTCAGTGCATTCCAAGCAAGGATCTTGCCTTGGCCTGAAGGCGGCTGAGCACTGTCACCATAACAGAGCCGAAGTCCCTTCCCTTCAATGTCCAACACTGGAGGCCCAACGGAAAAGTAAGAACAGCGTAAGCCTACTCTGCTGCTTGGTCTCTTGATCTTCCCCATGGTTTTGCTTGCTTCGCTTTATACCTACCCCTCTGCCCATCAGGCCGTTGTTGAAAGGCAGTCCGATGAAGCTGAAAGCTGCCTCCTGGATGAAGTAGGGATTCAGGATACGTATCTCATGAGGTTCTCTTGGGACACGGGTTGCCACTGACTTCCAAAAGCCATCAGAGGCACTCTGGTAACAAAAAAAAAAGAAAAAAAAAAAGGGAAGATAAACCAACAAACACAATTATATGCAAAAAATAGTAGATTGCTATTACTCTTTAAATAAAAAATAATTAAAATGCACCATCGGTGTCAGCAGTTCCCCTTGTCCCTGCTCACTGCCACAAGGCACCGGTGCGAGGTTGTAGTGGGGGGGCGCATCCTGGAAGGGTGACAGTGGCACGCGCAGATGCACCTGAGCTAGCCTGGGCGATGAGTGTGAGGAAGACAGAGGCCTGGGCTTCAGCACGAACGACCCACTCCCTGGTGCCATCTTTTCACTCTCATTGGCACTTCAGCTAGTTTGGTGAACGGCTTAAGCATTCCAGCACGCGTTGTGATCACTCCCACCTGCCTCCAAGGGGATGTACTCTTGGACAGCAAATGCTTTTAAGAACCAGTCAGAGAGCTAAAAATGACCACACAGCACTACTTTCAGCGTGAGCTACAGGCTTCCCACTTGATCCTAGATTTATCCTCTTCTGCTAGGTTTAAGGTGAATTAAGCTCTAAGCTTATAAAGGTGCCATCTTGTCTTGTGAAGAGTCATGCACGTTCATGGTACAAGGGAAGAAAACAACTACGTCCTTTATGTTTACCCAGTAGGTTGTTTTTCAATTAAAAGTTTTCACCCTGCAAACATGGGAGACCATCGGCCTCGGATACTGCTGCCCTGCTTGACAGCCCTGCCTAGAGAGGGGCTCGTGCCTCTCTGCCGCGTTAGTTCAGATCATTGCTCCTGCCTCTCTGCCGCGTTAGTTCAGATCATTGCTCCTGCTGGCCCAGACGTTAGTGGCTATAGCGTGTACTGCCCTCAAAATAACCAGAGACGCCACGTTCACAGGACTTGCAGTACATTTACACTCTAACGTTTCACTTCTGTTTGGGTTAAAAATTCAGAGCAAGGCACAGGGAGGATGGCAGGAATTTTAATCTGCTAACCAACAGCTTTGACAGGGTAATCTGATTGAATACCTCCTTCTCGCAACATTGACCCATCTTCCCTGGGATCTCCGTAACAAGCAACACAGGCAGGCGTTGCACTCTACATAAAAAGCACGTGCTTTGGAAGTCATTATTTACACCAGTTCTGGGCTGCTTGCAGCTTAACAGTGACTTTACAGTTGCTTTCAAGGCACTGCTGAAAACGTTGATGATCCCCCGGGAAATCCTCAGGAGCCTCCCCTGCTCAGCAGTGATTACCCCTGTAATTATCGATGGTAATTCTGCCACAGCCGACGCCTGCCACATTCCACACGCTACTTGTACTGCGCACGGCTCCTGCGAACCCTCACACCGTGTGTGCCTCTCTATGGAGCAACCCCGTGGTTATCTTTAGCCCCTGAATTTGAGGTCCTAAAGAATGAAACTTTGGCAGATGGCTCTTGCTACAAAAGGCATTAACACAGCAAACTGGATGAGGATGCACCGTTATCCAAACCAACAGTCTAAAACAGCCAAATGTCACTGCTATCCCGTTTTGATCCCATGTGCCCCCGCAAAGCTGCCCAAACACAATACACTTTTGCTGACCAGGGCAAGGATCCTGTGAGTTTAAGTTCGCATTTTGGTAATGGCAAAGTGCTCTCAGGACCCTAAATGGAAAAAAAAAAATCCTAATTAACATTTATGTTCTTTCATCATAGTCGAATTAGAAAGAATGTCTGGTGTCAAAGCGGTCTAACACTTTCCATTATGATATGACATTTTCAGCCACTGAGTCATCCCACCATTTAAAAACAAAATGAGAAAAAAAAGTATCAACTTTACAAATGTTAATAAAGTCCAATGTTCATTTGACCAAGGGATTTGAGGGATTTGGTATGTCAGCTGAGTTTTGCCTCCTTGTGAAAATTCATTAAAAATTGGATAAATATTAAACCTTTGGAATTTCCTACAGACACATGTAAAGCAGAGGCCTTTCAGTTCCAGGGAAGGAGGGGGAAAAAAATTAAAGAAAAAAGATCACAGATTCCACTTGCATTAAGCATTCTCCAGGTCTCACAGAAATGAAGACAGTAAACAAAAATCTTGAACAGCTACTCATTCAGCGAAACCATCTTATCATGGGTTTAAGCAGGCACACCCTGGAAAAATAGTGTGTGACCTTGAAACTAAAATAAATTTATAAGTCCAATTACAATTTCACGTGCAACTCTAAATATGGCATTGCCTAAATTTTGCAAACAATTCCAACCAAAGGTCTGCAGGCAGGCCATTTAAAGCAGACAAAAGCCGCCTTTTGCTTGGACTCACACTCCATAGGAGATTCTACAGAAGTTCTGGGATTGAAGTATGTTTTACATGGCTTTTGCATTACACACAGAACATTAAAGAGAAAAGAAAAAGAAGAAATATTACAAACATTTGAGACTTTTATTCTTTGCTGTTGCTTGAGCTGTTCAGCAAGAGACAACGACAGATATCACAGTCGCCTGTTTTCCCAGTGCCATGTGAACCACTAGGGCCACCCCTGGGCTCCTCTCAGCTAGCTCAGGGCCGGTGCAAAACAAATGTGGACCCTTATCCCTAGCTGGGAATACAACCTGTCCACTTTGCTCCTTTCTGTGCGGCTGTTTCTCCTGTCATTCATCCAGACTATTTCCCTAAGCATTTTCCTCAGCTATCACTCTACTCTGAAATGGCTCTGGTTTCTCCCTTCTATCTCATCTCTATTTGCTCTGTGTTCCTCCCTCTAACTTTTCTGGGGAGTTCCCCTGAGATTATTATTGAGGCAAACCTGGGGTAATCTTTCATTTTGATATGTTTTCCCTCTGTAGTTTCTAAAACAATTATAGGGAGAAACGTGGAGTCTCAGCAGACAGCTCCCATACTTCCACCTATACAGCAGGCAAAGCCCGGTATAAGGCTAAAGAACTAAGAACCCTTTTCCAGGCTTATAATTACCGAAATTCTCAGCCTTGTGGTTTGGCTCTACAAACCCCGTAGTTCTGAGCTACATCTCAAGCCTTGTGGTTTTGTTCCGCAGCTTGTCGCTGGCAAGCTACAAAACGCAGCACCACCACAACTGCGAGCCCCGGGAGGCTGCTCCCCTGATGCAACCCCCTCGGGAGCTGCAGCGTCGGGAGCGCAGCCCCGTCCAAGGCTCCGCGCTACCGCTGATGCTCCGGCCGCTGCTACGCCTGGTGTGGATGTTCAGTCTGATTGGACACAGATGTTCAGAGAGGTTTCCAAAGCAATTACTCCCCCGTCGGGGAACGCTGTCCCTTTTTAGTTTGGGAGGAGACAGGCAGCCACCCGAGGAGCAGCAGGCACTGGGAGGGAAGGCACACTTCTCCTGCCAGATTCGGGAGCTCAAACTCACAGTTTGAGGTTGGGGGCATCCCCCTGTTCTCTGCTACAGTGACTAAGCCTGCAGTGCTGAAGGGTGGGCCTCTGAAGATGCAGCATCTCCCTTCCTGATTACTGTAATGACAGTAAGTCAGAAAGCGAGTCTGAAAACTGCTTAGGCAATGTTCCCACAGTACCTCATCACCTCCTGGCATCGAGGTGGAAACCATAGGGGCCAGGCTGGAAATCAGGTCTCCCCTCATTAAGTTCTCACTTTTACTATTTATTGGTATTACTGTGCACCTGGAGCCTCAGTCACAGATCAGCGTTCATGGTGCCAAAGGCTGCCAAAAATTGCTTATAGTATAAACATTAAGAAACTAGCAACGCAGAGGGGTGGACAGGAAAACACAACTGAAGAGCAAGTCTCTGAGGGCCACAGCATTTTTAAGCAACCTTGGAGTGTTTTCAAAATTGTAAATTTGTAAAGGACATCACTAGAGGCTTTAGAGGAGACTATTTAAAAAGTAGAAAGAATTTAGATGGGCCAGGGCTTTCAGTCCAGTCTCTTGTACAGCTCTCATCCAGGGAGAGAGGCAGAAATATCCCATCTAGAGACACCACTCCAGGAATAAACAGGTACAGATGTGACAGACCAGAGATGGCAGGTTACGAGGAAGGGATAAAAGATGGCAGGGCTCACCTAATAGCTACAGGGACAAGACAATCCAGCTATAATTCCTCATTCTGTCCATTTGCAGAACACTGAAGGGTAATAGGGACAGATGGTTGCAAGCTATTTTTGTTTCCATTCAGTTTTCCATCTCCTGTTCTCAGATTTACCAAAGTGAATCACAACATAGGCTAAAATAAAATGTGGAAACTCAGAGCCCTAGCCAAGAAGCACACCTCAATAAAAGACACAAACGGCTAGAAGCAGGCTGAGTCTCCCAGAATAACAAAATTTCTAATACATTAAGCAAAATGCTATTGCATCCTGATGACACGGATGCTGCCTCTTCTGTGAGACTGCTAGATTTAGGAGCACAAGTAGCATTGCTCTGGAAGACTTCTAAGTCTGATGGGAAGGGGACAGGGAGATTGCAAAGGTCAGCTAAGCACAACACAAATCTGAATAAAGTCTGGGTATGCAATACCCTGCAACAAGAAGGATGAAGAGACTGGAGAGAGAACCTGTGGTAAATGGAGATTACTGCTCTTTCAAACTCTGATCACACCAGAAATGGAGAGGAAGAGGGGCATGAGGGATAGAAAAAGCCAGGGGATGACATACCAGTCACAAGATCTTACCGTGCCTGGGAGCACATAGTTCACTGGGATCTCTGCCCCACCAAGGCTGGAATGTGTTTATTCCATACCTGTCATTTACACGCACTCACTGTCACACAAATACAGGGTACAGCAGGATGGCTGCAATCCATCTGCAGAGGCTTTTGAAAGGTTTCTGCTCAGGCATAACTGGATTAGATGTGGAAGGTGTGTTTCCACTAGAAAATAACCATCTTCTCAGCCAATGCTGCATTTCTCAGCGGTCAAGTAGACACGGAGGCCTAGAAAATGCTCTTCTACAAGTGGCAACATAAATGAAGTTGCATCATTTGCACTGATTATCAAAGCAACAAGGAATTTTTAGCAACAAGAACAGAGGTGCTGAGAGCCTGCAGTCTGGGTTGATGGTCAACTGCCAGACCCACCAGCCCACACTTCAAACATATTTACCCAATCTTCTCAAAGTGATGGAGAACCCCTCACTACCCTCTGTACATGCCTCCAATGGCCAGCACTTGTTCTGAATTTCCCTATCTTCAGTCTACAGAGTCTAGAAATGCTCTAGACTCCAGAGCATTTTGTGCCACTCTTATCTGCCCCACTGAAAACTCTTACTCTGCCCGAAGCAGGAACATTGCAGATTGTGCTCGAGCATTTCCCTCATCTTCTCTTTGTCCCACTGCCAAAAGAGATCCAGCTCTTGGACTATCCAACATTATGATCCTTCTAATCCTTTATAATTTTTGTTTCTTCTCTCTGAATACCCTCCCACTGACCCAAGTCTAAAATCAAATGGTTATAACTTCTCAGGCCATTCCCTTGCCAGATTTCCCCATTTCCCAACAGCCTCATGGCACCCAAGAGAACTCACAGGTTGTAAACCCCCCAAATTTAGCTTTTACTAGTGTTTCTCAGTGTGAAACCCAAACAATTTTTCTACCCAGTGTTTTCAATGGCAAAGAGCAGCAAAGTGTGATGGAAACAAAAGCACCTCTTACTACATGGTACTACTAGGGCTTTCTTTAAAAGCAAAAATATAACTGGGCTTCCTCACTGGTACAGCTGAGCTACTAATACTTCACTACATGGGCTAGAGATTAGTTTCTTAATAACCAGGTTGAAAACCACAAGAGAAGGGAAACTGAATTCCAAGTAGTGGCTGCAGACTTTAAACTTTGTGCTAGACATATAAACTATATGGCACCCTGGCTACACACGAAACTGGAAGCCACCCTGCCCACAGACACGACCTCAGAAAGCAGCAACCTCAGTGGTGACAAAAACCACCTGGGAACACGAGGGTGGCACTGATGCATTACACACCGGGTCAGTTTGCTGCAACATAGCAATGTGCTCGTTCCCATGGCTGTCAGTGGGAAGATTCTGCCCCGTTTACCTGCAAGCATGTATTCCAAATAAGCAGAAAAGCATATACAAACAGGTCTCCTGAATTTCAAACTTCATTTGCCCTGTGTAACTTTCAGCGCTACAGCTAACCTACAGACAGACATGGGCCCCCTGTGTTGCTGGTCTGATACCCACTGTCGCCTTCCGATTCACAGGACCAGGCAGCATGAGGCCAAGACCAGCTCTAAAGAATCAGGAGAGCAAATTTATTTTTATGCTATGTTTTAAATGCAAAGGAATGCCTTTTTCTTAATGTATTTCTATGGTTTTATCTGTGTAACCAAGAGCAAAATACAGTTCACAGTTGTAAGATAACAAAACGCCGTTGAAAAAGAGATTGTCCTGTGAAGAAAATGAAACTTGGAACATGTCGGAGGAGCTGCAGAAAAAAAATGAAGATTATTCTGGTGAATACTGTGTTTCACAAGTCAAAGCATAAATGATAGCTCACATACGGTGTGTCAGAAGAGATGTTTGTACTATGCGCAAACAGGGTGACGGATAGACTGTACTACAGACTCTTGTTCAAAATGTAAGCTGGATTTTGAGCCAAAATGTGAAGAACTATTCCTGTTTTGAAATAACTTAGGAAAGACGGAAGTTTTTAGTAAAAGGAATGGATTTAGTAATTTATGTTTCTGTTGTGCTTTTTTGTCTGTGGATAATGATAATCCTTCAAAGAAAAAATATCTGAAGTAGTACAGTTTCAGAAAACCCCCAAAGAACAGGCCCTTGTAATATCACCATTATTTACAGAGTATTTTATTCCCATAAGGGACCAGCCCCTTTATTTTGCTATTATTTTTATGACATAGTTTATGAAATGTCATACTCACACAACATCTATTAAAAGAATACCATGGCTGAAAGGCCAAATCCACGTGTTAGTAAGTGCTGAAGTAGGACAAGAGCCCTGCAACTGCAGAGCTTCATCTCAGGATTTCTGTTGTGAACAGTGACTTTCTAATATCCCCACAAGATTTTTCTTATACTGCCATATAGCCAAGTGTTTTACAAACCATACTTTCATATTTAAAGCATCTCTGCAATATTTGGCACGTATTAACACCATTTTACAGGGGAGAAATCAAAGATGAATGCCCACAGTTTCCATTGCCTCTTGAGCTTCTGCTTCAGACACCTTAAGCTGAATTTTCAGAACATTTGTTAAGCTCATGCTACAACTCCATTAAATGTGTTTGGGGGAAATTCTGATCTAACTTGCCCAGCATCACATCAGTTAAAGGCTGAACCACATCCTCAAGAGGAATCCTCAGTGCCTATGATCAGGAGGCCATTCTTCCTCCTGTCCTTTCCTCTCTCCTATCCACAACATGTTTTACAGCTTCTGCGACTACTCATACCAAGGCTGAATGTCTTGCATTACAGAAATTAGTCTAAATCTCAGTCTTCCCTCTCCACTAGATAGACAGCTGTGTTCTAAACCAGCCAGGATGTAATTATGTAATTAAGCGTAACATCTGCACAGGAGAACTGAATTGATGTTGAAAATGCAATGTTATTTTTTTGCTGTTCCTAACTTCTGGCAGCTTGATTTTTACAACCATAAAGCTCTTTAAAAAGTCTTAAAGGGTAACTTAACATGCTAAAAAAAATTCAGCTCAAGAAAAAAGCCACCAAAAAATATCAGCTCAAGAAAAAATCCACCAAATGGAGCAATTAAACTCAGGGTACGGTCCTCTAAGTACAACTACAAGCTCCAATAAGCTGTTGTATTCTTGATCAGCTGTTAGAGGAGAAAAAATGCACCCTCTTACAGGGCTCCGGAACTATTTACACGTAAAAAAACCTGCAAGTGTTTGAGGAGTTCCCCACTGTTTGTAAACCCTGCCTTTCTCTGCTATCCCCAGTACCCATCACCTTTGAACCTCCAATATTCCTGGGTCTTGCTACTGGTCCTTCACATTGCCCAGGTGCTCGGCAGGAGGAGTGGGGGTTCCTGGGAGTCCAGGAGAAATTCCCTGCTCCCAGGTCTGTTGTCCATGCCTCACTCTCTTTGTGGAGAAACAACTGAAAGGAAAATCCTATTTGGTTCTCACATCCCTGGAGATGTTGTGTCCCAACTAACTGTACAGGGGGGGCACCTGAGCAGGGCAGGGGAGCCCTGGTAGGACAGACCGTGCCCAGCGCCAGCGTCTAACAGCCCCCACGGAACATCAGACTGAGCCATGGGATTTCACAGAAGAGCAGGAGCCACAGCAGGCTGCCATGGTAACACAGCCTCACTGATTCTCAGCCACTGCCCTGAAGAATTAAGAAAGTCTCAGCAAAATAGGGCGGGGGACTATTTTTTTTAAACAGGGATAAAACTGTGCATTTTCAGTAGCCTCATCCTGAGAGCCAGCTAAGTTATTTTAGCTGAACTTTCCAGCTGTGCCAAACACGAGGCATGGAAAACATCAGCTCGAAGATGACAGTGTAATAAAATGATAGAGCATTTTCCCCGTTGCTTATAATGGAAAATATAAAGTGATCCCAACTTCCTTGGGATCAAGCTACCTGCCCCACTTACAACAGTATGCCTGCACAAAAGAAAAAAAAATTAAAAAAATTTAAAAATTCTGTCTTTGCAGGCTTTGGTGACAAAGCATAAGGGCATCCCAGGGCATCTGAGGACACCCATCAGCAAAGTCTTTTTTAGGGAGCTGAACTGGTTCATGAGTTTGAATACAAACAACAACTCATTAAACAACACATATTTAGACTAAACTCTTGGCACATTACAATAAAAAAAGCTAAAGGATCACCACAGGAAGAATTATGGCCTAGAAACCCTCATCGCTTTCCGAAGTGATCTTAAAGTGAGTCTCTAGGGAAATTTTTACACTGTTTTTACAGCAAGAGTACACAGAAAATCTGTCTTCTCCTATTTTGGCATCTTTGCTGAAACAAGAAGCCAAATAATTTGTATGTTCACTGAGTGTTCATATAGAATATATACAAATTAATCAACATCCTTTAGGAGGAGAAAGCAGAAAGGTCAAAATAACAAGAGGCTGGGAAGATGCCAGGAAGCTCCTGCCCTACTTTACTTTCTAGACTTGAATCAATAATAGGTGTTTTATCAAAGAAGAGTTTTTAAGTAACCCTATTCAATATTCTTAAAAGATGAGTATTTAAATCAACTGTAATCCAAACAGAACATTTACATTTAAGAGTTTTTTCCAAATAGTCAAAGTGCTGATTGCCTGGGCCAGGATCGGCTTTTTCTGTACTTGTCAGCTGTGGGCAAAGTTCATTTCATGAAAACCAGCCAGAATTCAACTGAAGGACCAGCTGAGAAAAACTTTCAAGACCTACCAAAAGCCTTGTGCACCCAACAGATTGGCCAGTTTCCTTCAATTTTATGTCTGTGATTAAAAAAAAAAAAAAAAAAAAAAAAAAAGATACTAACACTTTTACAAACCTGGTCTTCACTAAGAAGAGAAGAAACACCCTTAGACACATCCCATAAACTCACAACTGTAAGAAAACAAATACTGCAAAAAAAAGTGAGGTTTTCCCAGAATCTCTCTTGCTTACTACCTCCACATGGCTTGGTTTATTTTCACTTTTGTTGTCAGGACAAGTGTTTGCATTAAATAACCGTGAGTGTTGAGGTAGAAGAGAAGCTGAATCTGGAGGGGGAGGAGGTCAGGGATTCGCATCCCCCGTACACGGGAGCATCCTTCTCTCTTGCAGAAAGAAGCTGCTGGTCTTCTTGGGAAGAACCAGAAGCACCACACACAGCTGGAGCACAGGGGGAGAGTTAAATTTAGGAAGATAAAAGCACACGGGGAGTTTAGTTACCTCAGTGTTTATTATAGCAAACTGGAGATATAGGTCAACCCCCTGTCCTGGAGCCCTCGGTGCTCTGAGGCAGAGAAAACGTTACAAAGTGCTCCGATAGCACTAACTATGCAAGCAATCCACGGAGCCCGCCAAGGAACACATGTGTTTCAGGCATAAATCGTCCAATCTATTCCTTTCTGAATTAACATCTGTCATCATGACACCATTCAAAATGACTGAAGACTGGATCATATTAACAACCACACATCTTGGATAAATATTTACTGTTCAGACTTTTTTTTTTCCAGTTTAAAGAAAAAAAAAATGCAGACAGCAAAATTCCTGGAGCTGTGAAAGGGGAGTCTCTCTTCAGCCACTGATAGAAAGCATGTGATTTTATTTACAAAATAAAATCAGTGTTTTTCCCCTCCTCTGTGAGTCTTTGCACTGCACGCGGGTGAACTCACAGCATCCTGTGGTGTTGCAATGCTTTCCGAAGGGCTCTTCTGGGGAATTTTGTTGTGCTAGAGGTTGCTCACCTCAGAGACTCCATGAAGCTTTCTCCCTCGGGATGCAGAAACAGATCTGGCTAATTGTGCCCCAGGAAGAGAAAGCTTTGCTGTGACCCTTGCAGACAACTGGATGAAGCAAATAACTTGCGTTTGTGAAAAGCTGTCAAGGGTATTACTGGCTTGCTATCCTGCTCCTCGTAGTCAACGGACGAGCCATAGAGAGCGAGGACAGCGGTTCCCAGAGTCACAGAACAGGATGGCGAGAAGGCAACACGAGTGCAGCCCTATCCTGGGTACTCCCAGGAAACAGAATTTTCCTAGATACTGGATTAAGTCTGTATTTCAGAAAAAATTGCCAGCAGTCAGTGCTCACCTCTGCAAGCATGTCATTCAAGTATTTTAAGCACAGATTTCTAGGAAATTACATCTGCCCGGGCTGATTTTATCTACCTTCAGCTCCTAGCCACCACATTCTGCTATTTCTTATCAGTACTGCTCAAAAGGCCAAGAGAGATCCTGCCAACATCCTCCTGGATGTCCTGCATAGCAGGGAGCAGTGCTCCCTCCATCAGCAACTTCTCCTTCCAGTCCTTTACTCTCATACTGCTTGAGAGGAATTTTACCAAGATATCCAGTCTTGATTTTAAGACTTCAAGAGCAAATTCATCAAGCCTGTAGGGCAGATGTAGCAAAATTAATTATACTGATAGAAATGTGCTGCCTTTTTTGGTCGTTTGCCTAGCTTCAGATATACTTCTTCCTACTAAATTAAAAAGTCTTCCAAGAAAAAAATGTTCCCTCTAGGTAGATAGACTACAAGTAAATCTCCCCAAAATCTCATGCATAAGCTAAATAAATTGAACTCAAATCTCTTAGACCAAGGGAGGCTTTGCAGACTTCAAATGATTCTTGTAGTTCTTTACCGAAGTGTTAACACAGAACATCTTTATTCTACTAACACTTGCATGAATAGCTGATACCCTCTGGGCGACGTCTCAGTTTCACTGTTGACGATGTTCTCTGACTTTTTCCACGTGCTGGATTCACAAAGCACTGCTCCAGTACAGAGGAACATCTGCTGCACATGTGGGCAATGCAATATCCTCAGCAGGCATGGGCTGCACTGGCGGTGAAGCCGTGTATGCCTGGATGGAAGAGACCCCCACGTATCTGCATGTGAGGCCAGGTGGAGACGATGCCGCGCAAGCCCAGCGCTTATCTGTTCATTTGGTCTGTCAGGTGCTCAATCACATAGGTATGGGCCAGTGAACATGCATGTCTTGGCCAGCATGCAACCACCAGGCAGCAGTGGGGGGTAAAAGGGAGGACAGAGCATACTGGGTATTTATGAGGTGGGGGAAATCTGGGAGTATTGTGGTACAGGAGGGAGGCATGGGGGAGCAGTATATAAATCCACAGGCAATCAGGCAATTTCGTTAGCTCTGCTGTTTATGGAATTGCATGTTTCATTAAAATCAGCATCAGATTTGGACTGAATTTCTTTACATTGCCTCAGATATACCAAGCTTATCTTTGATCGATGCAGCTAACCAGTATAACCTGAGTTTACATGCACTATGACCTTGAAATGCACCTACCAAGATTTGCATTATATTGATGTCTGAAGATTGCCAGAGCCTGCCAAAGAGGGCAAGTGCAACCTGAGCACCCTCCCAATGCTTTTTCAAGACAACTGCACTAGCTCTTCAGCTGGCCCTCGCTCATGTTGCCTTTTTAAGAGAAGAGATGTGGAAAACCTGCAACTCATTTAAATTATCCATCTTTTTTGACTTGGGTTGAGTCATGGATGAAGAAGGAAGGCATGATCAAATATCTACGAAAGAACAGCAACTGGCAGTTGGATGGCAGCAGAAATCATTAGAGATTAGAACATGACAATTTTAGGAAGAAATTGTCTCAGGATAAAGCAGGATGGTGAGACAATCCCAGAAGGGACGTCCTACTAGAGCAACGATTCAGTCTCTTCAGGGGGTAAATGCTGCTTGGGTCTCTTCATTTAAGAATGATGTGAAGGAAAAGGAACTAAAGAATAAAAATCTGACTGGAGCTCTCTGATTTTCACATCACAGCTAGGATTACTGAGCCAGAAATGAAGATGACGCTGTCTTGGCAGTTGTGGGATAAAGGTTCTTTAAGGACCACTGAAGCCTAGCATGAGTAAATGCTTCTCATCTTTTAACAGGAAATACAGTGCAAGCAAGACTGGAGTTGGGTAATAGCAAGCAAAGCAAAGGACAAAAAAAAGGACAAAAACCATGCATGGTGTGGGAATGACCCGAAGGGCAGGCATACCAACCATTTTTACTTGAATTTTAAGGAGAAACTGCCTAAAATTGGGGTAATCAATGTTGTTATTCCTACAAATAAAAATACTTTGATAACTTCTGATGCCTGGAATTTTTTCATCCAGAAAAAAAATGTATTTATGGCTATTTTTGATTTTCTTCATCTGCCCCAGAAGCTTAGGTGAATGTGGCTACAGACTTGTGGATATTGATGGCTAGCCAATCCAGGTGGACAAGTTTTATTGTCCAGTGTGTATCCATCCGATAAATGCTACGAAGGCATATTGCAATGGCATCAGAGCAGCCCCTGTCACCAGCTGATGCTTGACAGTGTACTTACAGACACACTAAGTATGCCTGGGTGGGAACAGCTCTCAGCTATGTAGTGACCTGCCTAATCTTATTACGCTGTTGCATGCAGGTATGTATGAAGGGCAAGCTCCAGCCTGCGCTTTCCATACCAACAACCTTCCTTTGGGAATCTGGCCAGGAAGTCTCCCCCAAGGCCCATGCTGCAAACTGGGTCATTTGTCTACTGAGGTTCCGGTATGGTCCTCAGCACAGTGCTACCTGAAAGCTTATTAAAAGCTATACAATGCAGAACCAAGGTCTTCTCCCTCTTCTGGTCAGCAGGGACAAGATTTTATATAGCATAACTATATATTTTCCAGCCTCTCTTCTAACCATGACTGGAAAAAAAACGGCTCACCTTCTCTCATAGGGCACCAGTGTCCATACTTCTTATGCCTTCTGGAAATGGCTCTGATCTCCTAGGCCAGTCACAGAGACAGATTTACTTTTTCACATGCAAGACTTCTTTGGTTCCCTTGGGCCATTCCAACCAATGCATTGCACTGGAGGAGCAGGTCCTGACCATGGGAGCACAACCCCTCAGGCAGTAAGGACTAGCCTTCTGCACAGCCAGAGAGATATCAAAACCTAAAAAAAAAAGGTCAATGTTGTCCCAAGAATTATCCCAGAAAGACAAACTAACTCCTAGCTACTCTCTGTTAAAGGAATATGGAATATTCTCCACAGAATACATTACGCAGACTCTCCCACCTCTTCTTCTCAGTCAGAGACTTGGTAGGAGCCAGAAGAGCCTGCCTCATGTCTTTACTTTTTTACAAGGCATCTCCTCTGCTTCAACATTTAGTAATGGTTCAGTTGCATTGACTGAAGCACTGAACCACCCTGATGATGTGATAAGGTGCTATCAATTCCTCCTAAATCCACCCATGCTCTGTGAATGGAAAGGGCAATCACCACTGAAAAGGCTTTCTTGCTTCTTCCCTGGTGTAAGCCTCATCATGTCCTTTATGCAGGTTGGCTGCCTTACTCACCAGCCATGCCTTCCTGTATGATACTTCTGAAGGGATTAGTTATAAATGGCTCTTTATGTGAAAACTCAAATTTGTGAAAGAAACAGGACAACCCTTAAGCTGACTTCCCAATTCAAAAGCTTCTTCTCATTTATGATGGAGCAGCAAGTCCAGCCTCTGTTCCCTTCCACCGGATAAGAAGAGCAGGAGGACACAAGGCAACGCCTTGCCTAGGCATATCTCTAAGCAGATGGGCTGGTGCTCTGTCTCAGCACAGCATCAGGCATCACAAATCTGTAACCAAGCTTTGCATTCATGATGCATTAAGGCAACTAGCGGTGGACTTACAGCTCCTCTCACAGTCCTTTAAAAACTGAAGAGACCAACTGTATACAAAGTACTTTAAAGCAACAAGACCCTGGGAAGAGGAAAGGGAAAGAAAATATTTGCAATCCAAAAGCAGACTCTGGAGTGAAGCTGCCAGGGGCAGTGGCCACCAAAGGCGAGTGACAGCACTGGAAAAAGCAGGACCTCCCTCCCTAGCCCAGATCCAGAGAAACCGCCTGCTGGGCTCAAGTTCCAAACAAGTTGTAAATACATGCATGTGGGTGAAGCTTTACTTGAGGTTGGACAGCAAGAACAAATTCACGGCCTCACTGTTTTCCTCATGCTGACAGGAGGAGCACGGTGGCTCCTCAGGGTTTTTTCAGGGATGCAAAACAACGCACAGGCAAGGCTATTTCAGAATCCAAGGAATCTGCAGTTTACTACAAGGCTGTGACATTCACGATCTGCCCTAGCAAACACAAAGCATGACAAAGCTATTAACTAATGGAAGAAGAGAAGCTCTAAACAAAAGCTCAGCATACGGTGAAGGCTCTGGCTGCAGTCCGGCTGTGGCACTAGCACAGTAACACAGGCTGATCAAGGCAGGAAGGTATCGTAACGTACATTTTGGCAGGACTAAAAGTAACTTGTTGACAAAGCAGAAATGTAGTTCTCAAATAAAAGGTTAAAAAATATCCCCACTGCTGCCACATCCACAAGATCTCCACGAGCAGCAGTCACATCCTCACAAAAGAGGAGGGGTTACGTCGTGCCCACTGCTGGAGTCTCAACATCTGCTGGAGGACGACTGCTCTTCAGATGGCATCACTGATGTGTGCAAGTTGTCAAAGGCATGCCCCTGCAAGGGTCAGACAACTGAACGTGGCCTCGCTCACAGGCAGGTTACCTGCTCACTCGCTCCTATAACTTTCATTATCAAAGAGAGCTTCAAAGTGTCCCAGGCGCTTACTGCACAAGTGATTCCTCCTGGCAAAGGCTGCAGAGATTCCTGCTAGAAGCATCCACAGGCTCATTACTACATGAGAAGGAAGACTGTGAGCTGCCAATTTCTAGTGAAACCTTTGCCCTCACTTGGCTCCTTTACCACCATGCACCAGATGTTCAGGGAAGTGAGCCCTACCAAGCAAGTGAGCTCCTTCTGGGTCACTAATGATGGGCAAAAACCCACCCTGGAACCAGCCTCAGCGCCAGGCTGCGATGGCTGGTTTGCATAGCTGGTGCTTGTAAATTCCTCTGTTTGTTAGGGGCAATGGGTACAAACTGAAACATAAGAGGTTTCAGTTGAATATGAGGAAAAACTTCTTTACTTTGAGGGTGATAGAGCAGTGGAACAGGCTGCCCAGGGGGGTTGTGGAGTCTCCTTCTCTGCAGATATTCAAAGCCTGCCTGGACGAAGTCCTATGTAACATGCTCTAAGAGAACCAGCTTTAGCAGGAGGGTTGGACTAGATGATCTCCTGAGGTCCCTTCCAACCCTTACCATTCTGTGATTCTGTGATTCTGTTTCAGGGAGCATCTACTCTCCATGCAATAGTGAAACCTTCAGCTTTTGACCATTATTTTAATAGAAAAAAGCAGTATATGGCCAAATCTCCCTCCCCCTACAATTCCTCTGGTACTTTGGGTATTCAGGAAGAGCTGCTGTCACTGAGAGATCCGGGGTGATGCAGGATGGTGCAATAGTGGGAACCAGGCAGGGTGGATCATGATACGTATGGGTAATGTCTCTTGGCAAAAAGAACAGACCAGGAGAGAGTGTAAACGAGTGACTGTCCATGAGTAATCCATCCCCTGGGATGCACTAGCAGCAGCCATTTCATCAGAGGAGGGGTGCCTGGAAGTGTCAGCAGGCTCTCACAGCAACGACTGCAAGTCAGCTTTGCCAGAGCAGTCACCACAGACGCACGAACAGCTCACATCTGTGACCCTTCTGCAATAACCAGGGGCTCATGCGACTGCAGGCTGTGGGACTCCAACCCACTTCCTTTCCACGTGTACATCGACATATTAGGTCAGCATGGTGCAATACTCCCCTCTGCTAACCATGTCACCTTTCTCCATCCCGCATGCCTTTTCTCCCATTTGCTAGCAACAAGTGCAATTAATTTCTCCTTCAGATTATTCTAATGCTTGCCAAATGACTGAAATCAGATTACCAGGGGTTTAGTTGCTCAGATTCACCCACCTTCCTCCTTCTTAAAGGCAGGTCTATACTCTCCAGTGATAGAGTACTGCCCTAACTTGCTACAAGACTTGCAATTTGGAGTGCCAGCTCACCCACAACTCTAGGATGGAGACCACCTTTGTTCTGCTGCTAATGTTGAGTATTTAGCCAAACCTGTCCTTTTTCTAGATTAATCTTTTCTCTCAAGTTTTTATTTGCTTCCAGGTATTTCTGGTTTAGTGTGAAATAAAAAGCAGCTGAGCTTTTACTTTTTCTTTGCTCCCTAATTCCACTGCTCCTCTTTCTGGATGTAGTGCCTCCCAGGGCACCGAGGCATCATGCAGATCTCCAGAATGCTGTTGCACCAGACTGTATGTAACACATCAAATCCTCTGCCTCACCATTCTGCTGCTGCTTCTGCATCACAACGATTCTTTTTCCTCATAACATCTCCTAAAAATCCTCCTCTCTACAAAGCACTTATCCCTTCCTCAGTATGCAAGTGCTGCCAAAAGACTAACATAACACAGAGCAAATCCCTTTCAGCTGCAGGGAGAATAAGCTTATCTGACCACTGACCCCAGCAATAAATAGCCATTCACCTTTCATTTACTCTTTCTCAGATAAACTCCCCTTGATTTCACTTATGCAAGAGAGGACTAAGCAAGGATCCTAGTACCTTCAGCCTGGAGAAGAGGCGGCTGCGGGGAGACCTGATTGCGGCCTTTCAGTACTTAAAGGGGGCCTATAGGAAAGATGGGGAAAATCTTTTCAGTAGGGCTAGCTGTGACAGGACAAGGGGTAATGGTTTTAAACTAAAACAGGATAGGCTTAGACTGGATATAAGGAAGAAATTCTTTACAATGAGGGTGGTGAAACACTGGAACAGGTTGCCCAGAGAGGTAGTGGAGGCCCCATCCCTGGAAACATTCAAGACCAGGTTGGATGGGGCTCTGAGCAACCTGATCTAGTTAGCGGTGTCCCTGCTCCTGCAGGGGGGTTGGACTAGATGACCTGTAGGTGTCCCTTCCAACCCAGAACATTCTGTGATTCTCTACCTGGCCCAGAATCTCTGGTCAAGCAGGTCCAAGCAGCTCCAGGTCTGGTGCCTGAAGGAATTCAGAAAGTCTCACACCCCACCTGTGACTGTACCATGGACACATGCAGTTGCCATCAACATTCAGGGGCAAAAGAACCATCAGAGGGCAGAGTTCAGCCCATTTTTTTTTTGAGTCCACTTTCACAGCAGTCACATTCTTTATCAGGGTGCTTCGATTTCCCTTATCTCCGTCCTGAGGTCAGACTCCTGACTGTAACCACTGGTTTGCAGCTGGGATGAAGTCTTGCAGAGGGACAGGCCTAACGTCAGATTAGGAATAAGCAACAGTGGCATACAGAGCTCCTAGGTCAAGCAAGTGCCTCTAGATGAATCCAGGAAAGGAAGAAACACTCTTTTCTCTGGAAAATCAGCTGAAAGAGAAACAGAAACTCTCCACAGAGAGCACTGGGCAGGCATTTGTCATTTTGAACTTACCACAAACTGATAAAAATACTAACACTCACTACCAGAACAAATAGACGCCTACATCTTATTCCCATAGCACTGTTAGTTCTCTATCGGGTCATTTCTTTTAGCTAAGAGACAGCACTTTTTGCATCAGTTTCCACTAGAAAAAGCAGCTGTGCTAGCCACCTGCTTGCAGCTAAAGCCAGTGACAGCAAGATCTCAGCCTCAAATACAGAGAAGTCAGACTAGAGAGGACAAGACAGATGTTTCCCAGTCACCTGGATTGCATCCTGAAGTATTCAATGAACTGGCTCAGCAGCCTCAGTAAACAGCAATGATCCCCTTTGGGAACTTGGGTAGAACAGGTAGGGTGTCAAAGGATTGAAAAGCGGACAGAAGTAGTGCCTAGCCTTAAGAAGGCAAAAAAAGGGAAGAGAGCTAATTTTTGATTTTGATTCTCAGAATAGCAAGATTACTTATTTGTAAGCACCTGAAAAAAAATAATGAAGACTGAGTAGTCACCCAGATGGATTTATCAAGAGGAAAAAAAATAGTAGTATTTCTTTATACAGGAAAAAAGTATCATGGGGAGAAGTAAGACATAAACTGGAATTCAGTAAGGCTTCTGACATATCACTTTCACAAACATGCCTAAAAATGTTATTCATGATACTACTGTGACACAAGTTCAGAAGCGGCCAAAAAACTATCCAGGAGGAGTTCTCAGTGGGGTCACTGCAGAAATGGAAGGATGTTGCTACTTTGAGGTCTGCCTAGGAACAAACTTTGTTTAGTGTTTTAATTATCAACCCGGATGATGAAGTAAAAATGATGTTGATTAAATTGCAGAGGACATGAATCTGGAAAGAATGGCAGGTATGCTGGAAAGCTCTGCCAAAGTAACTTGGCAAATTAGAGAAGTCTTCTGGAAGAAATAATTGGTAGGGCCAAGTGCATGGTGATGCTCTTTGGTGGGAAGAGCCAACGGCACAAGCACAGGGTGCGGAGCCGGGGAGGTAGCTGCTCTTCAGTTCTTCCTGAGACCTGGAGTCTCAAGGAACTGGACACTCCCCCTCAGTCCCACGCCACTGTGCAAAAGGCAGTCAACCCAGTGGATGTATAAAGAACCATAGAATCATTTAGATTGGAAAAGACCTTTACTCAAATGCAGCAGGACACACAGAGAACTCTCTTCAGACCAAAATGTGGCAAATATGACTGTGATATCACGTCTGCCCACTGTTTCTAATTAGGTGACCTTCACAGTGACAGCTGACAGCGTTCTTACCACTTTCTCCTTGTAAACAATGTATTTCAGCCACTTGAAATCCTGCCATTTGAATCCCGCCAGAACAAACAGGGAATCCTTCTCATACTGCTCCATTTTCTGGATTGCACCTTCAGGATATGTGATCCGGAGAGTTGTCTTGCCACCCACATCTTTTTCAAAGCCCTTCACTGGAGCAGAGTTCAGCCTGCAAGGCAACCAGAGAAGACACTGTCATGGATTCCCGCTTACACTCATGCGCGTTGATGATACAGCCATCGCTGCTGGGCAAAGGCTCCCTGTACACAGATGTTACAGCAGCAAACGTTAACTCTTGCAGTTCTCCGTCACACACATTTATGAAGCTTTATACCTCGTGATAACAGTTTAATTAGAAGCTATTCAAATTATTTCATTGAACATAAGGCAAACCACTTCTGCACATCACCTCTTATGATTTAAATTGGGTCGGAAGCTTTGGAAAAGGAAACTGAAAAATATTGTCCTTGCAAATCTAGAGTTACAAACTAAGCATTAATATTTTAACATCCCATCGCTCCTGGGGTATCTCACTTGGATTCTGCAAGACCGTGCTGAAACAGAGGATGCAGCTCCATGGCAGTTTAAGCAAACTGAAACTGGTCTCATGCTCCAACCCCAGCCCAGAGCTTACACTGCTCATCTTACGTGCAGTGAGACTGTTTAGGGAACTAAGCCAGCTAATAATTTTCAAACAAACCAAAGGAACAATCTCTACCTGGTTTAATTCCCCAAACTGTCCCACCCAGAAGGTGAGCTGCCCTGCAGTGCCAATGCAAAGGACGAAGTTGGGCTGCGCAGCTGGGGTGAGGCTCAGCAGCGCTGTGGTCTCACTGACTCGGAGGAGTTTCTGCTGTGGAAATGCATCCTGCTCTGAAAACACCCAAGCAGACACACAGCTTTGCTCTTGGGCACACTGATTTCTAAGGGAATGCTGTGTGTTTAGCTGTGCTTTTGTTAAAACACCCCTCCAGGGACGAAGTTTTTTCCCCTTCAAAAACCAGACTGCTCTGGTATCAACAGCAATGATGACTTTCATGACATTAAAGTTATTCAGAACTTCTATTCAAAACTAGAAAGCCAAAGCTGAGGAAATTTCAAGTAACTTGGAGTACAAATCTTGCTGACATCAAACAGCAGCCCCTGACGGAACAGCATTGCCTGCTTGAATTATTGCAGCCTTCTTGACTTGGGGTAGTTCAATATACTGGAAAGTGCTTATGGACTGCAAATTTTGCTGTGTAGGAATGTTAATAAGGATCTGGATTTGTCTTTTTCAGCCCGGGTAAGCATTTTAGGTGGGAAACCTTTTAGTAGAAGAAAATCCCTGTATACAATCTGAAATTCTATTCAGAATTAAGGAGAATAAATGCCTATGTATTTTTAGTAAAATACTTAATCATTAGGAATAAAATATTAAAGGGAAAACAACTTAAGAATCGTCACCACCACAATTTATACAGGAGATGGAAGTGGTTCTTTGTGGTTTATAAACCCTCACTTTGTACCCTGATTCTCAGGTATCTAGACCAGTTTGGCTGCAAAAACAGTGCTCCCAGCCAGCCTAATCCCTTGCTTTTTCCCCTGTTGCTGATGGCGCATTCACACATCACTCACTTTTGCTATGGACATAATTTAAACTTCACGGTGTTGTGTCTCTTTGGGGTAGATGAGCCTACATAACGTAAAAGCATGTGGCCCTGAAGGTAACAGAGATAAATAAAACAAAGTACTATGTAAAGAAAGCTAGTTATACATATTTTCATCTGTCTTCTTGAAGACGAGGGAAAGGTTAGCATCTGCAGTCATTTTAAATATCAATGTGTAGCTCTTTGGCAGGGTTTTCCCCACCCCCAGCTGCTGGGTTTGCTGTTTTGCTGCTTACTTTGTTAAAGCTCCCCAAACTTGGGACCCCTACTTTGCATCTAGACAGGAAACAAAACAAACCATTTCCCCAAGTAAAATGAACTCAGGTCTCCAGCAAAGGGCCAGAATGTGAGATGTGAGTTGCTGATGGAGTCCTAGTGATGGAGTCCTGCTAACGAGCCAGCACTGTCAGCCCCAGGGTCGGTGCCCCAGGGGCAGCGCAGGCAATGGAGCAGGGAAAGTTCTGGCAGCCACAACCTGTGTTCACGAAGGTGCATGCTACACAGCTTGAACCCTTTCTCAGGCAGGACATGCTGGTGGTTATAAACACAGCTAAATCTTAGAAAACCTCAGTTAGGATGCCAGGCTTCCTTGCACTGCCCATGGATAGGCAGTTTTCTCTACAAGAGGTTTCAGACTGTTTTTCTGTCTGTATCTGCTGATGACACAGGGGGCTTAGAGATGCTAACTCCTAACCTAGGCACCATGAAGACCCTCCCAAATACCACAATCAAGTGAATGCCCATCTCATTCTAACCAGGAATTTCTGGCACATACTTGTTTTTCCCCTGTCTGCAACTCTAAGGAGGCATTTCAGAACACTGATGACTGACTGCTACAAGAAGCTCCTGCCAGGTAAACAGTTTGGCAGCTGGGAATGCTGTCTGCACTGAAATTCAGTTACACACCCCCCCCACCCCGGTAAGTAACTCACTCCAAGCTGTTTTATAACTGTCAAAGCTGATCTGACTCTCTTCACCACAAGATCAAAATTTCTTGCTGCAATTAGCAATCCTCACATGGCAACAGGCAATGCCTCAAAAAACTCCAGGTACTGCTGGATTACTCCTTTGTTCACAAATGTACCATACTTTTCCCCTTAAAATTCACCTCCCAGGTTCCAAATCTGATCCTTCGAAGGAGTTTTGCAACCCATGAAAAAGGATGCTATACACAAGGGTCTTCCCCAGGAGTAAAGGAAGCAGTTGGATACATTTAAGAAGTCTGCTCTCACCTCCTCAGTCCCACATCCAAGCACCTGGCTTCATTTAACCTTTACAGTTGACTTTTCTCTCCTTTATCCATCCCACAAACAGCACAGGTGCTTAACTGCCCTCTTATCCTCTCAGCTTGCAAACTGACTTAGATTTACTGATGTGGAGAGAAAAGGTTGAACTTTTCATTTGGAATTTAAATAGTGGACTTTCTGATGTAAATCTTAGTGGGTGGCTTATAGTCCAGACAGATTGAAACTGTTCTCTTGCTACTTTTTGAACAGTCTGAGCCTAAGAAGAGGCTGTAACTGAATTTTAATTCAGCTCAAATAACTGCAAGTCACCAGACTATAATGAGCAGTAAGAGCTCTTCGCTAGCAACTGATAGTGGGATGAACTAGGAGAAGGGCTGTGAAAGTTTTGTCCTGTTCTGAACAGTCATCCCTGTGTCCAGAGCACTGTCGGGGAAGCAGGGAACCATTCACAGGAACAAAGGATTGAAAGGGATCTTCTTGGTCTTTTTGTCCAGAGTTAGAGGGTATTTATTACCCTATGTATATCCTGTTCTTTCCTCATATGCCCATTACTAGCCCACGGGAGAGAAAGGAGACCATGCTAAATGATACCTTCTCTATGCCTTAAATTCTTTTACTAATCCTTTTCTTTCTTCCACCTTAGCTAAGAATTTGCTATTTGCCACCATGTCTCATGGTTGACTAAAGTTCAGAGAGATGATATCAGTTACAGTCCCTTGAATATGAAATCAGTTTTCTTCCTAAGGAAAAAAAAAAAACCAGCTTAGACTATGTTAAGCCAGATTAAAAAACTTACACTGCGGTTTATCCCACTTTTCCTATTTACCATCGTAATATTTTGCTACTCATGATTCAGAACCTGCTATAAAGCCCTGCATTTTTTTCAATGCAAACTAATGGGTCTGTAGCTCCCTAGAGCACGTCCACCCTCCCTCCTACATACACACTCTCTCTCACTCTCCATTAGTACAGGTATTATGTTTGTTAATCTCCAGTCACCCAGAACACCTCCCTGACTTTGACAGATTTATTCCTAGGAGTTATGACCTGTGATTTCACATATCAGCACGTTTTTCAAGCATTCTGAGATGGCGATGATCCAGGTCCTCAGCAAAAGCAAGAAGTCCTAACTTTGACTGTGGTTGTTTCCACTCCTGTGCCACTCTGTTTCTGCTCCCTTATTCAACATCGTGAAGCAGAGGCAAAGTATTCACAGCTTCTAGGATGCACCTACAGGTCTTTAATCATTACTGGATCTTCATTCATGGAGGCTTACTGCTTCCTTAGACCCTACACTGCACTGTTCTTAGTTCTTCCCATTCTAACTGCCAAGTGTGGGTCCCAGGGAATGCTACACACGTATGGCCACTAATACTTCCCTGAGCTACTTAGGGGATGTATCTGGGAGCAGATCTAATGGTACGTTTTACTGCTTCACCACCTAAGGGCATCACAAAAGAAGCAGCTTTTAGAAGGGGCTACGAAGAGAAGGTGTTAGTGGGATCACAGGAGAGAGCACATTCCCAAACAGCTGTGGAAAATAGAATGCTTGAGTAGTGCCTTTACCCTTGGATGTGATCACCATTTATAATAAACACTTATATGCTCTTTGTTTTTTCCCCTCCATGTTAGTTACTATTTCCAGATATTGTCATTAGTGTAGGCTTGACCGTTGCCTGCATAGCATGTGATACAGAAACTGAATGCATGACAAGAAAATTGTGATGGCAAAGACTCACCTGACAACAACATCATAGTCATCAATTTTTAACCCCAATGACTTATTTGCAAGTACTCCACCATTTCCCACAATAATACATCGCCGGCAGCTGAGACTGTGGAAGAAAGAGAGGAAAGAGGTGATTTTTGTAACACAACTTCAAACACCCCGAGCTGCAAATACTTAGCTTGCACCTGAGAACTATAGAAATCTTTTGGAATATTAAGAATTAAGGGGAAGACAGAGATACACTTGATCCCCAGCTCACCCCATCATGCCCAGGCATTACACATGATAAACTGCTTTCAACACCTCACACCACGTGTGGCCTAATGAGATGAGCTGTCAGGACAAGCAGCTCCTCTCCCCCCACACCCCTGGTATGATGGGCTTGAATCGAACCCATCTGTTTACTTAAACCTTCTCATTATTCATTTAGCGCTGAAATAACAATAAATCAGAGGCTTAGTGAGGAAGTCCTCTCTCCAAGCAATTTTCTGAGTGCAGGCAGATCCTGCCAGGTTATCTGGGGTACGCTCACCTTGCTGAGTGCAAAATTGCTGCAGTTATCATGAGATTTCAAGAGACAAAAACCCCATTAAGTGGATAGAAAAAGGACACACACCCCCGCTCCTGTCCAGTAGAAAACATATATTGGAGACACAATGGGTGAGGAAGGGGAAGGAAAATAACCTTAATTAACAAAGAAACAGGAAAGAGAAGGAAGAGAACACTTTATTGTGGAACCGCGAGTCACGAGAACTCTCTGCAGCAGATGTTAAAAAGTGATTTCGTTTTGAAGATGGAGAGAGGACTTCTTTCCAGCCATCTAATCCCAAATGCAGCTGGCTCTTCTGGCAATGTGCCTCCATCTCTGGTAGTTCACTGAAGGAATACGTGTCTGTAGAGCCTTTTTCGGAAAGGGTCCAAGGCAATCAGTTGTTTGGAGCAGATCTCTGGGCTAGGCGGCTGTCCTAGTCCCAGGCACAGGCGACTGATCTCTTCTAGGCTGTTCTCACTGTGATCAGTCTAAAAATCCAGCGTGAAGAAAGCTCTACTTATGTGGGGTCCATCTTTGCAGAGTGGGGCTGGAGCGCACTTAAAGACTCAGCTAACCCGCTGACAGAGCCATTAGCTGGAGATACACACAGAATTAACAGCACCAAGAAACGCTGAGGAACATCTTCCCCAGCCCAGGTAAAGTTTCACTGCAGATCTCAGCCTTTCCAAAAGAAAAAGCTCCTCGAGAAGATGGACAGTGCTCAGTGAAGTGCTCAAGAAGTGCCCAGTGTTCGTGTCTCTAAAAGCCCAAGAAGTGTGGATGTTTCTGATAATCAAATCACAATAGAGAAAGAACTTTATAGGCAATGGCACAGAAAAAAAAAATACAGTTCTGGTGACAAGGAGAAAGCAGAGGCAAGATCTGGTTCAGGCAGTGTATTGTGTCAAGGAGGGAAGGGAAATGGTCAGCCCCAAGTACACCCAACCGAGTGACAAAGGTGGTTACAGCTTTGTCAAAACCTTTAAGGAAAAGGTGCTGCAGGAGGGAAAAAAAGACGTAGTTCAGTTCTGGCCAAGCAAAATTTCAGATGAAAATACGCTCTTTTGATGGTTACAATAAGAACGTTTGACCTCCTAAACAACAGACTGCTGGGTAAAAGACTATAATTTCTCTACCCAGTTGTCTCTGAGCCACGACTTTTCTTAAT
>NW_009259589.1:231183-237359 GCF_000687185.1 Egretta garzetta
CCCACTATCCCTTTCCCGCGTACGGTTAGGATGCTAGCTCCTACCAATTTTGAATAAAGATATATTTATTTCAGCCTCAAACCACTTAATTGCATTCTTCCCTTTTCTGCTAAATTAAAGCACCATCTACTGTCAGCAGTCCCTTCCACATCTGCATGTGATCCACTTACTGACAAACCACCGTGTGTAAACATCTGCTTCTAGGTGGATAATCAGTCATGGGTCAGACTGGTGAGCATGAGCCACTACACACGAGATAAAAGAACCAGTTCCACCAGCCAAAGCTGTTCCATCAGCCTCTCTTCATGGCCCTGCGCCCACACCGCACTTGTAGACTGATCAAAGCCCATTCTTAATTTTCTCTTGACCGTACGAACCAGAGCAAGCTCATTACATCTCTTACAGTATGGCAGCTCTCCTAGATCTTGAGTCACATTTGCAGTTATCTCTCTGAACCGTTTTCAACTTCTCCCCAAATCTCCGAAGCACTGACTCTGGAAGACCAGCATGCGGAGCTAATGCTTCTCAAAGCAGGGCCCCTTTTACACAGAGGTTTTATGTATATCATTCCAATGTTCTTTTTATAGTCATTGGTTTGCAGAAAATAATCCTCGTCTTGTAAGCACGATCTGTTGTCACCTCTGAGATGCCTGACTTTTGATTTGGCTCCAGTAAAGGATTCCTCAGGAAAGGGCCCTGTGAAAAGGTCTGGACTGACCCAGTCCTGCTACTCCATACTTCCCCAGTCTTTGGCTCTAGCAAATTTTCCTAGTGTAATTTTACATTTCCTACAGATTGGTTTTAACCACTGTGAACACCTGCTGGCAGGATTACACTAGAAGTGTCACTAAGGGATTAATTCTCAACCCTGACAGTAACTTTTTAAAGCTGTGTGACATATCCCACTCCTAAAAGGACATGTCTACAACAGTGTTATGTGGAATCAGCATATAATGGACTGAGACAAATAACTAATGCCTATCTTAAAAAGATTACCTTTATCAGTCAACCTTCTAGTTCATCTAAAAAACCCCACCTTCATCTACAGGACAAGGTTTCATTTCCACAAAATCCAAGATAACTGACATCAATTATGCTGCCATCCTAGCTCTGTTCCAGGTCTAACTTTCCAGGATTTTTCCTGCAAAACGGAGCTGATCAACTTACAGCCACCTCTTTGTCATTTCTCATACTTCTCCAGGAATGGCACAACATTTGCTGGTCTATCCAACATTCCAAGAAGGGTTACAAAGCAAACAGTAATAACAAAAAGAACTCTTCATTTAACTCTTTAAATACTCTTTAGTGCTTACTGATTTAAAAAGATATATAATTGTCATTTAACATTCTCACAGTTACTAATAAAATAGAGAAAGTACTTAATTGTTGCTGTACAATGGGACAACATCATTCTATCTTCACCCAAATAAATGAAACAAATACTTAACAGAATGGTTCTGCCTTCACTCATCATAACTGATAGGTTAATCACCTTTGCCCAGCTTCATGTCTGAACCACTCTTATACCCTGGTGGTCTTGACATATTCAGATGTGTCCTCCTTTTTCCTTAAGTCCACAGGTAAGACTTTTCATTAGTATCTTTTTGACACTAAGGTCTAATATTTGATCTTCTAGCAGCTTTTTCTTAAACGTCTTTCAAAGTCCTCTGCCCACTCTCCTTGCAAAGCTGCAAGCTTCTGTCACACACTCAGAAGACAGTGCTCAGGTGCAGATTGCTATCTTCAGGTGCACATGATGAAGATATGGTGAGTCTTGGACTTTGCCTGGGTTCTGCACATCAGGCACGTACATCAAGTCTGGGCAGCCAGGACTGTTTTGATCAAGACAGGCAGAAAGGTGAGCTGGCTTGGTCTCACCAGCTTTGGCAATCACACTGTGGGACAGTGAGAAGATTGCAGGGCCACCCTAATGGCACTGTGGAAGGGCAGCATTGGGCAGGGATGTCAGGCACCTGACTTCACATCCTGACCAGAAGTTTGGACACTTGGCACCAGCATAGCTGGGCTCCTTCACAGCCAGCACTGGCTGACAGTGCCTGAGCATGGGAAACCTGCAAACTCACTCCTGGCTCCAGGCAAGTTTCTGGCTGAAGAAACACACCGTGCAGGCAGCATCAGTTACAGCTCAATTGTTTCTCCACAAAGAAGTATGCAAACACCTTTTTGTTTGTTTACACAGGATGTCAAAGCTGTATTTCTTTACCAGAAGAGCTCAAGGACTGAACACATTGGACATAGTCCAGGTTCCAGTTTGCTACCAGGGTGGTAGGAAGGAGGGTCACGGACTCTCCACACCAGACAGACTTTCCCTAAAGCCCTAAGCTGGGAGCTGCAGCCAGAGGTACCTCTTCTTGACACAGATGCTCAGAGGTTGAGTTCATTTACACGAAACCCAGGATTCACACAGATCTTCTTGAACAATATAGCACTGAAAACACATCTATGCATTGTAGCAATTGCTGCTTCCTCTTATCAAAGCGCTTTAGGGATTTGTCAGGGGAAAAAAACCACAAAGTCTGCCTTTACGCAATTTTGGAACTAAAGGCTTTGAGGAAAGATATAACAGAATAATTAAAGAATACATCTTTAGGGTAACTGGTGCTTAGGGAGGCTTAGCATATTCTGGTTTGATCTGGCTGCTGCTACTTTAACTGGTGCTATAACCTGAGCCAGAGGGACGCACACGTCTCTCCTGCTCTGCCAAATTCTTTCCTCACTTGTTAGTTTATATACTTCATTAGTAAAGACTGTGTTAGTTATAAGCTCAAACTCCCAGTTTTCCTTCATCACCACCTGGAGGCAATACAAAAGGGTCAGTTGGGTTTTTATATTTATGTCTTTTCATAGGAAATTTACAGGTCATCACTGCAGAGATTTAACCCAAAAATCCACTGAAGTTCAGCCAGCAGAAGAGACATGGAACTAGAAGCCAAACCCTGATCGATTTTCAGAATGAGGAGCAGGCCACTGGAGGAGCCATCAAAGCAAGCAGTGAAAATGTCAGTGAGATAAATGAGCCTTGGAAAAGCCAACAGAGGGCAAGAGAACCCTCAAGTGTCAAAGACGAGGCTCACCGACACCTGCGTTAGGGAGAAAGACGTGCCAGCTCTGAAGGAAAAGGACACTGATTCTAGAGAAACTCCCCTGGATCCCCCATCTTTTCCAGAAAAGCTCAGAGCTGAGTTGCAAATACCCTCACAAACACAACGGCAGCTTTACCTACCTCCTGTCCTGGAGCCCAAGCAGGTTACTATAAGCAGTTTGAACACAAAGGTGCTATAGTAAGAAGTCATGAAGAAAACTAAGAAAGCACGGCATCGCTTACACTATGTTACAGGCGTGAACTATAGCATTTGTTCACATGCCCTCCAGCTGCTGCGAGTTATTAACACAACTCTACTCACAATGGAGGGATTAGTAGGAGTGAGTTGACAAAGCTGCTTTGGGATGATGAAAAGTGTACGCATACCTGGAAGGATTGAGTTTGCCTCATTTCAGCACCATATCGGTACATTGTGTGTCAGGAAAGGTGCATCAGGATGCCCTTTTGGCATGGAGGTAATCAAACAAACAAGTTCATTTCCAGGGCTTATGGGAGGCAAGTGAAGGTAACATCTCAAGGGACAGCTTTGTGAAGGAGAACAGAAATGGAGAAGCTTGGGTGGGGACAAGACCAAAGCCTTGGTGTAGATCCCCCACCATACAACTCTAATCCCCTCTTTCCTTCCTGTGCTCTCACGCACTGCTCTGACCTCACCCCTCCTGCCTTTCCCACCCTTCCCCCGGGAAAGCTGCGTTCAGCGTGTGGTTACATGAACACGCGCTTCAATAGCCTCAGTAGCACCCACCCTCCGAACCCAGCCCCAGCCCTCACCCTCCGCCTCGCGTGCTGCCGCTGCCACAGCGCTGTGCCAATGCCACTCTTCAGTGGAAGGGGAGCTCTGCAAATGACATCACCGGGGTGACTTGGGTTAAGAGAAAAACTTTTCAATTGGAATCATTTCAGTGACCCACTTTAAAGTCCCTCTTCAAACAACAGCAACAGCACAAGGAGAAGGTAGGGAGCTACAGTCTGAGAGCAGGCAGCAGCAGCTCTCATGTATATACGAGGCAGCAAATACAGCTTCTTAGACTGGCTTTGCCAACAGAGAAAATGTTGGTGTAACTCCATCCTGAAGAGAAGGTGAACCTGGAGCTTTTTCCCTGTGGCTAGAATCAGCCCACTAGACTTCTGAGTGCCTACAAGTGGAAGGGTTCACAAGATCTCCTAAGTCTGACCCCACCGACTTCAGCTGTATCTCTTATCTAACGCTTCTGCAACCAGGCAAATTTTTTCAGCCCTTAATCATAGAATGGTTTGGGTTGGAAGGGTCCTTTAAAGGTCCCTTAAGTCAGGTCCCCTCCAGTTGCTCCAAGGTGGTGAGTAAAGGGGAAAGATCTGGACTTTCTCCTTGACCAGCGAGCAGTAAGGGAGTGAGGAGAATCTCAAGGCTCTGCTCCCAGCACACTAGAGCTGCCACAGAGTGGAACCGTTGGGCTCTGCTTTGAGCTTGAGACAAGATGAGAAAGTAGCTAACCTTCCCTCATCAGTCTCCTCCATCAGCTCTTCTGGAATCCAAAATGGCAGATACCCAAACCCACTGTAATTCATTGATAATCACGGCTGAAGAACATTCCTGGAAGCATACCCAAGTCTTCATCTATGCCCTACTCACCAAGAAGGTTCCCAAGAGCAGCAGTGTGGCAGTAGCCTTAACACCTCCTACAGTACCCAAGCGCTCTCTCGTAATAACCCCTCTGTTGCAACTGCATCCACCTACTGCTTTAGGCTCTCTCTTTGTGCCCTGCTGTCCCAAGCCTTTCTTGTCCCTTTTTCCCACATCAGCTTCAATTTTTATCTTTCCTAAGACCTGCTCACAGGAGGACATCTGGGAGGTATTTGACTATTAGGCATATGTACTACACAACCAACATCCAGAGTACTTCCCCAAGATATCGGTGTGTTTACAAGCATACATATCACCAAACCCTGTTACTGCAATACTACAGAAATACATTTCTAGCCTGTTCCTTAGGTCTCGTTCACACTTGATATCTCAGGGACTTTGCATACGTTTCATGAAGGCTTGAGGTTCTTTCCTATCTCTGCACCAAACCCATTATAAAGAATGTAAACCCAAAGTGAGCAGCTCATCCTAGAGTGGCTATATTTCACAACCTCCTGAGAAACTACTTTTAAAAAACCTGAAATATTCCATTCCTCAAAAAACAGGTGAGCAGCAAGGGTCACAATTACATTAACCTTCACTGCAAGAATCTTCCACCTGCCCCCTGTCATTAACACTAATTTCCCATGAGCAACCTTCTGAAAGAGTCCGTATGTGGACTTTTCAACAGATTAAAATCTTAACTCTCCAACCAGAGCTGAGCTAAACCCCAGATGGGTGAGAGTCTGTTGTGTGCAAAATATCTAAGAAGGTAATTTGTAAAATGATTTTACCTTCTGGACATCATTTCTCACATTAATCCAAACTCTGAAGGCTAACCCTATCCCACATTGCTGTGAGGCAAGGCAAACTTCAAAGCAACCTAAATTAGCACAGCAGACTGCAAAAAATGAAGAATAAACTTTCACATAGAGAGTAACTCCCAACTCTAAGTACAGCAGGCAAGCTCTACCATCAACATGAGAGATGTGTAGAGCTACAGAAAGGCTGGAAAAGCTTATGAACTTTGTTGTGGAAAAGTGGGCAGAAGCGGAGCTGGGCCAGGAAATTAGACCAATGTGTTTAGAAAGCAGGAACTGTGGTGTTAGTCTGGGTTCAAGGAAGTACCACTGCCTGGAGAGAAGCAGTACCAGGACTTCGAAAAGAGATCATGCCCCAATAAAAATCTCTGACAGCTTCTGAAAGAAACCACCTCTAATCTGGGAGGTGGCACTAAACCAAAACTGCAGCACAAAGGGAAGGAATGACAGAAAAGCAAGGGTAAGAAAGATTAAAGGACTATCATTGGGGAGCTGATTGTAAACATGCCAGTGAGTTTCAGAAGCAACCTCTATAGCAGAACTGAAGAATCAAAGGAGCTTCTTCTGAAGGCATCAATTCAAAGGCCACAGGACCCAGGAGACTGCTATCGCATCCTGGCACAGGCTT
>NW_009259589.1:237458-241946 GCF_000687185.1 Egretta garzetta
AGCCAGTCCCTTCTTTCCCTCTAAGAGTTTCTTGTGATCACGTTGCTTTGTCAGAAAGGCTCAAAAAGAATAATATGTTTATTGAAAACCTACTATTTACTTCTTTGAAAAAGGGCAAGAGGGTGTATTGTAACACCATATAAAACAACAGATTAGGAAAGAGTCAAACGGTAAATGCTTTTTTCCTACTCATGTTTGATTTAATGGAGGTCTCCAGAGTTTACAGATTTACTGGAAAGAGGACTCAGTTTCCAGCTCCTGATATACCTCCAAAGCACAGACACATTTATTGGCAATAATTTCTGGCAAAAATATCTAGCAAAATTTATTTAGGACATGTGGAAAATAATCACTTCTACTCCTTCTATTCTAAAGGTCTCATCTTACCTGTCAAGAGCTGGAGTTAGACGGTAATCTTTGGTTGCTGACAGGATGGCTTTGATCAGATTATCTGGGGAGAAAGGAAGAAGACATTAGGAACAAGTTCTCCCTTCTAATGGAAATGAAAAACAAAGTGATGTAAAGCATATGAAGCAGTTACTTGGAGGAACTGAAATAAGGTTCACATTAGGAATAAACACTTTAACTTGCATATTCCTATTTTCTCTGGACAATGACCTTCACACGCTGGCTGCAAAGACACGTTGTGTGCCAAATTCTGCTGCAGTGTGCAAATGCCTTGCACAGAGTGAGTGACAGGGAACACACACAGTACACTTTAAGGCAGTGGTTTCATAGCCACTTCCCCGAGATTGCAGTTTCACTAACACTTCAGACGTGAGAAAGTATCATTGTCGATGCTTGCTTTCCAACAAGCCTTTATGCAGTTGAGCTGTGAACTGGATGCAGGAACAGAACTGGGTTAAAACTGATGCTTTTTATTATCCCGGGTTACTTCTAGTTTAGGTTCAGTTCCTCAGTCTGGCTTTCTTCAAGGCAGAATCCAATTAAACCATCATAGTTGCTTGAAGAAATGCCCATGGAACCACAGCCTACACTGATACCCAGTGAACGCTGCAGCAACCAGATGGTGTTAAGTTATGCAAGCATAGATACACACAGAAATTAAATGTATTAAATTGTAGAAGCACAATGATTGCACATAAATAATTCTATCTACTATGGAAATTTTTAAGCCTAACTCCTTCTAGATTTTGTCCTTGGTCCCTAATTTTTCCACCCCTCCCTCCCGTAAAGGTCCAAACTCCTTTACCATGACCCATCCAGGGCCAAGAAGCAGCAATGCTTTGGCTAGTTTGGATTCACAAATGCACCAGTAACTTCAGAAAGGCTGTACTGGGTCTGACAAAAAGTCCATCTCCAAACCCTGACTCTAATGGTGGCCTGAAATTCTCTTCTACCATGTAATTATTTTAAAATCAGGGATTTCATGTGTCAGATATGGCTTCTATGTATCTGGCAACCCTCAGTGATTTCTCTTCCATGAGCTCAGAATCCTCTTGGATCCACATGGACTTTCAATCACTTCCCTTTCCTGGTTTTGAATATGGCTTCTCTGAGCTTCATTTATACTGGAAAAGACTCTGAACAACCCTTCCACTTTCCTTGGGAGACTGCAAATGTCTATCATATCCTTCCCTTAAACGTATCAGTTCAGTCCCCTTCCACTTTCCTTGGGAGATGTCTATCATATCCTTCCCTTAAACGTATCAGTCAACTTGTTCAAAAGTTCTTAGGAAACAACCAGTCAAAAGGAATAAATAAGTCTAATTTCTGTACAAAAGATTAAAAACGACACAGGAACATTAAGAAGACTGACACCAAGTAACTGTTTACAGTGAACTTAAATAGCATTCCTGATAGACACTACTTACTGCAATTAGCAGGAGTCCCTTTCAAATAAAGACCTCTGCTCTTATTTCTCTCTCTCTCTGCAGAAACTACATGATGATGGTGTGGGACGAACGCACAAGCTCGAGGCAGCCCACGTGCCAAACAGCTTTGAACCCGACAACAAGCTGGTGGGACGCACAAGGTAGACATACAAAGGTGATAAACAAAAAACTCTGATGGGGAAGTTTTTGACATGGCATTACTGACAGCCCTTGCCAACCATTACAAGCTGGGAACTATGATTACTTTCAGAAGGTCAGTTCTGGAGTGGAGTAAGGGAAGAGGCAATTTGTAGGGTAAAACCAACTTACTGTGCTAACAAAATAGTGGTTTTGTTTAATTTTCCTTCATCTGAAGAATTTCTTTTGACGCATTGGCAGCAGGCTCCCTTCCCAAGAGGAATGCTATTTCCCCAAGTCTGCTGCAACAGCAGTAGGTTGTTGTGACCTCTAATGGCAGCATGCCACAGTCCTCTCCTTGGCCTGTCTCATACATTGACTTTTTCTGGACAGTACACGTTACTGTGCTGGTTTTCCCACACTCTCAGAAAAGAGATCAAAGGATTGCATGTCAAGGGCTGCAACCTCCCATCTACCAAGCTTTTCTTATGCCAGGTTTGCTCTACCACCCACAAGTTAACACTCTGCACTACTTGGAGGCCATCCTTTATACTATATTAAAAAACACATTAAAGGAATACAGTTGACTAATGCACTCAAATAATTCTGTTTTTCTCATCTTGCCAGCTAATTAGTAATGCCTTCATAGTGAATGCTCAGGAATGAAATATGACTACTTAAGGACTGGATATAGCAGCATTTACGATGGGGATGCTCCCCATTCATAAAATCATTTGGTTGGAAAAGACCTTTAAGATCATTGAGTCCAACCACACCTGTCCACTACTAAACCATGTCTTTAAGCACCTCATCTGCCCATCTTTTAAATACCCCCAGGAATGGGGACTCAACCATTTCCCTGGGCAGCCCGTTCCACTGCCTGATAACCCTTTCCATGGAAAAATTTTTCCTAATATCCAATCTAAACCTTTCCTCTCGTCCTATCACTTGTTGCTTGGCAGAAAAGACCAACCCCCCCCACCTGGCTACCCCCTCCTGTCAGGTAGTTGTAGAGGGCGATAAGGTCTCCTCCCCTCAGGCTCCTCTTCTCCAGACTACACAGCCTCAGGTCCCTCACCCTCCATCAGCCACTCCCCATCAGTCTTGGGCTCCAGACCCCTCACCAGCCTTGTTGCCCTTCTTTGGATATGCTTCAGTCCCTCAATATCATTCTTGCAGTGAGGGGCCCAAAACTGAACACAGTATTCAAGGTGCGGCCTCACCAGGGAAAGGATGACTTCCCTGCTCCTGCTGGCCACACTATTTCTGATACAAGCCAGGATGCCGTTGGTCCTCTTGGCCACCTGGGCACACTGCTGGCTCATACTCAGTCAGCTGTCAACCAGTACCCCCAGATCCCTCTCTGCCAAGCAGCTCTCCAGCCACTCATTCCCAAGCCTGTAGCGTTGCATGGGGTTGTTGTGACCCAAGTGCAGGACCCGGCACTTGGCCTTGTTGAGCCTCATACAGTTGGCTGCAGCCTACTGATCCCGTCTGTCCAGGTGCCTCTGCAGAGCCTTCCTACCCTCCAGCAGTTCAACACTCCTGCCCAACTTGGTGTCATCTGCAAACTTGCTGAGGGTGGACTTGATCCCCTTGTCCAGTTCGTTGATAAAGATATTAAACAGAACTGGGCCCAACACTGAGCCCTGGGGAACACCACTTGTGACCATCTGCCAACTGGATTTAACTCCATTCACCACCATCCTTTGGGCCCAGCCATCCAGCCAGTTTTTTACGCAGCAAAGAGTATGCCTGTCCAGGCCATGGGCAGCCCGTTTCTCAAGCAGAATGCTGTGGGAAACAGTGTCAAAGGCTTTACTGAAGTCCAAGTACACTACTAAGCAGGTCACCTTGTAATAGAAGGAGATCAGGTTGGTCAAGCACGATCTGCCTCTCATAAACCCATCTTGACTGGTCCTGATCTGGTTGTCCCGGACATGCTGTGTGACGGCACTCAAGATGATCTGCTCCATGACCTTCCCCAGCACTGAGGTCAGGCTGACAGGCCTGTAGTTCCCCAGATCCTCCCTCTGGCCCTTCTTGTAAATGGGCATCACATTTGCTAACCTCCAGTCAACTGGAACTTCCTTGGTCATCCAGGACTGCTGACAGATGATGGAAAGGGGCTTGGTGAGCACCTTTGCCAGCTCCCTCAGTATGCTTAGTTGTACCCTGTCCTGCCCCATAGACTTGTGTGTGTCTAATTGGCCAAGCAGGTCATTAACCATTTCCTCTTGCATCATGGGAGCTTTGTTCTGCTCCCTGTCCCTGTCTTCCAGCTCAGGGGGCTCCCATCATCCAGAGAGAAAACACAAACAAACCAAACAACAATATAGGACATTCAATACAGATTATGAATAGCTAAATAGGAGATACCTCTTCAGCAGCCCCCACAGTCCAGCAACACATGGCATCCAAGAGGTTTGGAAGTTGCACGAATCACAGTGTTATCATTCAAAACTGCTGAATGAAGCTCAATAAAAGACAAAGTACTTCACTGCCAGGTGTTGAC
>NW_009259589.1:241986-277840 GCF_000687185.1 Egretta garzetta
TAGCACCTTCACTGGAAGCCAGGAGCAGGAGCCACAAGAACTAACAGGAAAAGCTAATGGCCTGGGCAGGGGAGAGGCACTAGATCTTCTTCATTGACCTGGAACTCTACTAGAAGATGGATGCTACACTGCTGCTGCAGTGGGCACTTGCATTTGGCACCTTGCTCACTGGCACCAGGATGGAAGGACAAGACCTTCTTCAGAAGGAGCTTCTGTATCTTCTTGGGGCAAGGGTTGAAGGATCAGCAGATGCTGCTGTGGCTGATCTGCAACCTTCCACAAGACAATGAAGATACCCACAATAGAGAACCACTGGCAGGATCTTTTACCACAGCTGGGTCAAGGTGGAGAGTCACCTGAAAGCACTACTGCAAAGACTAGTATCACAGATAGCAATGTGCAGGACACAAAGCAGTGTTCCTCTCCAGACTATGACTAAAGAATATCAGGCACCAGGAAAGCAGGTGCATTATGGAAAGTTAATTGATGGAGCATGCTTTCTTCAGGGTCAGAAACTGAAAGGGTGATGAGCATAGTCTGCCTTATATACCTATGTACTGAGTGATAATAATGGGTGCAAGCACATGTACAAATGCTACAAACAAAAATTCTTTCCTTTCAACAGGATTTGTGCATAGCCATTGGCTGAATACTGATCTGTCAAGGACTGAAAACAATTTTTGCAAGGATAAAAGAAAGGCTAAGACTTCAAGACCCAAGCCACTGAGACTGCACCAATGCATGCACAACATGACCAGTATCCCCGTGGTCTAGGCAATAACTGACATGTTCTACCTTTGTGCAGTAGCTTCTGGGCAGATTAAAAAAAACTTCTACAGAACAGTGGAAGAAAGGCTACCAAACCAGTTTTGATGTCATACACATAGATACTAAACTTCTAAACAACTTATACTAAACCATTACCTGATTTAGGAGCAAATCTGACCAGCAGCAGACCTGGTATGCTGCACCTCAGCCACAGAACCCCTCCACTGGGGTGGGACAGCAGTGGGAACAGCTGGCACCCAGGGCAGTGAGTTTCTTTGGGGCAGGCATATTCTTAAGGGAGAGGGATAGAGCTCGTGATGGGGACCTACTTGCATTGAACACAGCAAAGAACAAAGAACACAGCAACCCAGGATCAGTGTTTCAGGGGAGCACATTTTGTTCCTGATAACCGTCAGCTTTTCTCCATTCACCCTTCTATTTTATTTTTTGTTTTTTTAAAAGGCAACAGCTGCGTACGACCCTTGCTTTACATGAATCCATGCTTAAAGGAAAGATTGCTTTATTAGGGCAACAGCTATGCAAACAATTTGTTTTGATTTTTTTTTTCCCCCTCAGATGGTTTACCCAGGTTGTGAAGAAACCATGGCATGGATGCAGACGCAATGCTAGCCCAGACACAACTTCTCTCTTGCTTGGCAAGTGAGAAGAACATAGTGGTGGGTGTGCTCTGCTGTGTATACTGTGCACCAAGGAGGGGCCAGGAGGGGCCTGAGTATACATGTTCTGAGTAATACAAAGGAAAAACCCCTTCCTGTTACAAGCAACAGGTATGCGTGCATTCACCTCTTGCTTCCAGGGCCCAGGTGCGCAGCCAGCTCAGGTGTAACAGAATTCGTTACTTCACGTCCCCATTCAAACAGGTCTCTCAATTATCTGAGGGTCATTTCCAGTCTGGAAAAGTTTCAGCTACTTTTGTTAAATGCAGAACACAGCACATCAGCCCAGCAGACATGTCTCAGCACCGTATGCCCAGAAACATGAACCACGGAGAGCACGGTGCAGAGACCTGCGGGGCTCCATGGAAGGTCAGCTCAGACCAAGCAGAACTTATTACCTGCCATTTACTGCTGGCACAGAGGCAGCTCCCGCAGATCCAGCAGCTCTACGTTGTGTTTAACCTGGACAAGGAGAGCTGGCAGCACTTGTACCATGGCTACCTTGCATTCTCCATGGAATCCTTCAGACATATGGAGGAGGCAGGAACAGAACAGCTCAGGCAAAACCATGCACTTCTTCCCTGTCACTCTCCTCCCCTAACGAGTATGCATAAAAGGTGAATTCACCTTTGAAAAGCATTTAATCTTTGGCCTCTTTCCAGCTGCCAAAGAGGCAGCCCAGCAGGTGATAATTAGCTGCATGTTTTGTGAAATACAAACTTCCCACTGGAAATGGAATTCAAACACCAAACTCGTCTCATGCAGATCATCCGACAGCCATTCAGTGGCCACAGTTTTGGTGACCACTTGAAGGCTGAGTAAACCCAACAGCAATATTGCTCCCTGTGCACTGTTCCTCCTATTCATCCTCATGAGATTCAAGGCAGACGTTACCAATACTAAATCCTTCCTCCAGTCTATAGTCAAACTCTGGTGTTTAAATGGCAATGACAGTGCCATCATCCTTAGGGCTACAGATGTTAGCTGCCCTGGGAGTGGCAGACCATTTTTTATTTATGTTAGCTCCCATAGTTCACATAAGAAAGAGCAAACTGTAATGCAGTGGTTCTGCTTACCTGAAACCATCCATATCATAGAATCATAGAATGTTTTGGGTTGGAAGGGACCCCTAGAGGTCATCTAGTCCAACCCCCCTGCAGTGAGCAGGGACACTGCTAACTAGATCAGGTTGGTAGGCATATGGTGTGGTAGGCATAAGAACATAGTGTACATACATATGTTATATATAGGGAGGAATGTTTGTGCTGTTTCTTTCTAGTTGTAGTATTGGGCAAGTGAACTTATTCCAACAGTAAAAATACGTGGCTTTTATACAGCTCCTTCAAGTCAAAGGCTAGAAGGTGACACATACACATGCATATGTAAACATACATGCATATTCCCGAATTCACCGTCTCAGGTGCTCCACCTGTTCTCCTAATTTCTGAAAGCATTAAATGCCTTTATACTCCGAGAGAATCAGACTTACTGAAGGTCACAAGGCAAATAAGGGACATAACTAGGAACAGAGTAAGATGTCTGACTTCTAGATGATAAGGAGGCCTCTGCAAAGGCTTTCGTCTTCAGACAGCCCTCTGGCTTACATGTTCTTCACATGGGTCTGCTACTATAATGATAAATTAACGGAAATGAACACCAATATCCTACATTTTCACCCTCACCTTCTCCCATTATTAAATACTGAACACATCACCAGGACAACCAATCTACTGCAGTCTTCTGCAACCATAGTTTGTTTATTATATTTTTTCTTGTCATGGAGAATTTAGGAGAGCGGGAGATTATTTAACCCATTCATATATCAACCACTATGCACACACTATTACTACACAAACAAAGCAAGAAGCCTCTGCACATTTTCCTCCCATCTAGAGGAGGAGTTGACTATATTTATCTAAGAATCCTGAGTTATCATGACACATTCTATCAGCTTTCCCTTAAAACATCAGAAGATTCAAAAGCAGCTCAGGACTGCATCATTTCTCTGAATGCAAGTACGTCTTGACTTCAGGTTGACCCTGAAATTTTCAGACATTTGAAAAAACTAAAAGTAAATAGTTAGAAATTAGGCAGGCAGTGACCACACAGTGAGAACCAGTCTAAGTTTCAATTCTGGCCTTTTTCTCTGTTATTTATGTGGAGGAGTGGAGACCTTCACTGTAAATGTCAAAACCACTTAACATTGTTGTTTTAGATGAATAAGCTTCTTGATTCTATCATTAAAAAAAGATGGGAGCCTTCTCCACTCCACAGGGATTACTGAGGGCATTTCACAGGGTCTACCTTCAGGCAAATGGGGCTGTTGCTGCACTCTCAAGTAGCCAAGAGGAGAGGCTGTCATTTTTCAAGTTGTCCATACCACCCATCTTCCTCAAAAACCAGCAAGTCTACGTGGCCTTATTGCCACCAGTAAGTATTTGAATACCATGCATTAGGGTCAGGGAATAGTGTACTGCTGCGGATCTTCGTATTTGCCCTGCGAGCTGTGGTCGGTGCCCATCTCCACAGCTGGTCACCCATCTGCCACACCTCTAGCCAGCGCTTCAGCAGGGCATTGGGGACCAGCTTCAGCTTTTGGGAATACACTGATGAGAGTGAGGTTGATAGATATCCCTGAAGCATGCCAGTCTCCTATGCATATGGGTCCCTGTCCCGTGATAACAGAATGCCACGTGTGTGTCAGCTTCATGGGGATAGTAAGCTAAACACTATCCATGCTATGGATTAAACAAATCACAAGATTTACAAACAAGCTGCGAGCACAAACCGAGTGCATTTATTTTATTTTTTTTTTTTTAACACTACCTGGAAGTTCAGCTCTGTATAAAGTTCCTTCTTCAGCATTTTTTTCCCTTAAGATCTTGCTCCATACGGGAGCTGAGGAGTAATCTTTTACAGCAGGATGTGCCACCCCGGTGCCCAGCATGAGGCCATGGACCCAAGTCCCACCACATATGCTGTTCTCCAGCTCTCTCCCAGAAACACCATGTCCAGCTGTAGACTCACAACATTGTTCGTATCTTAGTGAAGCTGGGAATCCAGTGAGTACAACAGATATCAAAATGAGTCTGAAATTCCCTGTACCACTTCTTTTTATTATTGATCAGCTAACTTGCTGAGGTCTATGCAGGACAGAGCTTCCAGACAAAGGCTTCCAGACCTTAGAAGCAAATTGCAAACACGCAAACTGGCTCTCAAAGACAGTTAACTACAAACTGCAGGAATCTGTCCTCAAATCACATCCTGTGTGTAAATACAAGAGAACAGTTTCTTGAGGTCATTAGCTGTACTAGATTTAGTTGGTTTACTTGAGATACACCTTACCAACAACAGGACTTAAAACTGCCACAAATGAACATATCTCAGTACTTCCATTGATGATTTTTAGTGGTACTGAGACAAGAGATATATAGTGTTGCATAGATACAAAACACAAAACAAAAGAAAAAAAAAAAAAAGAAAGACTGAAGATACATGGTACCTCCCTAACAGTTTTAGGAAATCCTGGCATGCGTTAAATGTAAGCTCCACAAAGCCCTTAAGACCTTTTTTAATAACAAGATATAAATAAAATACATAACATTTGGACTCTTCATTTACATCGTCATTTTGAAGCCTTCAGGGATTTTTTTTTTCAAGCTTTTCTTCACAACCAAGAGTTTGTTTTTTTTTTTCAGAATACAAGCTTAGTTCCCAACATAATCCCAGGGCTTGGAAAGTTGGAACGTTGATTTAAAAAACAATTATGCCAAAAAATGGGCAACATTTTGCAATAACCATGCATTAACCATTTTGATCCAAACTCAAGTTTGATGCACAGGGAGCAATAAAGCCTGTAGAAACAGGCTAATTCACACCAAATGAAAACAGTCCTTGAAAGATTCACAACGTGCTGTCCAAAGACAAGCAGGAAAATACAGTTGTTATAGAAGGCTGTTCTTCCCCTTGTTGCTGCATTTTTGGTGCCCCTTCACAGGTGGCCAGGCAACGTCTTCAAGGCCAAAAAACTCAGTAACTACTACAGTGATTTCTAATTCTTCTGACCCTTGCAGAAGCATTAAGATGTGGCCCTTCAAAACACAACTGTCAGAGAAGACCTGCTCTCCCCTCTAGAAGGTAAAAGTCAGAATAATACCCATGTCTCAACTGCATTTCCACGCTTCTGGGAAGAACTCCGATACGGAGTCGCTCAATTAACTGCAAACTTGGGGTCTGCCATCTCCCTGGGACACCCTTCCCTTCCCAGTGTGTTGGGAGAAAGAGTATTCTTAAGCACATTCAACAGCAAAGCATCGATTTTGATTGAAATAAGGGACTCTGCACTGGAGGGTTGTACTTTCATCAAGAGACCTCAAGACAGATTTGATTTAACTTCAAAATTCACAGCATAACTTCTCTTTAGAGGCTTTATTCAGTAATGAAAAGCTGATCCTCTACCTCTTCTGAAACTTTTAATTTTTATCCCTTCAAACCTCTCGTTTAATTCCTTGAGGCTATAAAATCAGCTAGATTCCCTGGGGAAACAGCAACATTTTTATAGCTATATTCCCATGCGATAATGGCAACTATTACCAATCTTGGCCAAATGTAAAATTCTAGTGGAAACTAGTTCAGAAATCTGCTTCAAACTCAAGAAGAAACAACAATCTTGTGTTAATACCTACTCTGAACAGAACTAACAGCTATACATGCTTGTGCTTCTTATTTGTTAAAGGAAGAACACACAAAGAACAAAAAAAAAATGCACACAGTAGGAAAATCATCTGCACAACAGAGTACAGCTAACAAAATAAGGACAAGGTTGGAGAATTAAAGCCGAAAAGAGACACCTCATTATCAAGCAGATGCAGTCAAATGCAGGGAAGGTGTCTGCATGTGGTACTTCAGCCTCCATAAAGAGCTGGAAGAGTAGGTTGGAAAAGACCTACTTTTCTGATAGTTTTTCTTTGGGTCAGCTGTAAATTTCACTGGTGATATCTAAGTGAATATGTTTTCTCAGAGATAAAGTATTGCTCATGCCAAGAAAGCTGATGTGGAAGAAAAAGCTATGCAAGAAAAGAACACGCATGAAAAGAGATTTTCTCCCGATAACATTTTGATATGCCAACTTTTGCACGCCTGAAAACTCAACATTTTCACTGAAGATGAATGACCTCTCCCCCATGAGACTAATGAAACCACTGCTAAGCAGCATTGAACCATGGCTCTTCCCAGAAGCACTAACACAAAGGAAAACATCCAAACAAAACCGAGTACAAGAACAATTAACCATTGCACAATACATCTATTAGCGTTGGTGCTCTGGGCAAAGACTTGATTTCTTTGTCACCGAACGTGTCACCAATTCCAGATGTCCCTCTTGTATCAGATGAAAACACAAAGTCTCCTGGCCAGTAGTACGTATTACATTTGATAAAACTGTAGCACTTCAAACACGTTCTTAATATTCTCTTATCACCATGGGCGAGAAATTGCTTCCTAGATTCCTGGTGGGAGGCAAATTCTGAGACGGTGACAAGACAGTCACTCCCTAAGAAATAAATATCACCTTCAAAGACAAACTGATTCAGGGCCAACAAAGCAGCCACTCTGCTTAAAACAATCTAGCAGGAACAAAGGTAGAAGTGAAGACCTATAATTACCGCTAAGCAATGACACAATTATGGACTAAATGCATGGAAGGGATATTACACGGATTATGTCTGCTTAGTTTTTTAGCGTACGCTGTGCCATATGTTTTCACTTAAGTTAAAAAAAAATAAAAATGCAGCAACTCTCCCGTCCTCCTTACACAGAGAGGATGCCAGATACTAGCTACTCTTTCTTATGAAAGCCTTTTATACGCTTCAAGCCACATGTACTGAGAAATTCTATTAATAGTCAGGTATTTCTCCAGTGTTGTTTGTTGCCCTTCTCCAAATAACTCTTTCCTTTTGCTTTAGCTACAGAGGTAAATTTGGGGAGGCCCTCTGGGATTAATAATCTTGCTAACACTATAAACAATTTTTCCATTGCTTATTCATTGACAAATTTAACCCTGAAAGCAGTGCACATGCTAGAGGATCTCTGCAACATTATGGACGACATGTGCATATTCATACCTCCATAAGTTACACTGATAGAAGCACTGCTAGAAAAGGGTGCAAACACAAAAGGCGACATTTCAATTTCAATTAAAAAAAAAAAATCTCCACGTAACTCATTTAAGAGCCTGAGATTGCTGCAGTCTCCTTGCTCTTCGCTGAAAAAGCTGCAAGAGCAGGCTTGGTGGGTGCTGGGAAAGAAGAATTCCTACAAGCAAATTAGACTCTTGCAAATGGTGAAACGTGGGAGGCACTCCGGCATCCCAGTTAATGCTGAAACAATAGGCTGGGACACAGGAGGGTGCTCGGCAGACTGAGCTGGCCCCCACAGGACATCTTGACATTTGTAGCTTTCAGAGTTCCAACTTTCTTGTTACAGTTTGATCTTCTCAACAACTCTTGAAGTTGACTAATTTAACTGTGTTCCTGAGTGACATCCCTCGCTTTGGCTGTATGCACACTAATAAACAAATCGGCAGCCGGGCACGGGCCCACATGAGTCCATAGCATTAGCACAGTCCCCGATGGTTTTCACCAGGGCCAACAAACATCCTCCCCTATAATTCTCATGCATTCATAGGGTCACAGGCTAATAATACAGGCCAGTGACCTTCCTTGGTAGGAAGCCTGAAAATAGCCACCCTCTTTTAGTGGGGGTCAGGGAGTTAACCTGTTTGAACAATGAGCTCAACTGCCTTCAGGACCAGAGGACAACCATTTTATTTATTAATAGAGATGGAATCATCGTTTCCAAGTGCTCACAGTGGCACATCCTGTTTCTAGATTCTGTCAAGTCATGTAGTAGGAGACAACAAAGCTCGACGTGGCACTGACAGTCTCATTTTTTAAAGTAAATGCAGTAAAATACGACACTGGCCTGTTTGACAACATGGTCATTCTTCATCATTTAGAAAAATCTTCATTCAGATTCTGAAAGATAACTTCATACGTTCACAGCAAGCTGCAGAAGTCACTAGGTGAAACCTAGAGCCACTGTTACACAAAAGTACTTGTAGTGTCCCTTTGTGGCGTCAAAACCTAATACACGCACGGCTCTTCAGAAATACGACATATCTATTGCTTTCCCTATTCTCTGCACACAGAGAAAGCAAGAGCTCCCGTGAAGGGCTACAGACATCTGTGATGATTGCAATGACACCTTCAGTCTGCTGCAGCAGCTCCAACATTCCTAATGGTTCTCAGCTCTGCTTTTATTCCAGGTCGCTGGGGATTGGGATCAAGTAATTAGGATCACTCCATAGTTCAGATCTTTGGTGAACAGATGCAGAGTCAACAAGTACAACATTGCCCCACTTAAGACAGTTTAAGAAAAAGGTACAACCGCCCCTCATAAACTCCTCTTCATCTAATACCTTGTAGGGGGCACTCAGAGACCACTGTTCAGAAAGAGCTTGCACAAGACTTCCTACCACATGCCTCATCTCAGAAAGTCCTGTTCATAAAGCAGTAGGGTCACCACCTGCTTATTCCTGTGCTTCTTTCATTTAGCAGCCAACAATTACTAAGGTGGTTAACTAATGATAGCAGCCGTTTCCAATCTGACATGAGATGTGCATTATTCCTACTGCAATAATCCGTTTCAGAACCAGCATAATTTGGGGAAAAGTCTAAAAACTTTCATATTCAGAACCAAATTCACCTTGAGGGCTTCCACATGCAAATGTTCTTGGAGATAGTGGAGCACTCTGGTCATAAAACCCCCTTGCATGGGCTAATGGCCAAATCAGGAAATGACCAATGGAGAGAAGGAGTGAACATCCCTTCATGAAGAAACGCTGTTAAGCTTTCTGTGTTACCCTGAGTACTTTTTAGCATCTGGAGATGGAAGAACTGTCTTTACAATCAGATTCTTTTTGAAGAAAATGAAGATCCCTGATGAACTGTGTCAAAATGATCAGCATACTGCCTTCTCCTTGATAAGATCGCCTATAAAGAGTGGTAGTTCTGCCTTGAAAATTTCTGAGACATTTCTACTCTTTCAGATGTAATTTATACAGACGTGTTACTCCAAATTAGTGCAGCTCAGTAGACAATGCTCCTCAAAAGATGCTTTCCCCTAAAGAATGCAAGACTTGTTCTTGCATCTTGGAATTGTTCTTTCTTGGACCAGTAAACACCAAGTGATGGATGAAAAAGGACTTCTTTCATGTTTTTTCAGAGACACAGCAAAGAAAAACTTAGCTAAAAGTCTGAAGAATAAAGAGAAACTTAAACAAGAGAAAGCAGAAATGGTGGATTAATCTCCAAGCTGCTAAGAATCTCTTGATTTCATAACTTCAGTACTTTCAAGCTACCACAGATTAGTTTCTAGAAGTTTCTTGGAACATGCAGCATTACTGAAAGTGAGCTCATCCTGCAGCTATATTTCACAGAAAATGAAAGCCATTTTGCACTTGGACTAGATCACAGTGACTTGAAAACGCCGGGTGATATTCACCAAAGCTATCAACAAAATCTTCCCATTACCAACCCAGTTACAGTTGGTGTCTATAAACACCGATCGCCTTTCCCAGTGTGATGCACGTTGGAAATCCCAGCTGATGGTGTCACAGGGCTTCCTAACGCACAGAGCAAAACTCCTGCCCCGTGTTTCAGCACAGGCATGTGTCTCTACAGTTTCTCAGCCACCCTGACCACTCTTTTTCCCATGCACATCCCAGCTCTGATAGTCTTCATCTCGCACCAGCACGTGACTGAGCTCCACACTGCCTGCCTGGGTCAGTTGTTTAGATATCATTAGATTGCCCCGACTAAAAGCCCTAATGAGGTGCTGATCCCATCATCCAATCACTCAGCTGAGCCAGAATGCATCCCGTGGGACAGCCAGAAAAGACTGATGCAAGAATTCCAAGTGATGTGTAACATGAAAGGGCGCCATTCGCATCGCTAGGACTCACAGCCTGTCAGCATGGCCATTAGAAATCCTGGGCTACAGAGATTTATAATTCAACCCTCCCACACACAGAACTTGCTCCAGACTGAAACTTGGCACAAAATTCAGTCCCAGGAGGGCATTAAAAAAATAACCCATTCAACGGTTTCCGTCCCATGGCTTCAGCTCACAGCCGTTTAAATAATGGCAATTTCTCATTTCTCTTTTTAACTGAGGAAATCCAATATAAAACACCAGATTTACATAACATTGCAGTGGTGATACAAGCTGGCAACAAACCCAGGGAGAAGGCTGCCAGAGCCATTCCGTCATCCCCTTTTGGTGAATTTCTCCATTTGGATTCAGTTTAATGGAATGATTTTTATTAGGTCTAGCTGACATCATGTGTAATCTGCAAATCCCACCTCCACGTTGGTCAGGCAGCTTGCCCTAGTTTTGTACACCTTGTGTGCCTGTTAGAAGGGGACAAGCCCTCCTGTGTTCAACGCAACCTTCCGCTTGTGCTGCCACTGTTATTTCTTTGCTGAAAACTGTGCTGGCTGATTTAGAGGACAGTAATTAGCTGCCTATTGAGCTGCAAAAGACCAACTGGACAAGGAATGGACATACACAAAACAAAGAAGGGAATTGATGCAAGCCAAAAGAAATTTGTCAGTAGAGCCTTTGATTTGATCAGAGATTGTTCTAACAACTACAACACCTGCTTCCACAGAGAGAGACAGACCCAAGCCCATTGTGGCTGCTCTCCTTTCGCCACCAGGTATTTCAATTCCTAACAGGGGCCAACTGTAATGTTGAGTTTGCCAGAGTAAAAAAAAAATCTTGGAAGTTGATGCAATGCCACAAACACTTCTTAATAAGAACACATCAGACTGCAGGAAGTCTGCAGCAAGTGACTGCTGTGAGCATAAGCCTTCTGCTCCACCACCACTCACCCAGAGAGGCTCTTGGTGGCATACGCGGGATAGCGAGGAGCTTGTGTCACCTACAAAATATACCATCTGCTGGTGGGCTACTGGCTCCCATCTTATCCGCACCAGCACCACTCTTGCTCTCCCACAGCATGCCCGAGATGCAGTCCCTGCTACCATGCCCCAACTGCAGGACAAGGCATATTACAAATCATCACTAAAGCATCTGACAGATTTTTCTATTTGTTATAAATGTCTACAAGTATCACAACTATAAAATAATTACACAACCAAATGCTATGAAAAGAAATGAAGATTTGTATCAGTGGTCAGACCCAAGGCTCCAAAACTCAGAAAGAGGAGTCTTTCCTGTTCTTCAGAGAATTACTGACTTAAAGGTACTTTAAATCAGTTTGGACTCTCTCTGCTGCTGTCAGCAAAGATGCTACAAGCTACAGCAGTCAATGCCAAAATGCTTCTTCCAGAATGTGGTGGTAGGTCTAAACTGCCATTGCTGCACTAACTCCCCCCCATGAACTAAACCTTCCTTCATGTCCCAGCTGCAAAAACGCTTTTGGGTTTCCAAGACCTACACGTACAATGCTTCTCTGGAACAGGAGAAAAAAGCTGAGCCAAGGGACCGCCTGAGCTTTCAAAACAGAAAAACAAGATGGGGCAAGCATCTGTAGAATCACCTTCTTTTTCAAGAGCTGTGCAGTTTTCTCCTACCTTGTCCTTTAATTCCAAAAGGGGGTACAAAGTCCCTGATACGTGCCCATTTCCTGAAGGAATCATCCAAGAACATTGGTGCCGGCTTCGAGAACCTGAGAAAACCAAAATGAGACAGAAATTAACTCCTGAACTAGGAAGGATAAATCTCTGTAGGAAGGTTGAGAGAATCCATACCTAAGTGTTGATTCTATATTCTCACCAGCAATACGGTAACATGGAAGATTTTAATTTTACCCAAAGACGCCTGCAGTGGGACAAATCTGTCGGGACTCTGTGCCATGAGGACACCCAAAATACTCAAGTTGTAAGCCTGGCATTCATTTCCACTCAGCAATTTAGAACTTCCACACTATTCATTTAGCTACAATAAGTTGTAAATTGCAACCAGAGTTTAGTCGGTTTTACTTCCAGCTTTGTAAGCACAAGCCAATTCATGTGCTGTCTACATGAACCTGTGAGGAAGGGGTCTTTACATTGTTCGTTACATATGGGTGTGCTGCTCTGTGCTGGTGTGGATGTGCTGGGCAATGCATGGGGAGAGCAAGGCTGGGGTTATCTGCTCCCGTGGCTGCTTCTGCCTCACTCGTGTGCACATACACAGCAGCTATCGTAACACAGGCAGGAAAGGAAACGGTTCAGGAGATCATGAAGCAGCACTTAGCTTACAGAGAACGGAAATTCAGTGCAGATGTAGGTGTTTTCTTCTGCATTCATTAACATATAAATGATTCAAGAGAGTTCCTTGCCAAACCAAACAGTTGTGATCTATCCAAAATCACAAAAGAGAGAACTAGTCCTTCTTAACTGTGTCATTAGGAGAATACATTATCCTAATTACACCCTCAACAGACAAACACAGCAGCTACTAAAATTTGTCTCTTCTAGAAATGATTAGTACAGTGGCCAGATAGAAGGAAACAATTAGCAAAAGAAACTACAGAAATACTAATTTTCATATGGGACCATTTCTGAGTGTACCAAGATCACTGCTAGAAAATATGCTAATACTATTAGCAATCTGTTCATTCAATCATATCAAAACAGTAGCAGGGATGTTCTGGATCAAATCAATCCCACTATGCTATAGAAACTGAGAAAGGAATGTACTGCATGTTCAGAGTCAGAGAGCACATCTCCACTCCAGCCACACTGCAAGTGCAACGTACACGTATCTGAATTAGATACAGCCTGGCTAACATAGGTACTGGTTGCCAGATAAATGTAAAGCACCAGTTTAACCCTCCCTTCAGGCTGTTTTTGCACTTAGCATGCAACTCCATGCTGCTGCAATCAGATAACTCTTGGACCTGAACTACCTGATTTAAGATAAACTCATCTACATTATGCCGCAGCCAGGTACAGAGCAACAATTTCAGATAGCAGCACAGCGAGGAAAGGATGGAATGAATTCTGAATTATAAAGTCCTATCACAGACACGCAGAAAATCAGAGGTTGCAGAATCTCTGGGAAGGAGGAAGAGAGAGACCAAGAGCATTTAGCAAAAAAAGAACGGAAGATTCCCGCTCACTCATGCATACCGCTTCACATCCACTCATGCAATCTTTAATAAGATCATCTATAACCATAAAAGCAGGATGCACAGATTACATGGCTGATCTAGAAGGAAAGGAATGTTCTTCCAGAGCTGAGGATACGAAAGGATCTACATAACTTTATCTAGGAAAAGGTGGGGAAGATGTGGTAAATATATTGAGCTTCTGAAGATCTTGAGTAAAAAAAAAAAAACCCCAGGACTATTAAAAGAAGAACAGGATACAATAATACTCTGAAAATACCCGAAAAGCTTCAATAACCTGACAAATTAGTTCAATGTTTTTCCAAGCATCTTGGTGCACTGAAATGCAAGTATTATGTTACACTGATGGGTCTCCAAGGAGTGCTCTCCACCTCCTTCCAACATCAATAGGAGTAATCTTTGCAGGATTCTCATACAACGCAGGAGGTTTAATAACCTGAATGGCTACAGCACAGATGTTCACAGCTCCTCCTTTACAGCTACAGCTTGAACTAATAGCAGAAGTCAGGTCCCACAGAACGGTCCCTGTTCTCCCCGGGCAGCAGCCACAGTGAGGAACGATGGCACTACCTGGGGGACACCAGAACCTTCGGGCTGGTTTGTTTGGTCACTGAGCTACTCTGGTTGCCACTGTGACATGCAATCTTCAGGAAAAACTTGGATGCTCCAGAAAATGCATATATGAGCAGGTTTTATTCTCCTCTCAAGAATCAAGAGGATTCCTTGCAGTAACGCTACAAAGTAGTGCAGTGTAAATAAAAAACTTAGCCAGTTCAGTTCACCTGTTCAAGAGCCCTGCACAAAAAAGACGGTACAGGCTGTAAAGGTCAGGCCTAACACAGAAGTTGGTATTTTTTATAGATGCAATTAACTGGCCTATTTGCAGGTCATACAGCAGGAAAAGACAGTTTACAGTAGTAAATCCCTGATGCAGATTCCTCCTTACAAGGTGCCAGGTAAAACCAGGAGGAAGGTCAGATCCTCCTGCGACTCCCTGGCCCCGAGGGGACCCCCCGAAAGCAGCTGAAGCACTAGCAGGACTGATGCAATGCTCTACGGTGTTCCCTTCTGCATGCGACCAAAGTGACGTCCAAAGAGAAGGGCGAAGTGACCATTGGCCTTGTTATTGTATTTGCTACAAGTAAACTTTGAGATTTTTTCTAGCAAAGAACACAATAGCCTTCGACCACCTACTATTATTTGGTAATATTTAACAATATTGTACACAGAGCCAGAGAAACTGAATTCATACTTTTGCTTCATTAAAAGAGAGGGGAGGAACAGTTTGGGGGAAAATATTATACCCATATGGGGAAAAAAAGAGCAAACTAGAGGATATTTAACTCCCATAAATCTTGAAGGTAATTCCGTTTTGGAAATAGTAAGAAATCATGAATGCTGTAAGCTCATGATCTATGAAAAGTGCCTTGCCACCTCAATAAATCAGAGCAGGCCAGCACCGATGTCCAGCAGCGACAGGGAAACGCTGTCTGCCAGACCTCTCCAGGAGCATGGCCGGCCTGTCTCGGCTCGGAAGTGTGTCTGGCGTATTCTAGGACCCTTCAGGAAATATCAGGATATGTCTCAAACAGGCCATGGGAATGCTGTCTGCAGAGCACCTAAAATACATTCCAAGGAACATGTGGGAGTTTGTCAAACAGAAAAAGTAAATGTTTCTCAATGATGTTAAATTTTTTATCTACTGAGCAGCTTACATATGGGATGCTTCATTTTACCCGAGTCATCTGTTGCTGCTACCTAAAGGCAAGGTGAGCTTCACCAACAACCACAGCTCCAGAACCAAAACAGGCTTGTGCTCTATGGGCAAAGAGCATGTAAAGCAAGAGCTTTGATTTTTCAAATTTGATTTTTTAACCGCTTCCTATCTACCCCACCCCAAATTCCAGAACAGACATAATACAACCTCATAGCACACGACAGCCATGCAAATGGGAGAAATTTGGGTGCTTGTGGCACACACTTAACAACCTGCATTATTTGGGAGAGAAATGCCAAGCATGCAAAATCACTAATTTGAATGACATACCCCAGTAAAACAGCAAATGACATCTAAGTAGATGAAATCTGGACTCAATGATCATAAAGGTCTTTTCCAACCCACATGATTCTATGAAATGCTGGATATGATAATTATGAGGTACAGTCCAAAACCCTCCCAGCTCTCAAGTTTGTATTCCTTATACATTAGTAAAATCTCTAACACAATTTGTCACTGCACACAGCGAAAGGAAGTGTACTGCCAGGAAATTGTTCTTAAACATAAATCTATATGCACAAGAAAGTGTGATATCCCTTTGTGCCTAGGGGATTACAGCTTATGAGACAGAAAAATTACATTTCCAGTTCTTTTTTCCCTCACAAGTAAGAAGAGTTGTGACCCCAAACCGCTTCTACCTGGAAGGCTGAACTAGCCTGCAGAAGCTCTCCAGCCAACTTTTCCAACCATTTCCATTTCGTCCTCGACACACAAATCCAATCACAACCACTCCTCTTTGATGTGTGCTGAGGTATTGCACATCAGCAGAGCTAACTTCCCAAAGTATCGCTGTGAATCCTAGACCAGCACTGCCTCTATCAAAGCAGCTATTGAACAATTTCAGGCGTTTAATCTTGACTATAACCTGCTCCCTAGCCATACCTGCTGCTGTCAAGGCAATTAATACATAAATGCGTAGAAGGGAATAAACTAGACCAGAAGGAAAGTAAAATAAATAAACTGATTGATAGTCTTTAGCTATAACAAAGAAGGATGAAGACATGGCCAAGTCCCTGAAACAGCAGAGGAGAAGATGGCACCACATTTCTAGAAATCATGACATTAAGGAAAGAAGATTGGCAGCCACTAAGCTCCACTGGGGGCTTATTTATCAGACATTGCCTTCCCTTCCCCTCCCCCCCCCCACTTTAAGCTGCTCTGCCCTTTTGTTTCTTCTTCAGTTAGGCAGAATCAGCAGTGAAGAAAAAATGGAAGATGGAGTTAAAAACCCAAACAGTGCCAGAACCTCATTTTGTATATAACCTGCACATTGCTTGAACAACCTTTTTTTTTAAAAAAACCCACACAATAGCATGACTTTTTGTTCCGGCATGAATTCTATCCTCTCTTTTGTTTGCTTATGCTTAAAAGCATCCACAGCTAGACAGAAGGCACAAAATCTACTAATTTTATTAATAAAATGGCTGAAATACAGATCAAAGCACTCCGGCACTGAATAATTAGCTCTGATAGAGGCATTTATAAAAGTATGGCGAGAAAACCTAAACTAACCTTTTCCTTTTTCCCCAATGAGACCCTAAATGTATGTTCTCTCCTTGCCTCCCTTCTCTGGGGAGCAGCATGGTGTGATAGCATAGGGAATGAGGAGGCTTGTGATGTCCTGATTTCACATTTCTCATTGACATTAATCCTCTGTCAAAAATCCAAGCAGCTCAAAGATTCCTCAAGCAGCTGAAAAATTTAAGAAACTGCATTAATAAGGATTAACCCCATCCTACAACCAACATACTTCTTTTCCTAAATCAGCAAATAAAAGAGCCAAAAAAAAAAATGGATGGCTGCAAGAAGAAAATCTTTAACAGTAGAGATCAGGCCAAAAATTAGGTTGATCTTAACAAACTGCAGAAATAATACAAAAGAAAATCAGACAACATGGTAAAGGCAGCTTCGTACTGAAGAACGGCCACACTGGGTCAGCGCACCCTACTGCCGCCATTTGAGACCCCTAGTTCCTCTTTTGGAAGAGACGGTGAGCCACTGATCCCTACCCATCTTCTCCCATGCTATTCATGCCTATAGACCCTGAGTGTATGTACAGTTGGTTTCAGGCTGAAAAGTCCTCAACTACGTGGCCATTCTCTATACAGATGCCACCGAATTACGCGGTGGCACAACACTGCTTTGCTTTGTTGTCTGCCCTTTCCTAATAACTCTGCCATTTGGGTTTTGTCCATTACTGAGCTGGTGTAATCACTTGCTCCTTCGCAGCTCTGCAAGAAGGACCGCGAGGTGTAAACCATGGTCCTTCCATCTGACAGGAAGGGGCAGTAAATGCCACAGCCACTCCAAAAAATGCCTTTGAACAGGCTTCACTCCATAAGCAAAGCAAAGGAAGGGGCAGGTAAAGTCCACTGAACAAAAAACCCTCTGCCTGCCTGCAGGCCATGTAGCAGGACTCGCAGTTATCCCAGCCTCCTCCCCATGGAATGGTTGCTCTGTACCTTTGAGGCACTCTGGAGCATCATCAGCCTTCTTGCCTTCTTTGCTCTCCATTGCCTAGTAGATTGTTTAAACTCATCGCTGCAGGCATTTCCCCATTGCCTGCTCACTGCTCTATTTAGAGCCTAACCAGCTGCTCCAACGGATCTGAAAGGGCCTCCATACTCTGTGCTTGTGGTTCATACACAGAACATTGTCATACTATTGCTGAAAAGATAAACATCCTATCATGACTGAAAAATGTAAGTATCACAGCTGTAAAACCTGTTAAGTATTCCACTTTATTCCGGATCAGAAAGCATCAGCTTGAGGGCCATGTCCAGTTCTGGGTCTCATGCAAATAACATGAACAAACTGGAAACAGGCTGTAGGAGAGCTGTGAAAAAGATCTAAGGTCTAGAAAACGTGATCTCTGAGGGAAGCTAGAAAGAAGTGAATTTATTTAGTCTAGAGAAGAGAAAAAATGAAAAAGGACATGATAAGCCATTAAGTATTACAAGGCTGCTGCGAAAGAGAAAGGTAAGATCTCCATACCCCTGGTAAATAGAAGTAGTAGCCTTGGGCTTAAAATGCATCAATGGAAACTTAAATTAAACATTAGAAAAAGGGTTTTTATGCTTGGGATTATTGCACATTGAAATCTATTGCCTGGACATGGGTTACAGAACCTGCATCAACTAGATTAGTTTCTGATTTTGTTGTATTATTTTTCAGAGCAAGTTTGCATCTATTACGCATGGGTTAGTCATAGCTGCGCCTGCTTTTAAGAATAAAAATTCAGTAGATGATCTTTTGAAGCTTTGCACAGGTCTATGTCTTTTAAAACCATTTTCACACTGGGCTCATGTTGCTAGGAGGTGACCAAGTACCCAAGCTACAGTCTGCTGCAGTTGGGAATCAAGAGCTACCCGTCAGACTCCTTGGGATTCTGAAGTACTTACCTTCATATATGGTAATCAAATTTCAGTACAAACACAACTCTAGATAAGCAGCACATGGATTTTGCAAGTGTGTTGCCTGCCAAGACTGCTTTCTGTTTGTACCCTGTACCTTTGTGATAAACAGGAAGACACGTAAAGTTTAACCTTTCTGCAGTCATTAATGTCTAGCGCTTACGCACCACCAAAGCACAAAATTAAAGACTGATTTAATATCAGCTCCGTCCCTCCTGCTGACTATGTTCTGACATGCATGAGGTCTAACGAAGTGCCCTGAACAGCTTACCTAGAGTGCCTCTACATCATGCAAATAATCATTATGGGGACTGAGAAATTTTGAGGGAAACGGTAAATCTTAAAGGCAAAAAGAAATCAGTTTGCCTGCTCTAACCAAATCTTCAGGCTTTCCTACTGATTCTCCAAATGCTTCAAGACAAAAACACACATGCACACACAAAAATAACAAGGAGCTCAGTTTAAAGGTTGGCTTTCTTTTTGGGGGGGGGAAAAAAAAAAAAAAAAAAAAAAAAAAAAAAAAAAAAAAAAAAAAAAAAAAAAAAAAAAAAAAAAGAGCTATAAAATTCAGACAAGGCAGAAACTTTGTCCTGACCTGCCTTAAGGTGCAGCATATAAGACAACATGTAAAATTTGTCATTGTTCACCGAACCCTCTAATACCAAACCACAATTACGCAAGGGTGAAAAGCTGACTTCTAGACAGCGTAGAATGATGTTAGTTTAAAACACAGCCTCCTAACATCATTTCAATGTCACAGTTTGTTTTTCATGTGTTATTGTCAAAAATGCAAGATTGGATTACAGCTAGTTTTTCCTACCAAAAGCCAGGTGGGGTGTTCAAGGCCTCTGAGGGAGCACTGAGCCAAACAGATGAGATTACATGGTATTTGGAAACATGATGAAGGTGAGCAAAAGCAGACTGTAACTACTGCCTGAGTTTTCAAAGCTTTCTGTGCAAATAAAAAAATGAGATGGGGGGGGAAGGAGAAAGGGTCCAATCCTTCCCCCTAGCAGAAAGAGTCAGCACACATGGAAGATGCCAGCTGGCAACTCTGCCAGTTGGCCAAAGTTTAGCACATTTATGTTCCTGCTCACATTCCACCAGCAGAGGAAGGAGATTGCTGTTTCTAATGAAAACGAACAGGACAGCAGTCATCTAGGCTAGTTGCTGCTGAGCAACACTGCACTCCCAAAAGACAGGGAATCTGATTTTTCTAGTGAAGGTCTAACGTACATTCCAGAAGACTGCAGGTGATGCGCAGTTTCCATCACTGACCTGTTGTCTTTTGTCGTAGATACTAATTAACCGGTCTGTTAAAACGCAGTGGCTGAACTTTGCTTTTATAAAGCCATCTCACTGTTCTCCTTATTCTACTTGCAGAGAAAAGTTAATCCCCAGCCATGCCATTGCCAGCAATCCTCCCCAGCCACTCCTCATTCCTGCCACCAGGCTGTCCTGAGCTGCCGGCAGTCTTACGGCAGAGCACATCAAATTGCACTTACCTGTTTCAAAAGCCTCTGATCTCGTTTCCTCCTACCCCATTATTTAATGTATATATCTGTCTTGAGGTTATCCTACTGTATCAGCGCAGTTTTCATATTTGAAAGCATTGAAGGGAATAATGAAATCTTTAGTGGCCTCTGTAGCAAGTAATGACGCCACGGCAGAAGTAGTCTGGAATACTTAATTCTTCCTTCTAGAACAAACAGCACATATAGTTTTTGTGCGTGTACATCAAGAAAGCTGAAAAGAAATCGGTACATATGTAGAGAAAAGGACAATGATGAAAAAAAGCTTTCAACCCTCAGCTAAACCAAAAATGCACATATTGTTCAGCACAGCCAAGCACAAGCACGGAACAGATGCGACTGCTCTGTCTACGTACAGCACAGGGGATGCAGCGTGGAAGGAAAAGAGCTATTGAAGCTAACGAACAAATAGGCACAAGAGACAAATGAGTACGACCTGATCACGATATAGCCAGCTGAAGATGAAAATAAGGTCACTAATGTTTAAACAGGCAAGCTCCAAAACAGCCTTGTAATGGAAGATGAGGAAGACGGGAAAGCGCAAAACAAATTACTGGAGGTGAAGCTTGGGCAGTTTATGAAAGGGGTTGTATGATTTGCTGTCTGCATAGGCAGGGGACGGGACTTTGTAATTCATTTGGTTCCTGAATGCCTGATGTTCCTTCACCTCTGGCAGATTGCTCTTACCCAGGTCAAAAATCTGCTTGGAGCAAAAATTTCCTGCATAAGTCTTACTAGAGTGAGGGTGCTGGCAGAAGAAATGTCAATGTTTCAAGCATCGTTACCGAAACAGATGGGTTGTTCTGAGAGAGAACAATCTTCATTTTTTCAAGGCTCATATTCTTCCAGAATGATCAATGCCATTTCAGAACCTAGACAAAAAATTCCTTTTAAGATGGCATGAAAATTACTAATCTGCTGCGAAGTACACACCATGGCATTAACAGAGGTATTGTCAGCTCTTCTGATTTTCTTACATGGAGTCCAATATTCTGAAAAGTTCTACAGGACCCAGTTCCTCGTATCATGCTCCTGGGAGAGTCTCAGCTTTCATCTTAAAAAGACCCCAAAACAAATAAAAAAATATTTTCCTAGCCTTACAGTTGGGAACGAGACCTCAATAACTAATAAAGGCTCAGAAACCTGAGGAAAAATAAAAAGGAACCATTATTTTCAAACTGCATGCATTTTCTGTCCTGACTCTTTATTACTGAGTATCTGTAGGTTGCAATTCTCATCAGTGCAACTCCCAGAAGTGACTTTAAGGTGTTCCCGAGAAAGCCTCCCCAGTGAAAATGCAGGCGAAGGACAAGCCCGCTCTCAGCCACAAACAGGAAATGAAAGCAAAATAATAAAAGTTAGGGGGGAAAAAAAGTCTGTAGAAGCTATTGCACCATTACTTGCCTACAGCACACATGACAGGCAGATAATTAAATGCAAAGAAACGCAGAGAAGTAAATTGTTCAGCTTCTTTGTATGCTATATGAATTGATGCTCAAAGACAATCACACAGATAGTCCATTATGAGGTTTCTTCAGAATTTTTTTGTCGGTTATTTTCAAAAGATTTTTTTTAAATCATTGCAATCTGGGTTGGACATAAAAAACTGGCATAGCAATGACAATATCAAATCAAGCCTACAGTTTCGTTGAGAAAACAGGAAGATACAGACTAGAAACAAGAATGAACTCTGCAGCAAAGACAAGAAGGGACTGAAAGCATGGGAGATGCTGGGCAAGCAGAGTTCTCTCTTGACATTTTGAAATTGTACGAGGCTTTTTGGTTGGAATCCACGTCATAGTTTGCACCATTCAGAAGGTGGACATCCTAACTAAAAAAACAGTGAGGGTGGAAATGTTCTCCATTGCACAAATTCCTAATGCCTAAGTAATTTACCTTGGCATGCTCCTTCTTGTAGGAAGTTGTTCAAGAAACAGTTGTGTGATTTTCAAGCTTGCCTAGTAGTCAAAGCAATGTAACCAGAGAATAAGGTTTTTTTCCTTCTATTAAGTGAAACAGGATAATACAGCTTTAGGTGCCATCTCCCAGGTACAGCTACCTGGTGTGCATTTGTACAACGTATAAAAAAAAAATCACTAATATAATAATAATAATAATATCACTTACTGAAAACCAGTTACATATAGATTATAAAGCTGCTATTAAGAGATTCATATCAATCCCGACGGGAGAAATTCCAGATGTGTTTCTGTTACTCTGCTGCACAATAGACTTCACATTGTAGTGCAGGACGAACTGGGGGCAGCCAGTTGTTAGTATTTAAGGTTCAGACAGAGGCTTTTTCTTCCTTTAACCAGATGCAAAAACCTCCTGGGATTTTTGCATCTGACAGGCTCAGACTGGGAACCTAGATAAAAAACGGGCAAAACAGGCAGCCCAAGTGGAAAGAATGTTTTCAGAGGGGGCTTTTCCCCCCAGGTGCCTGTGCCAGCAGGTCCCTCTGTAACGAGAGAATGATTTATATGGGAGACATGGACCCTGTGCCCAGTTTCATGTAATTCTCTGTCTCCTCTGTCACCTTATTAATTCCAGCCCTTAGCCTAACAGCTATTGGTAAAGCAACGTGCATTAAAATCTTCCAGATAGTATCAGCACTGCTTAATATAAGCCTCTCTCCTTTGGTCCCATGGTTTTAAAAATAAACGAGTATTTTAACAAAACAAGGGTAAGACACTGAGCTTGTAAAAACTCTTTCTGGGTACTGCTTCCAGAGATAAGGCATAAAGACTGGACACTGAAGAAAGTTTCCATGTAAGAGGCCACCTGACAAAACCGAAAGGGATTTACTGACTCCAGGAGCAAGTGGGTGCAGTGGAGAAAACTGCAAACAGTAGACAGCACAGACAGCCATATCATTTCTTCATCAACCCACGCAGAAAGTGTCTGGCTTGAGTTAGAGATTAGGCAGGGAAGAGACTGGAGCTGCCACTTGACTGCTCTGACAAAGAGAAGAACCATGAACCATGCTGACTTCTCCTGTCCTACTTGCACACAGGTGTAAAACCCAAGACCTGTCCTTCCAGGCAGCAGGCTTACTGGTGTCCCCTCACCAGGGTCCTGTGCTCTGTTGTGACCCCAAGTCCAAGTTCTACAGGCATCTGGCAACAGACTGTGCCGAACAACAGCACCCATGACAACTTCAAAGGACTCTGCTCCGAGGTTTGGACGGGTACCTGAAGCACAAAGTTGAGTTCTTAAAAGCCTGCTCTCCCAAATGCTACCAATCTTTTGGAGGAACTGATATCCTCCTTGATTCACTAATGAAAGCAGCGAGACCCTCCCAATTATTCTTACTGCACCACCTGAAGAATGGTGCAACAGTCCTCATCCCAGGAACAGAGCTTTTCAATGACATAGCTCATTTCAACAAGTTCCCACAAGAAAAGCCAGTAGAAGAAAGGACGCTGCTGGTTTATGCATTTAAGATTTATGTAAGTCACTGAAATAAATACTGAATATTATTAACTACTAAAGGAAATGGTTATGGTGAACACCCACACTAATATGCCTTCTCTTGGTAAAGAAAGCACTTTTCCTACAGCTGAGGGAAAGAAAACAAGACATAACGGTGAAAGTTAAAGTTACACCTCTTTTGGCTGTTATCAAAGGGAGCTGCAGCACATGGACAAAATGCAATCTGAGCGATCCCAAGTTCCAAACCAAAGAAATGCTGCAGGCATATTCATCATCGGCATTTGTATTCATCCCTGAATATTACACAGAGAAGTGAACATTGCTGATCCACTACTTCCCTCCCAGTAGCAACGTCTAATTGTGTGAACTGTGTTCAGCCGTTACAGAAAGCATCAATAAGTTCGCTCCTGCCGTTGATACTCTCCGCTGACCCCCTCAGGCCGCCCAATACTCAGGAGTTTCAGTGTCTGGCACCACTAGTTGACACAGAAATCCTGCCGCACCCGGGAGTTTGCCATGCCCATGGCGAGTGGGTGGAACAGAGAGCGACCTTGCAACCCAGCATCTCTGCGGATCCGCCAGGGAGCCACAAAAGTAGTAACTTACTCTCCACCTCAGCCTGGAATTCAGTCTATTCACTGTATTTTCTTAGCGCCATCCGGTTTTGGTTTATTTTCTCATTCTTTTGTTTGCCCACCTATGTTTGTCTAACCACTTAGATGGCCTACCCAACCATTACAGTACTCACGCGCTTCACAAACAACTACTTAGAATTTACATCTGTCATAGAGAAGGCGTTCGTGTTTTCATCCCACTTCTTAAAAGTTTTAAAACTAATCCCATGAAGGTATTGGACTTTTCACTCCAGGTATTTTGGAAGTAGACATGCTTGGTGTGAGAGTGCAAGAAATCTCTCCATTGCAATGACAAATTGCAGGCATTTTGTTCTCGTTCAATCTTACTTTTAACAAAACAACTGCCTTGGTAAGAAAAACTGGAAAAAGTCATGAAAGCTCACAGCCTAAAAAGTGAAAGCTTTGGAATGTCCTGGCAAAAGAAAACGAAGACCATAATATAAATAATGAGTAATCTTAATCACCAGCTATTTCTAATATCTTAGCATCTTAAGCACTTTTACCCTCCAATAAATGAACAAATGGTCAGTCATTTCTTTGAACTTACTGAAGTACAACAGAAGAAATAACAAGAAATAACAAGAAAGCTATAGTTTGAGCTACCAAATAAAGTTCCTTCAAAAAAATAATAATTTATTATACAAAGCTGTAATAAAATCCCAGAACACATTTTGACTGCCCTTCCACATTTTTCCCAAATAGTTATTTTTTCTAAAAACAATTTCCCCATGTTAGCTTGCAGTAGTTAAAAAAAATTAAAGCCCACCACCTCATTTAATTCAGGATTAATTTCCCTGTCTAAACAGAAAAGTTGAAGGACTACTTTTGCCGAATATCCCTTGATCTCAATGACAAGAGAAGCAGCAGATTTTCAATAGCCAGCAAAACAGAATCATAGAAACGTTTAGGTTGGAAAAGACCTTTAAGATCATCAAGATCATCAAGTCCAACTGTAATAGCAATGCTGTTGGCCAAAAGGAGAGCTTCCCACAACTGCTAATTAATGGGTGCTCTTTGGGCAAGTGTTCAAAGAGACTCCAAACAGACAACCATGGAGCAGGAAAACAGTGTAATATCATCCCGCATGACTCTCTCCACCTCTGTAATGCTCATGCTCAGCCCTCCTGAATCGTACCTTTCCTTTCTGTTGGACATTCTGCTTTTCCTGAGTTGCAGACTGTACTTGGCAGTGAAGTCCACAATTATAAAACCTGCAGATTCTCATGTCAATGCTGTGTAAACATCACTGTCTAAACTTAAGCCTACAAGTGGCTGAAGAAAACATTTTCAGAGACGATCAGCACTTTGTTGAATTCAACAGAAACCGCATAGTAACCTGTCTTCTGAACAAATCAGGTCACTCACATTACCATACTTATCTTCAAATAATTACTTCTGAATACTCCCAGTGCACATTTTTCCACTGCAACAGCCTGATAGATGCTCCGCAGCAATGGTTTTCATTTTAGTATCTTGGCCAGCCATTAAGTGAATCAAATCGACAGCCCCTCTGGTGATACCAAGCTTTCCAGGCAACAAAACAGGCCCACTCCTGTCAACGTTTATCAGCTAACCTTTGAAAAATGGCATCCCTAGTTATAGGGATTAGCATCTCCCATGCTGAGAATAGGAATTAGGAGTAAAAATACAACAGCAGCTCTAGCAGAAGTAAGAATAGGCTGATGGGCAGCAGTATCAACAAATTGCTTCCAAACCTCCTCATGGCCAGCACAGCTTTGGAGAAGCTGTATCAGTTAGTGTGAGCTTTCATTCCATGGCTACTTACTACTTCTTTTGATATCAAGAGGGTGCTTAATGCTGCAAAACACAAATCTGAACAAAATTTGCCTGCTTTGCTTATTTTTACCACCCACTGAAAGCTATCATGGGCATTTCTTGACACACACGTGAAGAGCCTGGACTCTGAGGGCAGTGATCTCAAGGCACTGAGCTGTGCAAGCGTTAACCACCAACACAAACCTCGAAACAGAGGCACGGGGATCAGAGATGTGCGCTTTCCTGGTAATTACAGTTACTGCATCAGAATTGATTGTCTCTGCGGGAGGAAAAAAAGTGTTGCTTGATTTTCAGTTTTGGATTATTTTTTTAAGAATTCACTGGCTTGCTTGCCCAGTGCTAAGGAAAATCCTACCTAAGGATGCGAGTGAGACTCTGCTGGGTCAGATCGGAGTTCAAAATCTCTTTTCCAAAAATGGCAATAAATGGATGTCCAAGGTAAAGCAAGAATAGGGCAAAGAGATAAAATACTTCCTCCCTAACATTCCAACAGCTTTCAAACAGTTTCAGCTGAGTGGATTTCCTGAGCTTGATGTCATTTGTCTAATCAGCAAGCCCCCTTTGCCTCCCAGCAACGGATCTCTCCTCCAAATGTTTGTCCAGACTCCCCTGGAATTCATACAGACATTTTGCAGCTGTCACATGCTTCGGCAAGGAGTTGCCCAGGTATATGACCTGATGCATGAAGAACTGAAATATTTTTTGTTCTGATGCACGGAAGTAGAAAGACATTATGCAGAAAGACTGTATCAGTGTTTTGTCCTTTCTAACTTTCTTCCCTGTAGTAAAAGCCACGGGAGAGTTCAGCGCAGCTCAGCCAGAAGACCCACCACAGAAGATCAGCTCTCTCTCTGCTCTCTTGCCTCCTTCCCCTCAGACATGAACACGGACATATGTTTTTATGTTACACATCCAGCTGCCTCAGCAGACACATCGCCTCCTACCTCTCAATACACTTCTGCCCTCAAGGTCTTCCGTTATCCTGCCTTTGGGATTTGATGTTACCAAGCTTCATGAAGTTTTGTTTCATGGAAGTCTCATCTGGGAAGCACACTCTATCTCTGTGCAGTAGAAGCCATTTCTTACGTTCCTCATGTGTTCCTCAGACTGTATCTCCCAAAGCTCTCAACTGGCTTCCGTGGTGTCTACCTCAAGCCGCCTGCTCTCACCTACTAGGTGAGCAACTACCCCTTTTTGGCCTGGCAGACCACTTAGCAAATTTTAAGACTGGGGAGTACTGCAGGCAGTAGTCCTTCTCCCACCACATAAGGAGTCCAGCCTCCTCTTGTGTTCACATAGGACAGCTTTCCCCAAGGCGTTTGGTAGCTGTAGATGGCTGGGAAGTTTCAGATTTATTGCATATGACTGAAAATCTCTCTCTGCACAATGTAGTTCCCAACAGGAGCACCAGAAATGAAGTACCTGTAAAGGACTGAAGGGCCATACACGTACAACGAGCTCCAGCTGCTTTCTGGGCAACAGAAACCATGGCACACTCAGGACACGGTCTGGGCTTCCAAACAGTGAAGAACATGAAGTCACTACATCCACAGACTGCACTGAACAAAAAGCAGCAGTTATGGCAGCTATCAACTGCTTCAAGGAGATCTTCTTTTGCTCTTTTGAGCTGGCCAATGTTCTTCAGCAGTTGCACACAAGGAGTAAAACACTAGCCTTCAGAAAGACATATTTCATAAGGAATCACTTTGGTTGGAAAAGACCTTTGAGATCATCGAGTCCAACCTTTAACCTAACCCTGCCATCCCACCACTACACCATGTCCCTAAGCACCTCATCTATCCTGCTTTTAAATACCTCCAGGGATGGGGACTCTACCACCTCCCTGGGCAGCCCGTTCCAGAGCCTGACAACCCTTTCGGTGAAGAAGTTTTTCCTAATGTCTAGCCTAAACCTGCCCTGGCGCAGCTTAAAACCATTCCCCCTCGTCCTATCATCTGTTACCAGGGAGAAGAGGCCGACCCCCACCTCCCTACAGCCTCCTTTCAGGTAGTTGTAGAGGGTGATCAGGTCTCCCCTCAGCCTCCTCTTCTCCAGACTAAATAACCCCAGTTCCCTCAGCCGCTCCTCGTCTGACTTGTGTTCCAGACCCCTCACCAGCTTGGTTGCTCTCCTCTGGACATGTTCCAGCAACGCAACATCTTTCTTGTAGTGAGGGGCCCAAAACTGAACACAGTATTCGAGGTGCGGCCTCACCAGCACCGAGTACAGGGGCACTATCACTTCCCTACTCCTGCTGGTCACACTATTTCTGATACAGGCCAGGATGCCATTGGCCTTCTTGGCCACCTGGGCACACCGCTGGCTCATATTCAGCTGGCTGTCAACCAGTACCCCCAGGTCCTTTTCCACCAGGCAGCTTTCCTGATGAGGTCTGTCCAGATACAAATGACAAATGGCCACATTACTCCTCTTTACCCACCAGCTAGCGTGGGAATAAAGCTCAGACACAGGAAAACTGCCTCTGTAGCAACGTCCTGCAGCTGTCAAAGGCCTGGCATGTGAACAAGTCAGGCCCACGAAGAAGAGAAGTGCCACTGCAACCCTGGCCAACCCAGAAATTTCAGAGTCTCAACATGACAACACAAAAGTAGGGGACCATAGAGATGCTCTCCCATTCCACTTTCTGTACAGCTTTGCCTTGGACATTCACATGTTGTCTCTACTTACCTGTGGGAAATACAGTAATATGTACGCTTTGATCCAGCAATACTGACTTAAGACCCAGTCTTGTGTGCTAAGTGTTGACAAATTGCCTCTGGTAGGCACTGAAATCACTCAACCAATTAACTGAGATTAGATTAGCTAGCAGGTTTGGAAAAATGCTATGAATAAGATGTATGCAGCCGCACATGTTTTTACTCAATTACATGACAGTAGGAAATGTATTACTTCAAGCATCAAGGCTACACCAAATCAGATAAGCAATCCCACCTAAAACAAAAAACAGGAACATGCTTTCCACAAAAGTAAAATAACTTTGTACTAAGCCACACTGGAATAAACCGAGGAGAGATACAGCTTCTTCCCAACCCTGATCAGCTTCAAAATCAATGCCTTTAAAAGAGCAAGAATTCACATGCTTACCTTTTTTTTTTTTTTAAATCTACTGTTACTATAGACATTTTATTACTTGTATTAGTATTACAATGCATTTCTTATTCAGATCCTGTCTCAGTAAAGCCTATAAGGTTAAACCAGTTTGAAATATGGGCCATTTCCATTTAATTGAGAGTAAAGAAGGGTTGATATTAATGCAATTTACTACTTTTCTGCCATTCACCAAATCGCACACACCTATGGTAATTTCTCTGGAAACTAAACATGACACATTTTTTGCTCATACAGAACCCACCCTTCCTAGAGACAGGCTACAATTTTATTTTGGAGTAGATCGGAAAGCAGGTCTGAAGTAGGTGTGCAGACAGTCTTCTCTACTTAGGAAGAAGTAAAAGAGGAAGAGCAGAGGACCAAGGCCTGAGCTCTGTGGGCTTCCTCTTAGAGGCAGCCTGATAGAGCTGGGCGTGAAAGAGCTTCTGAAGGACCTGTGAAGGAGTGCTACAGTGACAGAACAAGAAAGGAGACAAATAAGTAAGGGAAAAACAACATCTTGAGAAGAGCCAGCTTGACAGTGGTAAAGGCTGTTGGCTGGGACAACCTAAAAGACTACCAGTTTTAAGCAATCACTTGTCACACTGCTTCTTCCACCCCCTCCCATAAAGTTACATCACATCAGCTCATCTCCAGGAACTGCCTGAAACACTGCCTACATGCCGCAATTCTTGCGGATCTGATGATATTCACCAAACTACTACTGCATCAAGGCAGTTCCTGCAGTACCACACCTCAGCGACACTGAATATCATGCCAGAATTTGCTCCTCCAGGTAAGGAGAAGGCAAGAAAAGCATAGGAGGTAGGCAATGAGGGCCACAGCTGGGAAAAGTGGAAGGTGCTGGAAAAATGCAGTGGGGAAAAAGTGCCCATGGCATGAAGGGGTGTGGGATCAGGATGCTGGTCTGTGCAGGTCACGGTATACAACAGGGGAGAATACAGAGTTGACAGAGTATGGTATATCGACAAGGGAGGCTGGACACTGGTTTGTGATTTGAAGAACTAAGGGAACAACAAGATTACATAGACCACAGGACAGGCTCTCTGGCAGCTGGGACTAGAGAATTTACTTTTTAAAACCATATTTCAGAGTTGCACCTCTAAATTCTGCTTGGAGCCCATCTGAGACCAGCCCTTGCAGCCTAGCAGTGAAGAAGTCAAAGATTGCCTACAAAGAAGCCACCAGAACCTCTGTTTAGAAGTTTCCAAGGGCTTTCAAAAGGTGTCAGCTGTACTGGAAGCAACCTAGGATGGAACTGGAGGAGAGAAGCTCGAGGACATGAATGGAGTATTATCCTTGAGCACAGAGATGAAGGGAGTAGGGCAATCACTAGTGCAATGGGATAAAAGACAAGTATACTCGAAGGTGGAGAAGTAAACTCTTCAGATCCCAACTGTATTGTAAGAGAGCGGGCAAGCAAGCGGAAGAGCAGAACATTCAGGAAAAGTCTTGACAAGGAATAAGAAAAAAATTGTAGAAGAGGAAAAGAAAGCAAGTTAGGGGACTAGAAGGCAAAAAGGTTGTGCTGAATATTGTCCTCTCTCATTTGGAGTGGGGAGCAGTGAGACTACGGGCAACAAACACTGCGGAGGGCTCGAGGGCAAGTCACACACAACAAAGCATTCATCTCTGTGGTCACGGCAGGTGGTTAGAGCAGTTTCACCAGGAAGAATACAAAGCCGAAGGAAGGGAGGATCCATTTGTAACAAAGGAGAGGTAAGACTGGTCCCAGATTTCTGGCAGGGTAAGAACAGCAGTACGCTGTGGGGTGAGCCAGGGTAGACCTGGTGGAAGACAAGAGAGGCAAAGGAGTAAGCAGCAAGTAAAAAGAGGACGGGGACAACAAATTACCTGTCAATGGAGGAAAAGAAGCAGATATAAGGTAATATAAGGAAAGCAAACGAGTTGTCACAAGTGATGCAACAGGTCACAGAAAAAAAAAAGGCAATGAATTGTGAGATTTGAGCCATCACATAGATAGTAAAACTTCAAATAGGTTCACACTGCATGATTTTCAATTACAGAAGTTGTGCTGGTCTGTGTCATACCATGGTCATCTAAATGTTTAGAAGTCTATTTTTAATATTCCCTTTAAGGAGTTTTCCTGGTAAGTTTATTGTGTTGTGGTTTTTCAAGTCCCTCTGCAAGTTTAGGTAATATACTTGCTCCTTCTGTTCTTGCAGCTGAAAGTCTGATTTTAATGAGAGATTGCACATTTTGGTTAGCAGCTCAATCATTACATTCTTAAGCCTCTTTAAAATTCCTAGATGTATACAGTCCAGGACGGGTGATTTAGCGCTCATTAGTTTAGCAGCGAGAGAGACCAGAGACAGTGCTTCAGAGAGATTTTACTGTTCTGAAGTGGGTTCACAAGTGTACGGGGCTTGAAAGCAAAAGATAGGAGGGCAGATTTACAAACGCACGACACGGAGGAGAGCTAAGGCTTGAATCAGATACTGTCTATCCTCTACCTCATTCCTGTCTGTACAAATGAAAATGAAAATGCCTCTATTTAAACTAACTTTCAAAAAAATACTTGCTGCTACTATGGGTGGAAGCATGAAGAAGAATAAGCCCTCCAACTAGTTTTAGCGATAGCTTCCGTGGTACTCTACCTCTTGATCAAGAAGGTTCTTTTTCAATAATTAGCAAGGGTGTAATTAAGGAAGCTGAAAGAAGAAAATAACTCAAAGATGAACGAGGCCTTTATTCAAGGTGTCTCTGAGAAGGAGCAGAGATTGTAAGAGAAGCAAAGATGAGGGTCCTGGTGGACAAGTTGAACACGAGCCAGCATTGCGCCTTTGCGGCAAAGGTGGCCAACAGCACCCCGGACTACATGAGGCAGGGGGCTGCTGGCGGGGCGAGGGAGGGGACCCTTCACCTCTGCCCAGTGCTGGGTGAGGCACTGCTGGAGAGCTGGGTCCAGGGCAGGGCTCCCCGCTACAGGAGAGACACGGACATGTTGGAGCAAGTCCAACGAGCTAAGATGATTAAGGGACTGGAGCATCTGCCATATGAGAGGCTGAGAGAGCTGGGATAGTTTAGCCTTGAGGAGGGAAGGCTCAGGGGGTTCTTATCAATCTTATCAAACCTGATGGGGGCATTCAAGAAGTCAGAGAGACTCTTCTCAGTGGTGCCCAATGTACGGGGCAATAGGAAAAAACAAAAATACAAGAAATTCCATTCAAAATAAGAAAACAACTTTTACTGCAAGAGTGGTCAAACATGGGAACAGGTCGCCCAGAGAGGTTGTGGAGTCTCCATCTGTGGAGATAGTCAAACCCAAGCCCTGAGCAACCTGTTCCAGGTGACCCTGCTTTGAGCGGGGGGGGTTGGACTAGACCATCTCCAGATGTCCCTGCCCACCCCACCTAGTCAGTGATTCTGTGATCCTGATCCCCACAGAGTGAGGAACATTGAAGTTGTAAGAGCTCAATTCCTATCCAGGTCAAATCTCAGAAACAAGGGTCTGCTAAGACTCCATTTTATACAAATGCTGTAATTCTTGCTGACTTCAATTAGCCTAAGGGGGAATTACAAAAGGGAAAAAAAGCATTTAATTTGATCAATACCAGTAGCTATTCCACTGACCTAATGCTTGGCCAGAGAAATCTTGTGAAAACTGGATTAATGCATATGACTACAGGATTTCACCCTCTGGAAATCACAGCTTAAATTTGCCATTCAACAAAAGTGGAAATCTGTAGCTTTAATGTCATCCCATTGCTAATGGGCATATTTACCTGGCATAAAACACACAAGGATAATTTGACCAACTGAGGCATGTGTTTAAGCAGAAATCCCTAGCCTCTTACTGTGAGCTGAGGGTGCCCGTACCAATTTGATGTCTCCTGCAGAAGAGATATCAGGAAAGCAATGAACTACTCCTTTCACTTGATGCTGAAGAAGATAAATTAATTAACCAAAATAGGTAAATGTGAGTCTCATTTGCAGTTTAGTCAAAGGTCTCCTAAGTATGCAAATGCCCAATGTCTACCCACACCATTTACCACCTTCACAGGCTAAGTGAAGTGGTAGGACTGATAAATAAGTGAACATCAGAGCTCTGTGACACAACAGGGAACTGTGTCGGGAGACTTGGGACTATCATACAGCCAGCAGTGCTGCTGCAGGCAAGGACGAAAGGACAGCGACAGAGGAGAGATTAAAAGAACAAGAAGGCCCAGCATATCCGGCAAGCGTGCACATTATGGTATTGCTGCAAAATATTAAGTTGTGTTGTAAAGAAAACGGATAGTAAAAGTGACAACTACTCCTCCGTAATGTTTTCTGTTTTTTTTATGCTACCCTTCAGCACAGTCCTCTGACAAACTACAGAAACTGTGCAACTTAGAAACTAATGTAAACTTATACAACTGATAAGTATAAATAGGGAAGCTGCTTCACTTTTGTCCTCAAGTCAAATTAATAATTCAACTATCTGTCAATTCCTCTGTTAGTTGTAGCTCCTAATAACTTTATGAAACATGTAGCGATTAGCAGAGGGGTCAGAAATTTGTAAAAGATGCAGCTCAGACATGTGATCTGGTTTCATAATTTGTACCCATGAACCATCTCAGGCAGCACAGAGTGGGACATTTCCTGAGTCCAAACACACCATGGGAGCAACAGGGACTTCAGTTTATCTGATCCAAGGTTCCATTTCTGCATCATTTCAGCATCGAGCCGGCTGATCAAACAAAAGGTCTTAAGCAAGAGACTGGGGAAAAGAAATAGCCATCAGCACTTGGGCTACAGTGGCAGCTAGATGGCAGGTTTTATTCTCCAGAAGTACTATCAAAGCCTGAGTCAAAAAGGCCTTAGAGGCCAGAGCCTCCCATGCCTGAAAGAGCCTATGGACATCCAAAAAGTGGGTAGCTCCCTTAGGACCATAACAATCCCATGCAGAATCCTTCTGATGAAGCGAAGGTTCCTGACAACACAAACACCACGTTTCAGTGATTTAGCAAGGGCTGTCAAACCCATGAATTGCTGCTGCTTCTGTAATTCACAGGGCACGGAACTGCCCTTCATCCAGAGATGTGCCCCTCTCGCTTCCCAGCAGCCATCCCAGAGCAGACACGGTTATCTTCTCCTGGAAGCACCTCAGTCTGCTTAGCCCTTACTTCATTACCTTTCCCTATCTGAATGAAGGAGCACGAAAAGCTGAAGTTAATCCTTTGCCTGCTTGTAAAGTAGGCACCACATCTGTTACATTTATTCCTAAGCCATCTACAACTTTCTCAGACTATTTTCTCTTGAATAGTCCTACGACAAGACTGACTCAGAAATTATTCTGAGATAAATTTTAACAGAACAGTTCAACCATTACCCCGTTGCATCATTTGAAGGGACAGGCAGCATGAAGGATGCCTTTCCATCTCCGCATGAAATTTTGTGCTTTATTAACTTTCAGTGATTGAGGTCAACATTTTCAAAATAGGATACCCAGAGTCCAGTTTTCTAAGTCAATTTAAGTAAAATAAGACTAAAAAACTTTGGCCTAGATTTCAGAGGTATTGAATGCGTTTAGGTCTTACAGCTCTGTAGCATATATAGCTAAAAAAATCAGACTTTAATGTACATAAAGCATGGATATAGACTAAACTTTGGAAATGTTGGTTTAAAGGCTAAGATTTGAAACTGATCACAAAAGAAACCAGAGTCAGCTTGTGAAAGTATGTTCTATGCATTTTTTCTTAGCACATTTATACCACAGCAGTATAAAGCATCATCCACACGGCAAAGAATTATTGAGTTATGGCTTCATTGGGCACATTCTTCTCTCTCTTTTAAAATAAATTTAAAAAACTAACATTAATATTACATTGCAGTGGGGGATCTGTGCCCACAAATGTCCCCTTTTTGGAGCATAATCCATAATGGATGAACTTTTAATAAGCGCCTTAGACATTGTGGAAATGTCACCAGAAGTACTAATGGACTATTAAACGTCTGCTGTGAAATATACTGACTGCTTCCACATAGCTGTGCTAATGCTTATTTTCATACATAATTCCTAGTGCTTGCAAGAGTGTGACATGCACTTTGAATATTGCTCTGGTACCTCAGCTGGCTTCCTTCCTTCTATAACTACTTTTTACAGCATTTGCAGGAGATGTGCTCCTTTGGAAAGAAATGAAAAGAAATCTATACTTTTCGGTGGTCCCAGCAGGCAGAGCTCTTATGCTTGTAATTGAATTATTCTAGCTTCCCCTTCAGTCTTCCAGATACCAAGCTACAGACGTAACTACTGGGCTTTTAATTACCCCTTCACTGTAGGCAAACCAAGACACTAAATTCAGAGTTGCATCAATTAAACTCAGATGGAACAAACAAGCACTGCAGAAAACACTGACAAACCACACTAAATTAGCACCTTACAAGAATTCCCATTATTAGTCTTTTCATTTTCTGCCTAGTTCCAATCTAGAGGACTAAACCACTATGCTTAATTGACACAGGTGAGAAGAAAACCTTTCCTCTTTC
>NW_009259589.1:277901-357000 GCF_000687185.1 Egretta garzetta
TGCGGCCAAAATGCTTTGCCAGTTGTCTGCAAATTGTAAGACAACAAAAAAAGAGCTTCTCTTCCCTCATCAGGATATTTCAGAGCATCTGTACACAAAAATTCCATGAAGAAATAGCAAAGGCAGCAAAGTATTCAACATTTAGAAATTTCCCGCGGGGTTGACCCTTAACATTTATAGCTTCTATTATATTAGTAGCATGGTCACTTTACAATGATTTCCATCACTGTTGTGCATTTCTGTTATTCGGTAATAAAATGTGCTTTTACTCTTCTGCAATGCACAGAGTTGTCCTTCGGGATGGTCACAACGCATTAGGTAGACCCCACCTCCCTCTGATTAACGAACACAACTGAGAAATGCAACACAGAAACCGATGGATGCTCTAACCTACCTTGAGGTCAGAGACCTTATAGCACATCCACATTAAGAAACACAATGTTGTTCAAGGATCTCAAGCTACCGCCAAGACAACCTGGCACGCATACATAGCAGCATGCCACGCTGGGGTAGGAGCTTGGTCGCAAAAGCAGCAGAGCCCTGTCAGGGAGAATGAAGCCACCGGAGTCCTGCGAGCTCTGGCGCAAGAGCCATGGATGAGCTGCTCCCCTTCCCAAAGGCAGGTCCACCTCCACCATTTCATGCTTAGCGTATGCACTATATAACACGCTGCTCAAACTTACCACATTCATACTCGCAGGGTAGTTTGTGGCAACATCTAGCAGACAAAGAGTATGCAATTCAAATAGAGTTTCTTTTCCTTCTGCCAAACAGATGAGCTCTCTTCTGCCTCATCTTGTTTTTCTCCCTAGTCTCAGATGCCCAGATACAAGGATTAAATAATTCCGACTATTTAACAGGAAAGTATCATCTAATAATTCATCTTTGCAATTAAATCCACTATAGGCTCACAAACAGCTTGTATGAGCTGTCAGAATGTTCCCAGATTTGCTTACAAAGACAAAAAGATTTCACATTTAACTCCGCTAACAATTAAGTGGTTGGCAGTAACTGTCCACAGAGTCCTGCGGAGGCCAGTAAGCCTAAATTTAATAGAGTGGAAAAGAGGGAGTTAGTGAAAGGAGGCAGACCTTGTCTCTGAAAGCATGACAAGTGAGGAGGATGAACTTAACAGCAGTTTTACAAGAGACTAAAAGGAGCGATACAAGGGTAAACAAGAGGAGAAAGAAGCACATTACTGTAATAATACTAAAAAGAGAAAGTCCCAGCTCAGGGCTCAGCTATGTGAAGAGGAGGCAGCTTGATTTTTTTTAGAGATCAATTTTGAAGCAGAATCCCATGGGTTATGCCTCTACATGGGTATACTATTTGGGTTACATTTAGCAATCGGGTCTTGTTATTTAGCAACACAGATGCAGGACTTGCTGATTCATACAAGCCGACCCAGAACACAAAGTGTTTGGGTTCTCTTTTCCTGTTAAAGTCTTTGTTATTTACTGCCTGCAAGATCGCACTGAAGTTCCAGCCAAAACTCATTTCTGCTGTTTCCAATGTACATTCCAAACACAAAAAACATGGCACCACATCAAATGTTAAAGTACTATCATTATCATCCAGCTGCCAAACAGTTCCTACAGGTTCAGAGGCAGAGAGTAACAGAAATCATGAACAGTGGTTTGCCAGAATGAGCTGACAAGTGTTTTCACACTTGTAGTATCATGCTGTAGTATCACAGCATAGCAGGAGACACGGTGGTCTACAGGAAAACAGAAGATTTTGCCATGGAAGGAAAAGGATAGATAAGGCAGTGGCTCATAGCCCCGGGGCTACCCAGAGCAGACAGCATGCAGAACTGCCAAACAGGCAGAAAGACTCAGCCTAGAGAGGGCAGAATAATGTTCTGCCAGCAGACTGATCCAGTAGCCTCCAGGAATGTTACTCACAGCTTAATAGCCGCAGAGCCTGAGGACCAAAGCTGAGGTCCTATTGTGCCATGCAGCACAAAACTACTGCCCAGCCCATGCAAAGACGTCTGTCATTCATGTAGGCAGATAAGGGAAAGGCAACACAAATCTCACAAGCAGAGAGAACTACACAATGGCAGTAGTTGTTTTAGCTCCAGAATTTGAGAAACAGGTTTAGGTCAGAACGATGTGACATAGTATGAAAAAACTAAGGCAATACTACAAGGATAAGTTTAATGAAATACTGTAATTTAAGAAAACCTGAAGTTCTAAGGCAGCTATAGGCAACAAAGCCAGGAAAGCCTTAGAATACAGATGTAAATGAGTCAGTTGGGTAATTTGGCAAATTTAAGGAAGTTCAGACTGAAAAGCTGAAAAGAATTCCACAGTCCAACCACCTTCAGGATTTGTTTGAATTTCTTGTATCTATTTAGCTGTTGCAGCTCTTTAAACTTTCCTAAACCCAAGGTGACCTTTAAAAAAAAAAAAAGAAAAAAACTTGAAAAATTTGCCAGCACATACAAACATATTCTAAAACATGCTGTCCGGAACAAACAGTCTTCAGAACAGGGCACCAAATAGTCTCTATAATAAACCACGAGCAATTAGTCTGCTGGGAAACAAATTAGCTCATTTCATTTCAGCAGAGTAAAGGTGGCTGCCATGCTCCAGGGGTGATGTGAACTGTGGGGTCTTTTCCTGAGCGACCCTTACTGGAAGCCCACCAGTTTGTACCTGCCAGAGGGAACTGAGAGAGTTTCCAGGGCCTGGGAGGCAAAGCTTAGCACTGGGCCACTACAAATCACCAAAATACTCTCCCCTAGCCCTTGTGCTCCCTTAAAATGTCCTGGAGAGCCAGAACCCTCTGGTCCACCAGCACATGCTCTCTTAGTCTCATCTGCTGCCTCCGAGTCTTCCCGTCCTACCCTGTTCCTCGTTGCTTCCTCAAACTAGGGAAGTGCAAATTGATCAAGTCAGGTCTTTTGATACAAAGGTAGAAATACAGAATGCACATGTGAATAAACAAACATAAAACGTAACTCTAATCTACACCTCGCAACATAATCCTCTCCTGGCTCTTTTTATCACTACTCCTCTTAAATGCCTGTACTCAAATTTAAACATGTAAGCCACATACCCACAATTCAGTTACTTCACCTTCTAATACACTTAGTCCTGCCATCTTCAACCTCTAGGGAGTTCAAGACTGGAAGTGACTTTCAGCTTTTTTAAGGCCTTCTTACATGGTTTTCGACCGAAGGTTTGGGTAGACATGCTATCTAGAACCAGCTTTTTCAAAATGTGATAACTGGAGATTCAAAACTCCCCCAAAAAGTTGAGAAGAGAGACCTGCCTCAGGTTCTCATCTGCACCATTACTGTGCTTTGGGAAGTCTACAGACAGCTAAGCTGGGCTGGGAAGCGGTACAACTAGGACACATGCACACTAAACATGCTTCCCAATACAAGATTTACGAAGTGCTGTAGAAGACCTAAAAATGCTGTGCATAACAAGGGTTAGTATTTTATTTATAAAAAAAGTAAACGGAGATGTAGCCCAGGAGGGGTACAGGAGGGCCACGTCCTACACAATCTGTGTGCTCCATCCACATGGAAAGGCAGACGGAGCCAAGAGGAGAGCTCTGAGCACGAACAGGGGAGAGGGAGGGAAGTGATCGTCTTGCATGAGAGAGAAACCAGCCCAGGGCTGCGGCACAGAACAAACCCTGGAAGGTGGAGACAGGGAACAAGCGTCTTCCTCCCTAGGACTGCTGCGAAAAGCAGCATTATGGAGTCAGAGTATTGCAGAGTTGCCACTTGGCTTCCAGTGTCAGTCCAGACAAGCCTCCAAAATCTTCTAGCAGCTGACAAAGTGGAGAGATCAATGCCAGGTATATTCAGAAGTTTGCATTTGGTTATTGTATCCTTTTGTTCTGTAGCTATTTCAGAGCTACTGATCAAAAATTTGAACTGTCATCTGCTAGAGAAACTTTTTTTTTTTTTTTTAAATTTTGTTTCATGGTCTGACAAGCAAAAGGTGCACTGTAATCTACAAAAAAACCCCAAACCTAAATAAAATGTAGCAGACAAACCCTTTCAACACATGGAAAGTAGGACAAGTTTGGAAACCTCCACTCTTGCATGTCTAACTCTTTGAGATGGGCTGACATGCCAGGCCATGGGTATTAGGAAGACAACTCAGTAGCAGCTGAAAGTGAGCGCCATGCTAAAAAAATAACTGACAGAAGCAAGAGATTCCTACAGTTCTAGAAAAACCTTAAGTGCCCTGGTACTTAAGACTGATTTTCCCACCTAATTTTTTACCCCTTCACAGCTGCAGTGGTCATCGTGAACAAGCTGTTGAGGGCTCTTCCTAGGCCAGATGTCTTGGGTACTTATGGGTCATCTCCCCTACCAAGGCAGAAGGTCTCATCAGAGATGGCTTCTTCACACTCCAGATAAGGGCAACTCTGATGATCACCCAGTTTATCAACTGCAGTCAACAATGCCTTGTGCACTTCTAGAGAGGCCAGACAAATTTGTTAAATAAAGTTAGACCTAGTAATCAATAATTTTGTCTTCAGGAACCTTCTCCTCTTCCATTTCCTCTCGTGCTTCTCACCTCTCCTCTGCCTTTTATTGAAGTTCTTGCATCTTTAGAGAGCACGATTTCTTTAGATTAACTAAAGACAGGATTATCTCAGAATAAATTGACCTCCTAGTATCACTTTATTTGAATTACTGGATCTTCTAACTGTTTTATCATAAAACAACATTCAAATATTTTGAGATCTTAACTGAATAAAGGCAGTTCTGTCAGTGAAAATATTTACAGTAGCCTCACTAATTGAGACTGATTTCAGCTTCCTGAATCTCATTACTGTAAGCTGGGCACTGCTGCGAAAGGGAAACAAATAGGAGATGAATGAAAACAAACATGTAGAAACACAAACAACTGTGTAGGGTGACATTAATCACTACAAAAAATCTGTCAAAAACATCCCTCTGATTGGCATCTGTCAAAACATCTCAGTAGTTCATCATCGCACAGCCACTGTTCAGATGGAGACAGAATGTGCAACAGCCAGCACTGCAAATCTCACACAGCTCTGCATTTCTAAGAGAATTATTCTGTATCTTAGAGCACTCCAGACTTGGCTTGTTTCACAGCATTTCCCTCCTCTTCCTCCTGGACGGCCTGGAACCATCACTGGTCCCTCCTCCTCAGAGGGTGCAATGTCTGGCAGCTAATTATGCAGAATGAAGTGCTGCTTACCCTCTGTGTTTTCTGTCCAGCAACCCACAAGAGAAGGTAAACCACTGGAAATCAAGTCCTATTAATACAAAGAGAAAAAAAACCCCAACAAACCACTACCTCAACTATTACCCATATGTCCTCTCACGTCCTGTCTGGCCATGGTTTAGGAGCCCCCCAGTTATAGCAAATCCTAATAACGCACCGCCAAAGAAACTGCTTCTCAGAGATGAGACAGAGGAGATCGGCTCTTCAACACCCCCCACCCATCTCCATAAGGAGCAGATGCCAGCCCTGGGAGGAGTGAAGCAGAAGAGTTCTTCTTTTCCTCTTAGAAAATATGACACTACTTCTTTCCTGCTAAAATACCTTCCTTACTGAGCGCAGGTGGAAAATTTTGCTGGCTGAGCAGGACAGATCTTCTGCCAGGACACCATGGCAGAGCAAGGCAACCACTTCTCTACAGATGTGTCTACTCAGCCAAGTTTCTTTACCCTTGACAGATGAGGAAACCCCTATGTGAAATGAGAAGTCACAGAGCAGAAATAAACAAGCCTAGCCTTTATAAACTGTTTGGTATCCTGTTGTTCCATAAATAGTTATTATTATCCAGGAGATCAGATCTGTCCAAAGGAGAAGAAACGCCTGGTACATGTGCTGACTAAAATCCCTAACAAGGGAAAAAAAACAGAGAAAGTTTGTGGTTTTGTTATTTTCGTTTTCTTTGCTTAAGGGTTTTTTGCTGCCGCTTTGCTTTTCCTTGCAGGACCTGTAAGCATACTTCAGCTCCTTCAAATTCTGGAGATCCTTTCTCAACCGTTCCAAGAGTAGCAGGAAGAACAAGTCCAGTACGGATGGACTGAGTGCCGGCCTGTTAAACAGAGCCTTGGGACCAGCATCTTCCTCTGCAGATGCTTAATCTCCACGGACACTGCTGAAGAAACAAATCAAAAGCTGAAAGAGCTGGCCACCAATGGCTCTAAGGAGTTGCCTGTTTTGCCACCTCTTGCATTAAGACTACCTGGAGCTGGATACCGTAGCTTTAAATACCTACCCTTCCATCAGGTTACACATTTACAAACAAATTCTTAAAACATAAACAAAACTTGCAGAGCAGATATACCTATGCTGCTTATCCCTAATTCACTGCCTGGTGAAGCATCTGGTGTGGCTTTGAACGTCCCTGAGACCATTCCAAAGTTGGTCCTTTCTTTCCAGGATGGAGCCAGAGACCCTCCCACCACAACAGTTGCTGTCCTATGGACTTGCTCACTCTGCAGGTTTGGGGCCAGCAGTGCCCAGCCAGCCCAGGACAGCCCATCATAGCCCCCAATGGTGGCTGCAGGGATGGGGACAGCCATCATGTCGCAAACAGCTTTCCCTTGCCCTTCCTTTTCAGGTTATTTAGCACCCTTCCTGAAGCATTCATAGGAACTGTTTACATTTGGAAAAGCTCATCCACAGGCAAGTCTTCTGTCTCTGTAAACCTTCTGTAATTAAAAAAACCCCAAATCCAAGTCCAGACCACCTCAGGTGGCTAATACACCATCACCTTTCATTAAAGAGAGAAGAGATTCCATAACAGAGGCAGGCCCAAAGCAAAAGCAGATGCACACACCCCTTTTTATTTAGGAGGGCAATAGGTAAAGCATTGTGGTTTTGTGTACAGGCACTACATGCTTCTGGTTTGAGGGTCTCTGAGACCCCACAGAAGGTCATAGTATTTTAATCTGCCTCCTTCCTAGATAAATTAATTCATTTGTCAGGAGTCTCTTTATCACACTGGCATCACTTTCAGCAGTGCAATTCTACACCTATTCCTAGGTATACCCCGGTGTAAACATGAACCTAGGCCGGCACAGCTGATAAACAGATTAGAAACATGCTAAAATTGGTGTGACAAATATCAATTTAGAAAGGGGAAACCATAGAAACCTCTAAAATTTTTTTTTCCCCTCTTTTTTCCAAGAACAATACAAGACATTCTTTGAAATTTACACAATTCTGAAGCTTACATCAGTTGTTTAAGCTTGGAAGAATAACAAATTAGCATGGCAGATGCAGGGATTTTCAGGAAAACCACAATGAAACACTTCTCTTAAGAAAGCTGGACACAGTTTTTCTGGTTTACAAGCTGGGCACTGGAGTAAGCTACAGCCCTGACTCACAGGCAGAAAGTTCCTGTGCAAGTAAATCACTGACTCACAAGTGCTTCAGGAGAGAAAAGGACGTGATCATTCTTAAAGGTATGGCAGATTACACAAAAAGGAATCAACTTTTTCCAGAAATTTAGCAAAACAGAAGCAGAATTACAAACCATAGTGAGTAACACTAGTGAAATATGTCATCCCATTGCAGTCAGCTTCAGTGCAGTAGTTCATCATCGCACAGCCACTGTTCAGATGGAGTAAGTGTGGTAATGCACTTGCCTTGGCTTCCAGCGTTACAAGTGATGTGGGTTGGGTAGAATCAGTGAGCAAGAGTCCTTGGGAAACTACAGAAACTTCACCAAGCCTCTCTGATCCCTGACACTATTACAACAGTTACAGCATCGCTTCTGTAGCATGAAGTGATTAATTTATGGATTTTATTTTGCTGCATAGTTAGCTCAGAATTATATTAAAAGGTACTGAGAAAATAATTGCCAAAGGAGCTTATGCTGTTCACGCCGCGGCGGAGTCAGAGCTTCTACAATATAATCTGAACAACATTCTCAAGTGACTTTTCACACTGCTACAAAGAGAATTTTTAATCTTTCCAGTTTTTACCTTCATTTGCCTAACGTAGAGTTGGAGGGTTCCCCAGACTGTTTCTAATTTGGTCTAATAATCTTGCATAAATTATCAGACTTGCTTTTCATCCATATTCTTAGCCAATGTACGTTGGCTTGGTGACAGCCTGAAATGTTTCAATAATAGAACAAAGTGTGACAGTAAGAGAGGGAGAGGGAAAGGTAGGAGAGGAAAATAAATTGACTTGAAATCTACCCAAAGACAGGCAACTTGATGAGAACCACCAGCAGGGAGTTCAGAAGGAACAATTACCCACTCCTGAACACAACTCAGAAAACTCTGAGGGAAGCTGCATACTTTTCTGCAGCAAGAGGAGATCACTGCTGACATACAGAGCCGCAGCGATGCCAGGGAACTTCTTGGGGCTCTGGGGAGATGATGGGCTGGGCCAATGAAGATGAACCTTCAGAGAGTCAAAGTCAGAATTTTAATAAAAAGGGAGATACCCAAACCCACCTTCTTAGGGGGATTTGAGGAAAAGGAGGTAAGTCATGCATATCAAAACCACAGTGATATTACACACACTGCTTAGCTTTCATGCTCACTGATATTTTTCATTCGTTTCATTTCACGCTCACTGATATTCTCATCCACTCAAATGCATTTCGATCCTCCAGCAATCTTTGCTGCAAGATTTTTTTCCTGAAAGTTAAACACTCTTATTGGTATAGCTTTAGAGCAGATGGGCCACAGCAACAGAGCCCAAACACACATGCACAATAAAATATGCTTATTTGGTGGCACGGATTAAGTTCATTGTTTCTATTACAATCATCATGCTTACGCAAATAGAGTTATTTATTTGTACAATTGCAAAGCTGTCCCTTTTATTTTGGTTAAAGTTCACGATTTAGAAAGAACTGTAATATTCTGGAAAACAAAAAATAAAAGCAAAACAAAACAAAAAAACCCCATCCTGTTCCCACTCTGGCATAAGATGCAGTGTACTTGTTCTGAAGCGAGAGCGCATATGCTCTGCACCTTTTTCGAAGCCAGAAAGGCACACGCTCAGTGAGGTCCATGTGCCCATACTCCAGCTTTCATCTAACAGTCTCACTTAATTCAGAAGTCACGAAAAGGAATCTGAAGACAAACTTTTCAGGCACAAAGCCTGCACATCACATGGATTCACATACTTTTTCTTTTTTTTTTTTTTTTTTTTTAAACTCTTGAGAGAGGTTAAGCATGAAATATTTCAACTTCAAAAATGGCTCTGATGTGGAATCTACTGTCATGACCAGCACACGGTAATTTTTTTAAAGGTTAAAAAGTCAGCATGGGATAGAGAGAACAACCTGCACAAACTGAAGGCGGAACCAGATCCCTACCTCCTGAGCAACAGCTCCCCATATCTCTGTCCTGCTGCCCAGGCTGGCTTACGGGGTTTCTGCAGCCCCATCACCTTAGGTCTTCATTCCCAAGCTTCACCCTTGGTGGGGTTTATATAATGATTTCGCAATTCTATAAACTGGATCAGTGAACTGATCTGGATTAAAAATAACCTTGGACAAAATGAGTAGATGGATGGGGGAGGGAAAACTCCTGTTCAGACATAAGGATTATTTTACTTACCCAGTTTATTGCACTGTCCACCGTCAGTTAGGCTAGCTCAGGTAATGGAGCAGCACAAGGGGCAGCATGAAGTCCTTAAGCTAACAGGGCCACGTAGAAATGCGGGTGCAGACACAGAACCCAAGCCTTTTTTTTCTTAAAATCTACTCTTACATGATGCCACATCTATTTCAACCTGACTGCAGCACCATGCACATCTTCAGAGGCTACCAGAAGTGAAAAAATGAGCTGTTGCCATTTAAGTTTGTTTTGAAGTACGAGCTCCAGCTGGTTAAGCAGTGCTACAAATTTAAGAGCCAGAAGTGAAGTTCTGTGTACACAGTTTCATCTGCTCATCTCTGGAATTACGTTCCCAATCATTGCTCTCTACCAAAAAAAAAAAAAAAGTGCAGGGAATCTTTTGCAGAGGAATTAGTTATTCGACCACACTTTAAAGGGAGCTCTGGTTACCACCACTTTGGTGCCAGAGGTTTGCAACACTCTGAACGTGAGTTATCAGCTGTTGCCTCTTAATCCCAGCTTCCTCCTGCAGACAAGGCAGGTGGAAGGGACCGAAGCAGTCAGGGTGTTGTGAAGGGCAATCCAATTGCCCCAGTTATAAATAGCAATAGCAGCTCAGACAACAATCCTAGCTTGAACACTAAAAGCAAATGTCTCTTAACAGACTGTGCTGTATGTTCACTGAAGCACAGCCAGCTGTGACAAAATATTTTGTGAGATAACACACTTTTCACCTTTAGGCATGAGTATGAGAAATTTAAGTCTCCCAAATGAGCACACAGCAATCAAAACAAACACAGCAATTATCAAAGGAACATATAATGGGACCTGTTGTATACTCTGACCCGATTCTGTCATTCAAAACTGACATTAATACATATTTTTAAAAATCCTCTAAGTGCCTTCAAACTGTATATAATACCCGACACACTAACTGCAGAGGTGAAAAAGCGAGCGAATCTTCACTCCAGAACCAAAATATAAGGGAGAAAAAAGGCACTACTTCATAAAAATCACAAGGAAAGCAAGGCAGAGCAGTGCAAAACGCTCCCTGTGCCAGCAGTGCCAGCAGCTGGCCGCGCCGGCCGATGGATGACTGGAAAAGCCACAGAGCTCTGGGTGGGGAGGTGCTGCCCAGACACCAGAAGTGATCCAAGGAGTGTGCATGTTTTGGCTTGCGTGTTTGTTTAGCCTGGGTTTTACAAAACACAGAGTAAGGAGGTGACAGGAGGTAAACATGAGCAGCAGCATGCTCCGATGCCCCGAGCCAGGCACCAAACAGTTTGGAGCAATGGGAAACATGGACCGCTTAACTGACAAGAGCACTGTCAATGCCGCTTTCATCCCTCATTCCCCTCCTGCGAGTCCTGAACTCCTTTGGCCAGAGTTAACCAAGGAACTGAGGGAAGTTAATGATGGTTCAGCACTGCCCAGGAGAAAAATATGCCTGCATCAACTTGTCCCTGCAAACTCAAACCTCATTAATGCAATAACAAATATTTCCTTCATCTTTGCTGTGGGGACAGAATAAGCAAGATACAGGATCTGAGGGGAGTAGTGATAGACTCCAGGTCAGTGCTCCGGCATCTCCAAACACCTGTTTGGGCACTGGCACACACAAATTTCCTTGCAGAGCTGCAATTACAGCAGATACCGGGGCCCTAAATGCAACTTTGAGCTGTGAAACAATCTCTGCCACCATCACACACTACTCCTGAATGCAGAAGAACAGAGCAAGAGACTTAACGAAGGGACAGGGGTTTGAGTATTCCACGCTCCTAGGACCAGGAGCAACCTCATTTTGAAGGAAAGCGGAAAGTCCTCCTCACAGCAGCGTCTGGGACACAGGGACCCCGACTTCAGTGGGAGCCTCTAGAAGTGCTGCTCTTTCCTTGGATGCGAGCCACTTTGGCACTTCAACTTAACAAAATGAACCACTACAGTGTATTTCAAAATGAGATGTGTATCATACATACACCTAGAAGACAACCCCCCCATCAATAACTAATTCAGCATATATATACAATTTCATATACCTTAAAAAATGAAGAGATACTCCCCACTGCACCTGAAGAGACCACAAAATATGCAGCAGATGGATCACACTACAGTCAGGGAATAGTTTTGAATAGCAGTCCTCAGTGGCAAACTAATTATCCAGCCTATTTCTTCAGTGAGCTCTCATGAACCATGTGAAGCCACCATCCTCTGGCTTCCTCTGCTCTCCTTCAACAGTTAATGACAAAGCAAGCAGCCATCACCTGTGCTGACAGCCTCTAAGCGCTGAGCTCAGGCCCTGTCACTTCAGTACAAGCCCATGCTGTGTATGGCAGTAATTCATGAGGCACCGCCACAGACAAACATGAATAAATTCATTTCTAAGCAGAGGGTTAAGAATTCCCTTTTGAAAATATTTTTTTTTCTGAATATCTAAGTAGGAAAGCAGGAAAGTACAGACTGGAAAGATGATGTTGTGTGCTTAGTAGAAGCATAGCTTCCTAGAAGGGGATATGGAAGTGAATGGGGAAGTATTTGGGATGAGGGGATCACGTATTGAAATCATCTCAATCCCTATTAAAGCCCTTGCTAAAGCTCCAGTTCCACCTGAAGCCCATCTCCCATTTCCATGTAAGAATGCATGTAAGATATTTTGTTGGCATGTAAGAATGCTTTTTTGTGAAGTATAAAAGCTGCATAAACTATACCTGCAAGACAGCAACGGCAAAGAAAATTTTGCTAAGTTCTGGCATCAAGGAGACAAGAGTCTACCCTGTACACTCCAAAGAAAGGCCTTCTGGAGCTGTCCGAGCTATGCATGACCGGCCTGTGGAAGGGGAAGAACGCACAGGAGTCTGTGACCTACAGTATTAAGGGGGAACTAAACATCAGAAAAACACAGAAAAATGACTCAAGAGAAAGCCATTGAAATTCCCGTGTCTGGCATAAATCTGTGCCATGTATTCTCCACTGATCTGAAAGCTTTAAAAATGTTGAACTTTATGTACAAAGAAACAATTCAGCATGAAAATATAAATGCAGGGGAGTTTACAGGAGAGCTGGTTTTCCTCAGAATGGAGAGTGGGCTGCTATACTGAAAAATAACAAAGAAGTGAAGAAAGTAGCAATTGCTGATAGAAAGTTTGCACCAAAATAACCAAATCAAACCGATTTTGTTTCTGAACTGACCTAACAAAGAAGTTTGTGATTCATGTATACAAGATTATTTCTTAGTGCTAATTCACTAGAAAGAGATGTTTATGATCATATTCCCGGTGCTACAAAACACTCTTACATATTTGAATCACAAATCTTAAATTCACTATTTTGGTCACACCGCCTATAGATTTGTTGTATATTGAACTTCCCCTTTCCCCCGTTATTCTGAAATCTTTTCAGATACTCTTTATCTTTCTTTAAGTACATCCCTCCTGTGTTCTCTTAGCAAACACAGATTTGCAAGTCTGCAGGCTGTAGACATTCCCTCTCTATTTACTGCCCCCTCTAATTTCTAGCGTTATTTGCCAGCTTACAAGACCTTGTGGTTGGAACACTTGTCAGTAGCTGAACTGTCCCAGGCTGGCACGTCAACCGCAAACTGTGGGCAGAGGTCTCCTTTCTCATTTCATAAATAGAGCATAGAAAAAGAACCGTACGCTGGCAGCATCATTTCCACAGTAAGGCCAGACATGCAGGAGACTGCAGTGTTACCACTGCAAACACAAGTTAGTGCCTTCCACAAAAAGGTCAAAGCATTAACTCCAGTCTTGTAGGTGACCTCAGACCTACTAAAAATAGTCTAATTCACTGAACAAAGACCTACTGATGCCATTTCACCAAAGACGCTTGTCATTCCCTTTGTATCATTCCAAAACCCGTAACCTTACTTCAGGCACTTTGAGTCATTATCTACTGCTGGGAGATTTACAAGAGGCAGAATAGTATTGCCCTGGAAAGTGAAAAATCGGGTAACTCCTTTGGTTACAACGAGCAGCAGATGCAGCCCAGCTAGCCAGCTCCTACGCTGAGATGCAATACTGAGAACACGCATCCATTTCTCCTGGTGGGGAGCCACTGTCACGATTCAGATTAGAGCATGGTTTTCTGAAGCTATGCCAGTCTGCCTTTAAGGCATAATAATTAAAAAACCCAGAACCAAACCAAACAAAAAACCAGGCATGGGCATAATGGATTAGACCAAACGTCCGTTTAGCCTCATGCTCACCATCTGTGCCCATTGGTCAGTATTTCAGTAAAAAGCCTACAAAACAGGGTATATATAAAGCTACAATCTTCCCTCAACATCCGTTTAGGTTCCAGGCTCTGTAACTTTGAGATCCCCTTGCCTGTTTCTGAATCCTTATGGTCAACAGAACCTGACTGTCAATCTTTCGGTTGGTTGGTTGTTTTTTAGTCTTTTGCCCACTATGGAACTCAGAATCATGAAACTATAAATGGCATGAAAGAGCACTTCCCTTTATTTTAAACCTGGTGCACAATATTCCCAGTTAAGACCTCTGAATCTTGTACAAAGAGAAGCGATCATCTAAACATCTTCTCTATGCCATTCACTGTTTCCCCCATACTTGTGAATACTGTTTGCCCTCTGCTTGCTCTGCCTCAGGCTGGAAAGTCTAAGTGTACTCAATCTTTCTGAGCATGGAAATGGCTCAATGTTTTTTCTTTACTCTTTATTACCACTATATATACACCTAATTCTTCTAGATCTGTTTCAAAATTAGTTGAAGAGAATTACATGCATTATTGAAGATGGAGGCGCAAGGCGTATTTATACAGTGGCATAACACATTATTGAGTTTTTGACATTTGTCTCCTAATAAATCCATGGTCTTTTAACCATTGCTGATCAATAAGTTGCAGAACCATCCACAGTAATTCCAAGATGTTTTCGCAGATTTGCAAGTCTGTGAGATCAATCTTCTCAACATACACTACCTTACATCTATCGGAACTGAATTTGGCTCTCTATTCTGTTGCCCCATCCCTTCGTGCTGTGAGATCCCTCTGACGTTCCTCACAGTCAACTTTTGGTCTTGCTACCTGGAAAAATGTGTCAGTACTTTATTATTCATCCTCTGTCCCAGATAGTTTATGAGCACTTGGAACAGCAGAGATCCCAGCACACATTCTGCAGAGGACTCCAGCGGTAACGTCCCTCTACTGTCCAGTCATCTTTTTATTTTTCTATATGGTTTCCAATCTTTACCTAGTCACTACCTAAACACTACAGGATTACGCCATCTTAATTTCCCAAAAGTCTTTGAAATGCCATATGTTTGGTTGCTTTTTTTGGTTTTTTTTTTTGTTGATGGGTTGTTGGTTTTTTTTTTAAAGAAATCCAGGTATACCGTGATAGTTAAATCACCTTTATCAAATGTTCATCGAGTCATTCGAACAACAGGAGCAGATTTACAGGGCAAGCCTTCCTGCTGCAGAAGACAACTTGACTCCTCTCTATCATTGCCTTTATTCCTGGGAATGAACACTAATTCTGTTCTTTTTTTATAGGTTCTACCGAGGTGCCTAATAGAGAAGCCAGGCTCACTATTAGTTTCCCGTTTCCCAAATGCTCCACAGGCCCCTCTTGAAAAGCCTGACACGTTTACTGCTTTTCATTCTTCCATTCTAAGGCCAATTTAAGCAATGATTATACACAACCGTGTATAACTCGGCAACTTCACCACTGAGTTCTTCACAAAGTGAGAACTTTTCCTAGCAATGCATTGTGCCGATTTGCTTGCAAACGTCAGCCTTCTGTCAGCTTCCCCCAGCCTGTCCCCCAGAAAGGACGGCTCCACGTGGGAACTGTTCTGCAGTGAATAGCAATGCAAATAACGTCTCTGCTATGGCTTCACCTTCCCTTAGCTCACATGTAATATTATGATCATCTATCAGCCCATCGGGATCTCTGGCAGGCTTTCTGCTTTTGACAGTTAAACAAAAAGCTTTTTTTTTTTTATGCCTTTATAAAGTTGTTCCTCAACATTTTTCTGGCCTACCTCATTATGGTTTATATTTAACTTGCCAAAGCTAATGCTCTTTCCTATTCTCTTCATTTGGATGCAACTCCTGCTTCAGAAAAATGACTTATTTCTAGAAGCCTTGTTTACTTTACTGTTTAAGCCAGTCGTCATTCATTTTTGTGGCTTTCCTTCAATTTATTTCCCCTCCCCCCTCAGACTTTCACCATCAAAGCTGGACACAGTATTATAGAAGTCTTGGGTTATGGGGTTTTGGGGGGGTGGGGGGTGGGTGTTTCATTTTATATCAGTGCTACACACAAAAATTCTCAACCTATGCGTGTACATATGAACCTGAAATAGCATTTCAGCTACGAAATTTTGTTGAGATTGCATGAACCTTTTCTGTGTCTGTTTCCAAGACAGAGTTTTTCTATCTTGAAGGTATAATCTGCATTTGTTCCTCCCAGATGTCTTTTTTCATATTGGATGTATTAACATAGATTTTGTTGGACTGTGGCCATTTAAATCAGGCAAGCCAGATTGTTCTCTAAAAGTAACCAATCCTTTATTTAGTATTCTCCAATAAGTGTATAATCTGCACACTTAATTTAGGATTTTTTCCAGCTAGGATTATTGAAGAAGGCATCAAGCATTGGTCGAATGAGACTGAGGACTTCATAAACAAACAAACATACATTTAGTCTTTCTTTACCAGCAACCACATTTTCAGATTTCTCAGGGCATTGCTCTTTAATCTGTCTAGTGCTTGCTTATGCTTGGTGAAGTCTGAACTCACATTTTTATCATTAAAGAAGCACTTATCAAGAAGAGTTACATCCTCTGAAAAATATTTATTCTATCTCAACTATTTCCATCGTATTTTGCCTATTTACATTTACAATTGCGCTAAAAAGTCAGGAACTTTTAGAATGGGAAAACATTTATTCATTTTATTCATGCTTGAAAACAGCCAAGCCAACTTTATCCAAATAATAAAACCCAACAAACCCACACATTTTATGGCAAAGACCAAGCCTGAAAAATGTCAGCCGCAGAGATGATGTTTTCCTAATGATAAGAGCAACTGAAAACAAAAGCTGGAATAAAAGAAACCACGCAGCTCAAATTCTTAAATCAACAGGCAAGCTAATTTGGCTTTAAGAGTTCTAAATATATTAGATTATGATACCTGGTTTGGTACTATTAACTTTGCATAGTTCTTTGAGTACGAGAAAAGTTTCAGAAGAGAAAGAATCTTAAGTGTAGCATGGAATTCTTTGCAGAACTACTGGTCAGCCATCCTTACACCAGTCCTAGGTAAAATAACGAAATGTGTGACACTAATTCAGTTAGTAAAGAATTAAAGGACATCCTGGAAAAAATGTCAACCTTACTAAGGTTTAGGTTCACGTTAGAGAAGCAACTGAACATAAATCCCCAGAAAGATGCTGTCTTTAGAACTATGAATATGATTTTTCAGAGTATGAACAAGACAAGAACCACCTAGTTAGGCAAGAGACAAGTTACTACCTCTTTGCAGGGTATTAGTTCGATGCACTTAGCTACTGTGAGAAGGTGACTGAACACCGACCTGTAAGTAGCTACGGAGGGAGAGAATAAATAACACTTGGGATTCTAACAGACAAAAAAACCTTCTTCTAGAAGCCAAAGTCTTAAATAAATTTAAAATTAGATTAATATTTTTGCAATAGTGAGTTTATCCATGGATATAATGTTAGCACATTATTACCAGATGTTCCTCCAGTTGAAATCTTTAAATCACACTAACTAGCCTGTGATCCACGATGAATTTACTGGAAGAAAACATCATGTTCTGTGTCATGAAACAAACCAGGTTAAGGGACCATTAATGGTATTTTTCTGGCCTTAATAACTGTACTAAACAGTGTTCCTTCTTCAGTGTATATCATTTATCTCTGCAGAATCAATATGTAACAACAGCTGTGCCTTGGAAAGGGCAGTTAGATTTTCAGCTCTATAAAGAAAGGAAGGCTTTAGCTTCAGACATCTTACCACAGTTAAACTACCTTAAATTCCTCTTCTATACTACTTACATTTAATATATACACAAACACAGATTTAAAAACATTCAGTTCTTAAAGGAGGAGGATGATAATGTATCTACCTTCAGTTCTAGTATTTATTTACATGCTAACCAGAGTTCCAAAATTCACACAGAAGATAATACTGATAATTGTTTGTTTTACATCAGTGATAGAGAACATAGGCCCAACACTTAGTGTTTTGTTTTGAAGGCCTGGCTGTAGTATCTGCTGGCTACAAGGCAATGTCAGATTTTTATTTTTAATTTTTCAAGTTTGCAGATACCATGTTCACCAATAAAAACAAAGAAAGAAGATACCACCAGTTTTAGGCTTGGCCTGAAGGCCATGGTCACCCAACCTAACCCCTATGTGCGCAAGTCATGGAAATTCTCTCCTCAAAAGAAATAAAATATATCTTTTAGAAAAGTACCAGTTGTGCTAAAAAGTCCACAACTTCTTTTACCAAAGAGGTCACTGCACTAGATGATCTTTTCCATATGCATTAGAAACTTGTACAAAGGTCAAATCACCAACCATTTGGTCAAATTTTCCATTTGATGAACCAAACTGAGATCCTTGAGCCTCAACGGTATGATGTTCTTGCCAATCTATCTTCTGAACTGTCTTTCAGCAATTCTACAAACTCCTTGAATGCAGAAACCACATGGTGTATTAGAGAAAGCCATAAGCCAAATTTAAAGGTAGATTTTGGTTGATCTGTTATGATTACATTACTCATTTCTGAGAGCTATCAAATGGTACCGCAACATTCTACACTAGCAGAGGGAAACAAATTCTGAAGAAGCTAGTAACACTGCAGCTAACAATAATTTCTCAACACAGTAAGATGCACAACTTGTTAATGACATGTCCTAGACTCTTTGGAAAATACTATTGCAAAGCCTCCAGGCACCTGAGAGACACTTTACCCTGTTCTCCCAAGAGAAAAAAGGAAAAAAAAAAAAAAAAAAAAAAAACCACACTTTACTACTCCAGATAACTTAATCTGTCACTTCATGTCTGAAGATTCCCAAAGATTGCATCATCTGGTACCAGCAGTGAGCTTGACCACACATCTGTATCATGCACTGACCCCCCAAGAAAAAAAAAAAAAAAAAAAAAAAAAAAAAAAAAAGACCACACTTTACTACTCCAGATAACTTAATCTGTCACTTCATGTCTGAAGATTCCCAAAGATTGCATCATCTGGTACCAGCAGTGAGCTTGACCACACATCTGTATCATGCACTGACGCTATAATTTGTTTTATTATTCAACATACAGAACACTCTACTCTTTGAGCAGCCTCCTAGTCAGGCTGAAATCAATTAAGCCATTGCCACTGACCACACAAAGAGCCCAGAATTTCAACACCAGTCTCCCCTTGAACTAATCAAGTGACAGAGAAATGACACTTCTCAAGACAATCTCAGCAGATCACCCACCTTGAAGAATGAGAAGTCATCAGGGAAAGGGTGGGGGGAAAACCCAGCAAAGTAATTACTTACTTTGGGAAGATGACAGTCATGAGCGCTGATGCATAACCAGGCTTGCACATTCCCTCAGAGAAATTTGCATACTTCGATGCCAATTCTGGAGGCCTGTGAAAAAAATAAGTAGAGAGTCAGGACTCTCCTGGCTATGAACTGGCTTTTGCAATCATCCAAGTTATTTTTTTCTTTACAGCTTTTCTGAAAAACAGCTGTGATGAATTCAAACACAGGCAGGTATATATTTGTTGCAATATAGCATCACAGGAGAACAACAAACAGAGGACAGGGTTAAAGATATCCTTAATTCCACTAAACCACTAGTTTTGCTGCAAGATTTTCATACCTAGGAAGCTCATGGAAGAAAAATATCAAGGTATCATTTTAGACTTCAACTTTTCCAAAGGAAGAAAACATAAACAGCACTTTGCTTTGGCTATTTTTCTAAAGTATGATCAAAGTTAAAATTATAGAACAGTATTATTTAGAAAATTATTTAGAAGATATGTTTCAAGCATTTGAAACAAACTGCTAAGCAGTTCTGACAGGCTGTCATCAGGGGATGCATGCTTTCAGTATTTGGAACAGATGACATTGCTGCTGTCTTAATTCAGCTTGCCTAGTGATTTCAGGGCCAAATTCAGAATATTCGTGGGTTGTTTGGTTTTTTTTCCCCATTTAGTTTTTGTACAGAAACAAGATTAGCAACTCAAGAAAAGATACTTAAGTCCAGTACGTACTTTTACCATAGATCTACTGAGTGACCTGAAAAAAACATTTAATTTTATTTGTGTCCCTATTCACCACCTGCAACATTTTTACGTTCATCCATTTCACGAAAACATTACAAGGGTTGACTCATTTGTGCTTTCAGAGTAACATTAGATACCTTATTGTCAGTCACAATACGAGAATTATTAATAATCCTTCAAAAAAAAAAAGCATTTGCAGTTACATGCTCAACATTCAGTGGAAGTTGCAAGGGTTAACCACCACAAAGTCAATCGATAATATTGTCTTTGCTACACCATTTTGTTAGCAGTAGGCAAGTAATTAAAGGTTTTTTCCTACAGGTCAACAGTAGGAGTCAAATGAAGATGACAGTACAGATCCCGCAGAGGAGATCCACAAAAATAATTTTGAAGACCCTGTTGTTATCACAACCATACTCTCTTTTCCAGGCATCACCAACACGTACATCACCAATATCACTTAAGCAGCAAACTACTGCTAAATGTAACGAGCGTGGATTCAGAGAGTCTCAAGTGAGCAGTGCAAAGAGAACCCCCACTGGCAAAACTCATATCTGAATGACAGAAACTCCATGCTGAACTGGTAGTAACTATCCTTCTTGTACTGGTCCTGGAGTCACTTCCCAAGGGATCACTAGCCAGTTCCAACTGGGTGATCAATAGATGGACAGTTAATTTTACCATTAGCCGCATACAGTACAAAATCTCCTAAATCTATAGTTCTTAAAGAATAAAACCTATTTCTGCTGAATAAAAATCTAACCCTTCAAGAGCTGGAAGGGGAAACAAACTGGAAAAAATAAAAAGTCACTGTAAGTATTTAATTTCTGAAGATGTTTGCAGATTAAAAGCACTGGAAAAAACTTAAGGGATGGACCCGATTCTAATTCTGCCACAGATTTCCTGCATAGTTTTGGTCAAAACAGGTATTATTTTACTATCACAATTCCTCATCTATAAGATGGCATAAAAATACATTTGACTATTTACACCATCAATTATTTACAGCAAAGTTTAGATTTCTCTAAATATATTATAAGGACATGGAGAGAGAGATTCAGGTGTCTAGCACAACCCAAATCCATGAGTTTGGTTTCCACAGATGACATTATAATACGTATCTCTAAATGAGAGATACAAGAAAGCATCTCAGATGTCAGCATCTAGAAGTTTGAATCCTGACGACTTGCACTGAATGACTGGTGTTCTGACTCCCATCAGGATCTCTTTAGAAACAGGCACAGGAAGGAAAGGCTTGTTGCGGGCAAAACAGAAGGTTTTAATGGTGCTAAAATATATCCCCTACTGACACAGTCAAAAGGGACAGCCCGGTGTATAGATCACAGCTTGTTGCAGCATTTCACGTATGAAGCAGCGTGGGAAATCTTAATGTTCACCAAGCAAACTTAAGCGTTGCTGCATGTTTCCTGTTTAAGCAACATACAGAAACCCCTAATACCAAAAACTTTGAAAACAAGTAGAAAGCAACTGGAATTTATCTGCAGCCACCACGGTAGTGAGTCATTGCTGGCAAACTTGTATAACTATTTCAACAGCAGGCCTTTCTCAAATGACCTCAGTGGTCATACAAAATATCTTGTGCCACAAACACAAGCATTTTCCTCTTTTCTGATTTAATGGCGCTTTCATTATCAAATTAAAATGTCACTCAGATGCCCATCATGGTGTTTCTGCAAAAGAATAGTAGGCTGAAACCCTCATGCATTTGAGTCGCACAGAATGCCAATCAGAGCCGCATACCGACGGTGGAGCTGTCAATTATAAAACCCACAAAGATACTCAGAGCTGCTAAAGCCCGCGGGGCCGAGCTGTTAACATTTCTTGGATGTGATGAAGTTCATGCTCCAGAGCGCCAGAGGCAGAACAATTCTCGTAAGGCAGTTGTAGCTGCCATCTCGTATCATTCAACATTTGCTCATCTCCTTTCTTCTAACCATATATTGAGCCAGCAGGCTACAGAAAACTAGAAATGGGCATGCTACATTTTAAATTCATCTAGGGACACATTTTATTTGTTCCATTTCTTCAGGTTACACATTACACACTGCCATTGCCAGCATGCTCCTAACGATAAGCCTACGTTAGGTATAACTTAAAGCAAAACATTTAGAGCAAGGCTGGATACGGCCTTGCCATCTACCATTCTGCTACCACATGAAGCTATCCAAGCTAACTTCATTTTAGAAATATAAATTTGCTTTGTGTTTTCTTTCCGCAAGATCCACAGATCTCACAGATTTCTCTTCCATAAATCGGACTGCAAAACATCCTGCATGAAGCATCACATGGAGAACTATACATTTTTCAAACAAATCCAGCTTTGCAAAGATCACACTGCTGTTAGTAGGTACAGAGTGCTGTAACAAAAATGTGTACAGAACTGAAGTGTATGAATAAGCATCTCCTTCATATCCGATGACAGTGTACTTATTACACTGCTGCATATATTGCTGCTACTTTGATTTTGTTTCTTATTTCCAAATGGAAGCAGCAATACTACCGAAAGTGCGCTCTGCAAAGGCTGCCCGACAAATTACCAAAACATGGTGCATGGCCTTCAAGAGCTTATATTTGATTCCCATTTTATAACCCTGAATGCTGCTTACAACAGATGGGTCGGAACCACGCACCAAACCAAACCATATCACTTTCTGAGAGCTTTGCTAGTAAATAGGTTCATCTCCCTAGCTCCGTTACTGCGCCTGGAATCCAAGGCCACCCCGAGCCGCTGCAGTAAAGCAGCCAGGGCCCTCACGACTGCTACGGCACAGAGGTGCAAACGTTCTCTACGTTATTCCAACTCCAGATTCTCGTGCTCCTAGTTCAAGTGAAAGCATCAGTTGGGTTGAGGCAGTTAAAGAGCAAGTGGAGACAGCAGAAAAGATGTAATTAGATGACACTGCAGACCCTTACATTTTGCTCATATTTTGTGCAGGAAAAACCCAGTAAGATAATAAATTTATCCAGAATAAATGAGGGAAACAATTCCTAGTCAGTAACTGTAAACATCTGCAGTTTTTAAACAAGTGCGTGCATGAGGGTGAAGTTAACGGGAAGTAATTGGCTTATTCCACTAAAAAGAAAATGCACTCTTGCTTTTTTTTTTCCTGACTTTTCTAGGAGACTAGCACGCATCCTGAATTCTTAAGATTTTCTGTGCTTCTCTACACTGTTATGTGGATATCGAACCTAACAAAATTTCAGAATTTGGATAAGATAAAAATCTAGCTGCTTTCAGAGGATTTAGAAAAAGTAACAAGATTTTTCCTTCTGCTTGCATTTGACAGATGTGTGTCTTCTTTTAATCTCAAATATGAAAATGTCACCATGATTAATTCCTTCATCATGTCTTGATAAGCGATAGCATGTCATCCTCATAGAACTGGAATCTAAATCCATTTAAAAAAAAAAATAAATTACTAATACAAGCTCAGTGTTTGGACTACTACAAAGAATGTTCACAGCTAAGCTCACGTAATTGAATATTACAACATCTACTTTAAGACACAGATTTTGCCTCTTTGCCTTCCACATGGAATTACACTGTGGATTGTAAAAACTGAAAAACTTCATCTGCTTGAGATCATCTTATTTGAGGACTGATTTCTTTTGCTGTTAAACTTTCACACAAAATATATGTACTGATCCATTTCTGAAACAAGGAAAAGGAGTTCTTTGGCCTTGGGGCTTCTTTCTCCTTGGTCCAAAATAACCTGAGTCTTATACCCATACAGCAGCTCTACAAAGTGTATGTCATGATACCTGAAGAATGAATAGGAGACACGATGACAGCATGAAATGAAAGGCATGTAAAACATAGTGGTTATTATGAAGTAATAATGAAATAATATTAGTAAGTAATTTGGCAGATCAATAAGGGGCAGATCACTAAATCAAAGCAGTTAATGCTAAGACCCCATAGCTACACCACACGAGATTGCCCATCCCTGGAAACACTCAAGGTCAGGGTGGACGGGGCTCTGACTAACCTGATCCAGTTGAAGATGGCCCTGCTCATTGCAGAGGGGGTTGGACTAGATGACCTTTAAGGGCTCCTTATTCTACAATTCAAGACACTTTATTTTAGATAGGACTCCAGTCAGATTCCCTGGGCCAGATGCATCCATCACATACATACATGACTCAGTGTTGGCCAAAAGGCCAAGTTTTAGTTAGTACTCTTACGTCCCCAATTAAATATTGTTGAGTTTCTTAGATTCCTGGAGTAAAGCTTTCAGTTTAGTTTCCCCCAAATAAGCCCAGGGCTACATTTCAAAACCAGTTTGTGAACTCAATCAGCATACAGTAATTATGGGATTTGCTTCAAAATTGCAGGACTGCTCCAAACAAGACACGAATGAAGACACAACCAGAGTGGCTACGGATGCGCATTTGTTTACATTTTAATTAATATCAAAGGGTCACAGATCTTTGAATGGTATCTGGTTTATACATCAGTTATAGTCTAATATATAGACAGCTTCAAGTCCTCAATACGCTTGTTTCATAATATCTCATAAACTTGTAAAACCACAAATCCCATTTGAGGGGGAAAAACCCTGAAACAAATAAACCAGCCCTCCCTTCCCAAATGCCATCAACTTCTATTGAAGAGATGGATGAGAAAGTAAGTGCCCCATCAACTCTCGCCTTCATTACAGACTGTCAGCCTCACAGCAAATACTATCAGTTCACTTAAAGGCATGGGAGGCCACCTTTAGCAGGTCTGGAGATGCAGCCCTTTTACTCTCCTTCGATTACTGCTATTCAGTCAGGGGAAAAGAAGTCATTAACAACGAGAGGTCATTAACACCACCAACAGCCTACACCTATATAGCAGTCAATTCTCATACACCAGTAACAGCAAGGGACTGAAAAAAAAAAAAATGTATTTGCACATCTGACTTTATAAGTAGAATCACGATCATCACGTCATTTTGACAGGTGGAGTCTCCTTGAGTGGAAGACACTATGGAAACAAGATGAGAAGATGAGCTGACGAATCCCCCTCTTCGTCCATGGCTGGAGCTCCACGTTCAACAGGAGTGCGGCACGGGTTAGGAAACACTGAGACAGAAGTTTAAGGAACTCTAATTACAGCTCTGTTAGAAGTTTCCTAACTTTGGTGCAAAGAATTACACGGCCTGATCATGTGGTATTTGCTATTTTCCTAGTTCCAGCTGAGGAAAAACTAAACAAACAAAAGAAAGGAATGAGGAGATAGAAAGAAAAGCAGAATGCTTACACTGAAAGAGACAGGAAATGCATCTATCACACTATAGCCAGCTAAACAGATGTAAATATTTTCAAATGTTACTTCAGTATATAAGCAAATTACTCAAGGAGGTTGTATGACCAGACATGAGGAGAGAAGGCCCAAATACTGTTTTCTAAAAAGATACGATTCACACCAAAAAAAACTCCTGTTCTGCTTCTCCACAAAGAATTGTGGCTTCTTGTGAAATTAATTTCTTAACAGCAAAGATAATCAACAGATAATTTTATTTATTTATTTGGACTACTCAAGAATACCAGCTGAAGAAGATTAGGCTGCATTAAACTGGCCCAGGAAAACAAAGTTTTAAAGACATTCTGCCAAAACCCATGACCCACCTCCGTAGCCCTGAAGTCAGCGCTGTCCTTTGGGAAGCGCACGCCAGGCGGAGGGGCACTGGCAGCTGAGACCACCGACACTGGCAACGCCATCCACCCTTTGGGAAACGTCACCTTTGCACAAACACACCAAAGAGGTTTCCATCCACAAAAAAAGGCACGAGGATCCTACTCCTTACTAAATTCCATTCCTGGTCTTTGACATACTAGGAATTAGATCACTAGGCAGAAGAAGGAGTTTCGGATTAGTCTCTGCAGTGCTAAAAACATAAACATCTTAAATACAGCCAAAAATTATTTCTCTGTCAGAAAGGACTATATTGTTGTACCATCTCTTATAGTTCACAGAACCCAAGAACCCTGCCTGGAGCTTCTGCATTAATAATCTTTTATCAACTCCTTAAAAAGTGTTGGGATCCTTGTGGACAAAAGGATCAGAAGTTTTCCAGCTAGAAAGTTTTTGGTTTTGTTTTTTTAAATAAGTAAATAAGGAAACTAAATGCTGAGTTTATAAAACCAGATTCAAAGGATGCAGAGAAAAAAAATCCAAGAAAAGTCCATGGCACATTTTGTATGTGACCTCATGCTGCATACTCCTCCAAGAATTGAGTAATATCCCTGATCTCCTGATCTCCTCTGGTTTTTATAAACTTTCCCCTTTTTTTTAAATTTCTGTTTCTGCTACATCTTACCTTTAAGACTAGTAGCACAGAGAAAAAGCAGAATTCTATTCAAACAGACATAGATAAAGGGTAAAGAAAGCAGACCATTTGAGGGTTGGTTTGTTTGTGTTTTTAAAGAAACATGGAAAGGAGAAAACTGGCTGAAATACCAATTGTTAGACTAAACAAAAAACATGAAATACAGAAATTTTATTTTCACAGAAGGCAGCTGTTTACCAAAGAAAGAAAATAAATAAATAAAAAATATGAAAATGACTGCTCTCTGAATTTTTGATTATTTAATAATCTTTGGACAAAGAAACTCCTAACTTAACAATGAAGTAACTTGCTGATAATCAACACGATTCCTGAATGTATGCTATTGGATTTTTAACTATTCTAGTTTCCATAGATCCAACATTACTGGTTTCCATCCTCAGTAATAAGTATCAACATTCTGGTTTTACAGATAAAAGACAAGGATGACCTAATGGAGGACAGTCACTTTTTTGGAGATGGGATGTGTTAGGACTCGCTTAGTAGTCAATAAAAACTCTCTTAAGCAGTCAATTGGGATTCCTACCTGAGTTGCTTTCTGAAAGAACTGTCTAAAGAATGTCTAAATAAACTCTATGTCCCCAAGGTCAGAAATCCCTACTTTTAGAACATTTAATTCTTGAAACCTGCACCTATCACATAAATTTTTGGCCAAACGAAAGAATGCAAGAAGATAAATTGAAATGTCATAATTTTGTTGCTGTAACCCTTAAGTCTTCATCACCAACCCTCATCTGTTAAATCTACAAACGGGCAATGCTTTCTTTGGATCAGGAATAGTGTTTTTCTATTTGTAGTGTAATGAATCCAGCGGTGTAGGTCCAGGAGAGACAAGTGCTTAAGAGAGGAGAATAAATAATTCAACCCAGTTAGAATCCAGGAATCCCCTGCTCAGACTAGTAGGAATTGGCACATCTGAAAACAAAGATACTCCCCCAAGCCTACAGCTTGGGGCGGGGGAGCGAAAAATCAACTAAGAATTCCTGAAGCATCATAGCCGAAATTACAGTTTTATGTCTGTGGATATTAGAGTTTAGTAGATTTGAATACCAAAATCCAGTGCTTAGCAGTTTTAAATGCCAAATGAGAAAATCAGTTACACTAAGGTTTTAATCACCAAATCTTCGTTCTGAAAAATGTTGCCCATTTCATTGCAGAACACAGCCAGGCTATGGAACACTTCATTTCAGAGGAACTCACCATGTTTACCTAGGTGTGAGAGCACACTGGCACAGCAGAATGCTATGGAAGAGATCAACAGTGATTTATTATTCACTACTTTCCATATCATCAGAAAAATCAATTAAATTTATCCTAAAGACAGTAAAACACTGACAGAAAAAAACCCCACTTCTTTCATATAATATGCAGTCAATTGGTAGATTTCTTTACGTCAGCCTATATAGAAGACAGATGTATAGGTGGGATCAAAAGTTATGAAGAGGTGTAACAGCATCTCCAGTTCAGGAATACCAAAGCTTCCTCTCCTTGGAAGCTGGAGAGAGACAGTGGAGCAAGGATCACTTCACACTGGTGTATTTTTCTCCTTCCCTAAACAACTCGAGGGAACACTTTGAGACAAGACACTGGGGCAGGTGAATCTTTGGTCTGGCTGTTTTTATTTTCCCACTAGGAAGTTCAGCCCTTTCTGTTGCGGTAGCAGATCTATTGCACAGGCAACTGGCAGAGACCAAACCTTAAGGGAATAAATCCTACTTGGAAAAATCTCTCTCAGCTACCTGATGGCAAATCTTTAAACAAGAACAGTTCACAACAACCTCCCTTTTCAGTTTCTTCAGTAACTTTGCAGGGGTAAAGGTGATAAAGGTTGCCCTTTAGACTTTTCTTTGGAAGATCTGGATGGCCTGGGAAGAAGTAACAACTTAACTCCTGTTAACCAAAGAACAAGATGACTCTGGATATGGCAAGGGCTTTAATTTTTTTTTTCTTGGCCTGGACTGAAATAGAGAGAAAAAAACAGTGGTCAGTGAATACATTGCTTTAGATGGTAGGTAGAGGTGACCTTGCAATTGGGGAATGTGGTTTCACAGTAGTTTTACAAAATGCTGTATATAGTCATCAGGCTCTGAATTTTCCTCACTCTTCTCTCTATAGTAGTACAAAACAAAAAAAGCTGTCTTCACTGGCCCGTATTAGAGACAGATGCCATGAATTCAAACAGACATCAATTAATTTAACAAATACCACACTGAACTCTTAGAAGAGGAAGGCTACATAATGGGAGGAAAATGTTTCCTCCAGAAACCTTGCTGTAAATACAGACCACAACCCTGACCTGGGGGAACCCTTGCAGATACTGTGACTAAATGTGCCCTCATGAAACTCACAAAAACCCAAGCTGCTTTAGGGTAAGTAATTAAGAATAGCCAGAACTCTTAACAGTAAGAACAGCTGCAGAGCAACCCAGATCAAAAAACTCTCCTGTTTACTCCATACATTGTTCTAGTGAATGCTGTTCTGCTAAGATAACTTCTTTTTTTTTTTTCACTTCAAAGAGCAGCTGCTTGCCTGAAAAAGCCATCCAACCAACATCCAAACTGCCATATGTAACCATGATGAGTCAGAGGATGGAATAAAGTTTGTCTCAAAGAACTGTGAACAGCCCAATTAATCAGACCTTCCTTCATCTTCCATCACCCCAACCTCATTGAACATCAGTCCTACATCAGGAGGAGGTTATTCGTGGCTCTCCAAAAGAGAGAGAAGTGGTTTTGCAAGATGTCTGGTGTACAGGCTAAAGGAGAGCTCCAAGGCTAAGCGTTGAAATAGGTTTACACTTTTCAACAGGAAAATCTTATCCTCTCCTCCTTATTAATTCATCAAAATAGCAACGCTTCACAAAATCACCTCAGCCTGAGTTGCACGATAATAAAATACAGCTTTGAATCTTGTACAGATCAGAGTGCCTGACTCAAACAGCCAAATGACACAACCACCTTTGGGGGTTTCTGCCTTCAGTGATGTAAAAAAGGGTCACTAAAAGAGGATGAAAAGGAGCAGGAGGAAGACACTCAACATTTTGCAGCTGTATGACACTGCTTACATTTTTCAGGTCTTCAAGATTAACCCTTTTAAAGAGCCAGGGGGAAGATATTTCTAAGTAGGAATTAAAAGGTCTGAAATCAAACAGAAGTATCCAAACACATTCAATATGCAAATCAAAACCATATTGTTTGTTGGCTTTTCAGTTTATCCTTCTTTAACGAGCTGGAACAGATTGCATGGCAGACAAGGAAGAAACGACACATACATGCTCTGTCAGTTTTCTGTCCCTCCCTTTGTGGTCCTGATTCTCGCTGCTGAGCACAGGACAAGAGCTGCAGCTAGCGTCAGGAGTAGCATTTCTGCCTCTTTTCATTTCTGTTGGGAGTTGAGAAAGTTGGGCTTCTGTGTAATGTAAAAGTACAAAGTATTTCATAAAAGTTAATTTAGTTGTTTGGTTTTCTCAACAGCAACTACAGAATATCTCATCTGAGCCTCACAATTGAATTCAAACATCCATAACCTCAAAAACATCTTACAGCACAACTGCTACATGAATCCTTCCCCGATGTGGCACATCGGACACAGCTGTAAGCAACCTTCCTGCTGCAAAGTAGTCTTCATCATGGTTTGTTCATTGCAATGGGCATTGCACAACACAAGCTCTCCCACCAGCCCTTGTCAGGTTGGGGGTCCTTTAGAGTCCTTCTCCAGGGCAGATTTGTCAAGTACACTAGCAGCAACGTCATGCTTCCTCAAGGAAAAAGCGTATTCTAAATTTATCAACCCCATCAAAACTTACCTTGTCCTTCAGTCCTAGAACAACTTCAAACAGTAAAATAGAGAGATTTTTACTAAGCAAGACTTACTGTCAGGTTTCCAGTCATAAGACTGGAAACAGAACAAGTGAAATAAAATATATCTCTCGATTATATTTAACAGGGTTTCTTCAGTCTCTCTCACCTCGAGTTCCCCTAGCCTCTCATCTCTGTAGAAAGGTAAGGATCGTGGTTTCACAGCATTTCACTACCTGGCAGGTCACCCTCCCTTCCGCTAGGCAATTCTTCTCAAGCACAGTAATAAGGCTTCCTGCTTTCTTTCAGCATAAATGAAATACTGTTTTCTTACCTAATAAGATTATAATCACAGCTGTTAAAAGTATGTCTTGGTTTTACTGTCCTTCCCCAGCATGCAAGAAGTCCGTATGTGTTTGTTCCACCAAACCCTTCCCTGCCTTCATGACCTACTACATATTCTTAAAATTTATGTATGGCATTCTTAGCACGTACAGACAGCAAAGCTTTGACGTCTCTGGTCACATTACAGCAGTGCAGAAGACAAATTTAGAGGCAGGCTGAGTAAAGTAAGCTGTCTCTTCCCATACACCCCATTTACAAAACCTCCCGACAGCCAGCTACAGAAAAATATAAATTAGGAGCTGACAACTAAGCTGTGTCTAGATACCATAGCAAGAGTGTTCTTCAGAGTAAGTGACATGCTTCAGAGGCAGGCTTGATAAACAGTATCATGCTCCCTTGCTGGAATACACTTGATTTCCATTCAACCGTCAGATGAGGATTCCCTAAAACATTTCCAAGGGGAAACAAATGGAAAGTAGATTTCTCTTTGGAGGCGGAAGAGTGCTGGCCTGCAAGAAATGATCTATGTCAAACTAGGCAGGTGCAGAAGAGCTGATGCTTGGTGATCACATACATGCCTTTGGGATTTCCACCAGAGGCAACTCTTGCATCGGTTTCACGATAAGCTCACAACTGCTTCGATTCAGGACAGGCAGCAACAAATCACCTGTTTCCAAGATGTGTGCTGGTACTTTTTTCATTATGACCAGTATCAAGAATACAATGAACGCCAGTGTTTTAACATAAATCTGTACCAAAACCCATGATCCCACAGACCGTCTAGTCCTTGCAGTAAACTGTAGAGTCAATTAGAATTAGAATGAGATTAATTCCTTTAGTGGTCTTAACGCAGTATTTCTAACCTCTTTAACTGAAGTTTTGGGAATGATCAATGCTTAGCCCGATCTATTCAATTTCCCTAAGTTATTCAGAGCAAGAAGGTCTTTGTAGAAGGATATTCAGTAACTAGAAACTTAACAAGCTTACCAGTGCAGAAGCTGGCCAAAATGAAACTAATTTATCTCTGAGTTATAGAACAGTTTTCTAAAGGAAGAAGGCTTTTTATATGCTCTTCTCTCAAGAGGATAAAGCAACAGGAGAGCCCCATGTCATTTATGAGCTTATAGATAATCCCTGAATTGGTTTTTGCTGCTAAAGTAAATTTAGCCTTCTGTGAATGCAACAACTGTAAAAATTTTTCCTCAAACAACAGTTAATAGAAACTTGTAAAGCTAACTAGTTGTAACCATACCCTCCCCAGGAAAACAAACATACACACATTTAATTATGTTAGTGCTACTGTGGTGAAGAACTACAAGCAAAGTAAGTGTTTCCCCTTACAGATACGGAGGGGAAAAAAGAGCTGAGCCTTTTCTTTATAGACTTCCCAGTTTTTATACAACTGGTCTGGCTGGTTAAAAGAACACAAAATGTGCAAACCCAGTCCCAAGAGGACCGTATCAAGAAAGAAATAAAATCTCACACATAACAGGCACCTTCATGGACATTGACTTGAAGAACAAGCCCATATAATAAAAAGTGTTTCCTATTCAATATGCACACTAATTGGAACTACTGGTATTACAATTTTTTTTTTTATTTTTTTTTTGCGGAAACTCATATTGGCCATCATGTTACTGTGCTCAGAATCAAAACCGGGTTGAAAAGCTTATGAGTCATTCCTTTTTGCTTTTAAAATATTTGTACATCAACTTTCTGCCAAGAATATGGAAAACCCCTAGTGTTTGAAGGTTTATTAATGATCTCTAGCAGTCCAAAAAGCTACTTCTTTAGAAATTCTTTCAAGAATGTTATCCAGACATACCAATTCTAAAGCGCATAAACTTAGGTATTTGCTGCTTGAATTTTTGTTGTTGGTATTAAGGAAAGCAGTTTTTTTTTCTCCTCATCCAAACAGAACAAAACTCCGTGTATTTACTGCACACTTCTACCTTTTCTATACATGCATTATCACTGTTTTCCCTTTATAGTCTCAGTAGAACTGTTTTTCCATGAACGTTTCTTTCTTACAAAACCAAACTTGTTGGGGCAAATGGTACAAAACTGCTCTAAACAATGCCCAGCCATTCATATTTTTTGCTTTACATTCTTTTCCCACATGGTTTGGTTTATAATTACTTCCAGCTCCAGGAAACTGGCCCTTTTAAAACCACCAAACGTAAGTTTTTGGCTTAGTTTGCACTTAACAAATCAAGTAACGAATCAGTTCTAAGTAGGCAGTAATTCTGAGTTCTACAGTCTTTATCTTCTTCATCGACTAAGGTTGTGCCTACCACAGGAATCCCGAAGTTAGATAATGAAGACTCATGTGAGAAATCCTTACGAGAATTCCAAAGGATCAAAATTGAAAAAAAAAAAATTAAAAAAATTTTAAAATAAAAAAAAACCCCAAAACAAAACAAAAAACCCCCACTGAAATGGGCTATGAAGAGCAAAACAAAAAACCAAGGATGGCAGTTACATCCCACCCAAATGTGGGAGGTTTGACAGATGAACAACAAACAGGCCAGTAAGTCAATCGCTGTGAATAACTAGGGTTCATTTTCTTAAATATTTGAAATGCTCAAAGCATTACTACAGATTGGAAGAGATTAGGTAGAAGGACATGAATTAAAAGTCAAAGAAAAAAATCTGAAATTAAAGAGAAATAAATAATCAACTGCCAGGAAAACACCAATGTCGTAAAGAATGCTAAGCCTTGAAATAATCTTTCAGAAAAAGCATCAGGACACTCTTGCTCGTGCTGGTCAGAATCCCTCCATTAAGCCCATGAGACAACTCCTACTCCTGCCTAGGACAGGACAGGAGATCATTGGGACTTCTCACCTCTTCTTTTAAAGACAAATGGGAAGGGAAACAGGGCACAAAGAAATCCCACAGCAGCAGGCACAGGGAAAGTCCAGCATTCCAACACGTTTATTGCTTATTTTTACAGTGCTTAATGGCAAAGTACCACACATAGACACAAATGGTTTCAAAGCAACCTCCCACCCTAGAAACAAAATGAGGGGAAGGGGCTCTGTTTCAGTTCTTCATTATTAAAGCTCTGAAGTAAAGAAATTTCAACAAACAGAAGTAACCCAATCTGTGTGTTTCCCTAGCCCAAACTCCCTCCATTTTTACAGTCTTTTCAAAGTCTAGATCAAGTTTCGTTTGAATTTGCAGGGTGAAGGTTGTTATTTCTGGCTTTTTTCCCCCCCAAAAAGACTCAATTTCTTTGTCTTTTTACAGCGAAGTTTGAAATTATCACGAATATTCAAAAAAAAAAGAAATCTTTGTTGCACCTCCCAAATCTACTCTATAATGTTGGAAACAACATGTAAATACACAGTATCACGAAATGCCTGCCAAAGCATAGAGCCCACTGGAAAAAATATTCTTCCTTTTAATTAAGTACTGTCTAAAAATTCCCAAAGTACACAATATAAAATATATGCCATATATTGTATAAATACAGTGTGTAAATACAGTAGATTATCAATGTTAGTATTACGATATTGTAGTCAATCATACTGATCTCATAACCATTTTTCAAACTGAGAGAGGTAGCAATTTTTTTTGCCTGTTTGTACCTTGAAAAAAATTTACTCTCAAGTTAACACGTTGTAATACCCACTATCTTTTTGTTTAAATGAAGAATTATTCCAGTAAGGTCAAGCACATCATCTAACATTTGCAAAACCTTATAAGGGAGTGGTTCTTCCCCGGTCAAAGTCAAACCCTGGGACGCTTCCTCCATCATTCATCAGCTGGGATTTTAACATCCAAGGTTTTGAGCTGACTGTGGCAGCAGGTGAAAAGATCCACTTGTCACCCACGGGGGGCTTTTTTCTGGCTGCTGTTTAGAAGCATCAAACCACCAACCTAATTGCTAAAGTACCTTTGAAAATAGCTTTTGAAGGATGAGTCTGAAATGAGGACAGAAGTAGCAGTCCCTAACTTCCTTCTCACTGAGCAAAGGGCAAGCTGGCAAAGTAAGGAAAGCTGGTATAGAAGCATGAGGGCGACCAATGCAAGGGAAGAGCCCCCAAATCACATGGTTTATTATAAAAAAGGAACTTTTCACATGTGCAAGACAAGTGAATCTACACTTGTAACATGCCAAGGCATACTCAAATTAATCGTTAAGGTGACTAAACCAAGCATTCACGGTGTAAGTGACAGAATAAAGAACAACCATGCAACCTTCAGCTGAGCCCACTAAAAATGCATTAAGATACCATCTATAATTAACTACATGATCATAGGCTGATCCTCCTGCAGAAATCTCATTTAATTCAATGCAAACATAATATTCTGCTCAAGGAATGATTCAGAATTTGTAGTGAATGAGACTTGTTTCTAGGACGTGGCCAGCCTCAAAGAACTACTACAATATAAATATTTAATAATAATAAAAGCATGCAACCCTTTGCCAAGCACAGATGTTAGAAAGCAACTGCAAATCTTGGCATTTGGTGGCACCCAGTAATCCACTGGCTGAGTCACTAATGTGATTGATGGCCTTAAGTTGTTCAGGAACTATTGGCCCCTCCAAGAATTAAGACCTGTAAGCAGTATGTAATTTTTGTATAAGTACTCTTATCTACACAACCAGTAAATGTTGGATTTTATTCTTAAAGGTTTTAAACCAGTATGTAGCTCTGCTGCTTGGGAATCCTCTTTACCTGGGAGAAACTGATGCAACTGGCCTGTTTCTGTACTTTGGGCATGTTTTGTTTCGATATTCTAATTTTGGTACTGATGTTATGGTTGGTACAAACATAACTAAAAGATAAACTCCTCTTGCACACATTTTTTTTTTTCCACTAATCTGGTCCTCAGGAGTCTTAGGTCTTATTTTAGCTACGAAAACAACTAATTCACGAACTATGCTGCTTACAGATGTTCTTGGCTTTACATTCATACTGTATTTTGTTAACAATCTCTACCTGGATATCAACCTGCTCTTTAAAAGCTAAAAGACTTTCCAAAGAAGGGCTAGCCTAAGCACAGGCAGCAGAAAGGACGTATCTTCTCCTTTCCACCAAGCTCAGAGCAATAAGACGTCTGGTCAGAACCAGCCATATCCATGAAGCATCTGTACAGTATCTTTAAAACTGGCCATCCCCTTCCAGGTGAGATTCCTGGCCATACCAGCCTCCTAACGCTATAGCAAGGCATGCATCTGACACATACAGTTCCCACAGTAAACACTTCTCAAGTACTTCTGATAGATTTTCTTTCCGAAGTGAACAAATCTGGTTTCATTACCATTTCCATGAACTCAAAGGGAACCAGTGAACAGAATCATTACATTGCCATAACCACAACAGAATGTATTATACCTGAATAACATGCCCTGGACATCTACAGGGTAGAGGACACTGAAGTAGTAATACATGAAAAAATTAAAGATGCAAAGGCAAATGGACACATTACTATTTATTCACGTCAAACACTTTCCTCTGTATAATGTCATTTATAATATGAGTCAGAGCACTTAATTTTTCATGCAGAACTTCCTTTGTAGAAAATGTTAGTCCTCCAGGTCATTAGTTTAAAATGACAACAACACAGCCAGGAAGATATTTTGAAAAAATGAAAGATTAAGGGAAAAAAAGAGAGAAAACTAATCGTCGCACCAAACTCTCACATGCTGTCAATTAAGTGAACCCTATAAAGTTGTGATCTGTGGCAAAATTCCACCAGAGTGATTATATCACAAGAAGAGACATAATTAAATTATAATTAATAAAGTAATCAGTGCAGAACATATTATCCCTTTCAACTCTAAGCAAATTATTTTTCACCAGAAAATACTTCTATGATGGTACCATCTTGACTGAGTTGCAGAAAGTGTTGAATTTCATTGTGTACTTAGAAAACTAATTTGGTACTCTGACCACACATGGTGAACTTGTGGAACAGCAGCAAATTCCTCTAGGCTGTCACCCATTTTTCTTTCAAAATTTATTTAGTTTGTTTTATGTTATTTTCAGCTTTTTTTCTGGCTCTCTTGCTACTGTGGAAAATAAAAAATCATGGAATAATTCAGACTGGAAGGGAACGCTGCAGATCATCAAGTCCATTCTCAAAGCAGGGCCAGCTTTACTTCCATAGAAGAAACAAACAAACAAACCAAAACAACAACAAAAAAAAACCAAAACCAAAAACAAACAAAGAAGTTATTTCACCTTTGCATAGTATTTGCTTTCTTTGCTCCTTAGCCTCACAGTATTTATTTTAATCATGCTGGTTTTACTACAAGCCTTTCCAGAAACTAACTTTGTGGCTTTGGAAAGCAAATATGCACATTTAAGGTGCTATATAAATACCTTTTTTTTAAGTAGTCAACAAAATCTTTCTTTAATCTTAAATAATGGAGAGTTTTTATCACAGGAAGGTTTTAATAAAAAATTTTTGGGTTTTGAAGCCCTCCAGCAGGTAAAAACTTCTTTTGACTTCATACTAAAATATAAGAAGGAGTAGGCCACGTCTCAGAAAGGTGTTATCAAAGCAGATCATCAGCAAAGAAGAGAAAAAAAAAAAAAAAAAAAAAAAAAAAAAAAAAAAAAAAAAAAGGATGTAACAGAGGCTTGAGGGGAAGGAATACTCAATGGGACCTGCTAAAAGCAACAAAGGACAGAACACAGAAGGAGGAATAGGAAGAGCAAGACGCAGTGGTTTGGACATAGTACAGGCTGGTATCCAAAGCTGCTATGCCAAAAGTGGATGGTCAATGGGCCTGTTCAATAAATTGGACATTATAAAATATGCAAAGTAGTCTGGGAAAAACCAAAAATCAGACTACTTAAAAATTTAAAAAACATTTTTCTCTTACCAACACCAAGACATTCATTCAAACGTTACTTACCCACTTCATAATTTTGGACTAATCTCTTTGCTTTGACTTCTACATGTATAAATTGAAGATAATGTATCATCTCATCCCACAGTGTTGTACGAGTACATACGCGATTGTCTCTAAATCACAAAGATGTCCCAATACAGAAAATTCAATAAAGAAAATTGGTAACTGTGCAACGAGCACAGGTTCCAGACAGCATGCAAGAAAAAACACATAGAACTCTACATTAAATGAGACCAGAAAGAAACCTTCACCAGCTATTCATGCAGTAAATGCCATCCTTCCTGCACACTGGATGAGATACAGAGCCTTTGGGGGTAGGGGACAAAAATCAGTATTCCTTCTTTCTCATACGTCTTCTTGCACTGCACCTTTTTGCCAGATAAGTTACTATAGTTGAGTTTATGGACCCAGCTTCTTCTGTAAAAGAAGCTCCTGCCTAGAGACTTTCTCATTTCCTGCAAACAGCGGTTCCCAACACACTTACGAGACTTTTATTTCATTATCAAAGCTCCCAAGCTGCTCAGTAAGACTAAACTCAAAACTTCAATGTTACACCCTATACGTAAAATGAAACTTCCTAAACATTAAGGACGGTTTTTATATTAACATGATACACTGTACAGGGGATGCATCCTCAAGTCATTCAAAGCCGCTGGATTGCTTCTGTGCCTTTTCGAGTAGTTGAGGCACAAGGTTTTCAGTAATGTTTTTGCTCCCAGTACCAAAATTTCTAGGAGGCTGTGGACCTTAGAAACAGAGTTGCTAGTGACCCCTAGTGTTAAGAAGTTCAGTCTCAATTTGATTGATTTACGGCAAAAAGCATGACAAGTATCATCCTTCAACACTTTGCTGTTCTTCTGACAGCAAACGCTCACTGCCTTGTGTTGAGGTTCTTTCCACTCCAGTTTACAAACAAAAATAGTAGAATCCATTTTGAAAGAATCAAGTGGAAAGGAAATACAAACTTCTAGGCATCCCAGTAAATTGCAGATTGACATTCCTCCTACTTTCAAATGTTTAATCTATTTTTCCTCATTTGGAAGATTAACAGTAGGGTATCTAGAGCAGACTCACAGTCATGGCTTCAGGTGGACATTGATAGCTCCTCGATCAGCCGTTAGGGAATTAATGACAGTGAACCACAATCCAAGCTGGCCAGCAAAGCCCAGTTTAAGGAAAGAAGTCATAATTGCCAGGTTGCTGCAGGACTTGGGTGTCCCAGTTAGAAGCCTATAGTCCAGTGAGCCAACTGCCTAGGTGATGCAAGTTGCTTACAACAGAAATCTGTAACTACAGAAACAAAGAAGAGTCCTACTGTTCTACTTACAATTTTGAGTCCAGGTTCAGGAGAAAGCCCAGTTTGTCATATTCTGGAAAACAAAAGCAAGGGACACAATATCATAAAAACTGCAAGTGTCTCCTCTACAAAAGGCACCAAAACAAAAAAATTATGGAAGAGCAATAATTATTTCTAACTGAAAATAGTTGTATCATAATTTTCAGTTGCTAGCAGCTGTTATCACAGATTATTGTTACTTCAAGGTATTCCCAAATTAACATTTCTGCATGTCCAGGAAAACACTAAAGCAAGAGAACATGTGAGTAATCATTAATTTAGAAATCACTAGAATTAACCAAGATATCTGTAGTCATAAAACCAAAACACTACTGAAACAATGCACAGCAGTGATATACAAAGCTTTCCTGCTTGCAGTAGAAATCATTTCGCCAGGAATTTGTATGATGAACACTTCTCCTAGGTCCTGATGTGTTAGAGCTTTGAAATTTTTCATGATTCCTTTTCTATTCCAACCCACAACTTCATAATCAAGCAGCCCTTCTTCAAGAAAAAGTCACTCACAGTGGCAAAAATGTTTCAAATTCAGGTGATGCCATTTGATAGGAAACTGCAAAGTCACAGTTTATGCCACAAACAGGGAACAGCTACAGAAACCAAGTTATCACTCAGAATATCTGTAACTCCCATATAAAGTAAGCTTTGCATTCAGCATCTTTGAATACATTGTGATCTGGTAAACCAAATACTTGATACAAAAAATAAAACTATTAGAATTCACAAGATACAGAAGAACTAAAAGGTGTAGTGTCCTCCTTGTGTTGGGTTAAGCTCAAGGGCCTCCTCACATTGAGGACCACTGGGTGTCTCTGCCATAAAAAAGGCAATACAAACAGAAAAGTAAAAGATAATCCCCCCAGAATTTAATGATCAGGACATATTAAAAGAAACAAGAAGAAAAAAAAAAATCTCATAGCCTTTTAGAAAGAGCTCAGTCGAAATGGAGGAGAAGTCTGCTTTCCTGATGAAACACCACCAGAATTTCTGCTGCAGTAGTTTACCTAACAAGATGACGAGCTTTTCTTGCTATCACTTACCGGCAGAACAGGAAAGCCTAAACATGTACCTACCTAAGACAAAATGATTGCACCAGATAGGTCAGCGTAAACTGTGCCACTGATTTCAATCCCATTAAGATTTAATTCCCGAGCCAAGGGAAGAATTATGTTTGACGTAACTTAGGTAACAGAAGTTGCAGAACATGCGTGCACTCAGTATTGGCACAAACTATGCGTTCTCTGCCAGCACCCGCGTGCCACCCACCGTCCCCATTGTACTTGATGTTAGAAATGCACCTGTGCATCTCTCCGCCACCTTCCACATACTGAGAGTTGTCTCTCCCCCATGTGCTGCTCTCCTCATAAACATTCGCCCAGTTTATTCCTCCTACAGGAAATTATTTCCTGCCCAACCTTCCCTCCTCCGCATGTAGGATTGTGCATAGGAAGGTATTCATTCCAGGAAAAAAAAAATGCCTTCAATTTTTATTAACCCTTCCTCCTTCCAAAAATAACATCCATACTGAGCAAACAGCAACAGGGTTTTGTTTTTTGGGTTATTTTGGGGGGTTTTTTGTTGGTTGTTTGGGGTTTTTTTAACATCTACAGCCACTGACCAACCTGTCATCAGTCTTATCCCATTCAAGCTAACATTCCCTTCTTCCCAACAGGAAATACAAGAAGAGGAAATGCACTAAGAGATACATCACCTCATAACTACAACAACATCCTGGGCTTTCTACCAACTCAGCACTTTATGAGCTTTGCAACCAGTGCACCAGAAACCACACACATAGTAAACGCTAAGTGCCGCAGATGACATACCTCCACTGCAATGTTAAAATGTCGCAAGATTTACCTACTATTTGTCACATGCGTTTCACCTTCCCTAGGATTAACGCGGTTACTTTTGATGTTCACTGACGATCACTAACAGAGGTATGATGTAATCTTGCACAATTATATGTATGCCAGCTATCTCGCAACAGGCACTTTCAAAAAAATGTATGAAGTATAACAAAACAAAATATCATTTCTGGTTTCAAGCTAGAAGCACAGGTGTCTTCTCAATTTTCAGCAGGGTGTAAATCATCCTTTTAGGCCGTAATATCAAACCAGAAGCATCTATGCGCCTCCCTCTCGCTGGCTGGTGAAACGTGCAAACTACTGCAGGCAGAGGAATGCTGCCCTCACTGCGGGGCCACTGGGTGACACTCACTGGGACGCCTGAAGTCACAGCATTGCTGTTGGCTTGCAAATTATTCTCTCTCCCATGCTGCTCCCCCAAGACAGACAGTAGGAGCCTCTAAATTACACATTCAAAGTTAGCTTCCTTTTTAGCAAAAATCAGAGTCTTGTTACAGGCTTCCAATGTCATTTAGCTGTATCGCTATGAATACAGGGGCCAAAAGTCATCGTGACACACAACAGTGCAGCCCACACGGGGGCTGCAAGTGGTCTGCATTCACAAAAGACAGATAAAACCTCAAATAACCTGAAGAAAGCCAAAGGCACATAGCCCAGCTGCAGGAAAAGGCAATCATAGTCTGGAGTCATGTATTTATTTTAAAACAAAATAAAGCACACACCCACTATATCAAAGACAAGTACAACTGAATCTAAAATACAGTATGGTCAGGGTGTGATGATTACAGGAGATGGACTGAGCTGATCACACAGCTCACTGCTAGAGAAAGGGGCAATCCCACTCCTACCCTTTCCTCCCTTAAAAATATTGGCTGCAAGAGCCTGCCTTGGCACTTGTGTAACCTCTCTGCACCCTAACCTACAGGTTGCTTGCACCTCCCATCACCTTAATCTAAAGCCTTACTCACCAACTTAGCTGATACACAAAAACATTTTCATTTTGCACAGCAGGATAAAGAAGTGCTAGAATATTAAGAGAAAATGGAACAAAACAGCTAGATAGAAGAAGATAGAAATACTCCAGCAATTCCACTAAAAATTAGCTTGGACCAGCTGTGGTTTGATGTTGGCAGAGGCCAACACGATGACCCCCCATTAGGGGATGTCCACACTGAAGCCCAATGCAGAGCTACCAATGGGTGCGGCACTGGAGAACCTTTCAGAGCTAACCAGGTTGGTAGGTCTGATCCAGCTCAGGCCATGGCCCACCAATCTCCAGACAAGACATTTATATGGCTGTGTGGAATAGGATTTATTTTTTTTTTAAATCCAAAAATGAGTTAAGGTAATAAAGAACTTATTTTTGCATCCATTATAAGAATATCATGAAAGATTCTGAACAAGGCTTTACATTCTCAGCCTGTAAGAGACCAAAAGGCCCAGGAGGGATTAAAGCAACAGTATTAAAGGAGATCGAGGCAATTTAAGGACCACGTTCACTGGTGCCAGGAAGCTGCAGATCTCAGCTGACAATGTGGTACAGTAGTGGACAGAAGCACAGAATAGAATGAACATGGGAAATGAAGCTTCATCATGCCCCATAAGAACAAGAGGTTGTCTTATGTCAGAAATAAAATGCATTTCTACATTTCTAGGAAGATTGGAATTGAATAAGTATCTAATAACTGACAACAATTTCATAATAAAGCATGTAATTAAGATTATATGAACAGAAGTACAGCCAAGCATAGCAATTTCTATAAATGATGCAAACCCTGTGCCAAATTCAATGCTGGCATTAGCATGGAAATTTCTCTCAAGTATCCAACAGCAATCCAGCTACAAGGCGGCATGTGAGAAATGCATTGTCTAATGCCTGTGAACTCCATACAGACCACCCAAAAAGCCATAAAGCACAGTGTACAATATCTATCAAGTTTTCAAATTGCATTTTGCATCTGTAGCCAATATAGCTATATTCAAGCAAAATGGGCAAAAATTTCCCCTTATGCTACTAATCTGAAATCAACGATCCAGGAATTAACTTGGCTCACTGATTTTATCTTTCCAAACTACCCGTAACTGATTTCACCAATGATTTGAGTACTGTTCCTTTAGCAGCTAGCTACTTAGAAGCACAGGACAAATAACTTTATCCACAGAAATAGAAAATTAATTTAAAACTTTTAAAAAAAGATAGGCTCTATGAGGCTGTAGTTCTCTCTGTGTTTAACTGGTAATTGCAAGTACAGGAGGGAAGGCAGAAGGTTCAATTTTAGCTATTTTATTCAAAATGTCTGTGTTTACCAAAGAAATCGGTATGACACTCAAGAGACAGAAGCCCTATCAAGAACAGCTCAGACCACCCTGATACACTTCATCCTGTCCAGTGCAGTTTGGTCTCTGCGGAACTGAGGCTCCAACTGAGCTCAGCCTCGGTCACTGTCCACATGCAAGTTCTACATCTGCGGCAAAGGCCAGGTAAAACGGCTTACCCTGCAATGAAAAAGGTCAAACATCTCGCATTCACCTTGGACTAAGAAAACACATATGGACGGTTATAAAAGTTCAGCTGATGTAAAGCAATTCTGCTAGAACTCAAGAGACAAGAAAGAATTAATGAAAAAAAAGTCATATGCAAAGGATCAACTGAAAAGGAAAAAAGAAAGGTTTTCTTCCAGGGTTAAAAAAATACTGCTCGGGATTACTGAGTAACAGTGAAAGTACTGAACAAACAAGAACTTTGTGTTGCATCCTTTTCTTAGGCTTTTTCACTTTAAGCTCTTCAGTGATAGAACTTACTGATGCAAACATAATTTTCTGAGGCTATTTAAATAACAGGGGGGAAAAAAAATAAATTGCAAAGCCAAGTTCAGAAAAGGTAGAGGTGAGACCACCTGGGCTCCTCAGCACTGTCCTGCATAGACTGCATGCATGTCTATCTTCCAGTTTCCTCCTCATCCCCATTTACTCTTTTCCATCACAGTTTTAACAACCTTTTTCTCCAAATTATCCAGGTGACATCAGGGAGAACCCTGAGCATACTGGTAAGACAAAGCCCAGTCGTTCGTGCTTTTCCCTGCTCTGTAAAATACACAGAAGCAGCAGAACTGACATCTGTAAAGGTAACTGCTTAGCCTGTGCAGCTCAGTACTAGAAGCATGCCTCACCAATCTACGTCTGTGTAGAACTGTCTGCCCATTTGCCACTTCCACCATGCGTGTAAGAAAACAATTCTTCAATGTGGCCTCATTCAGCTTCCTTTTTTTTCTGGAGAGCAAATGAATTTCCTTAACAATATTACTCCTTCAGCAAAACTTGGAATTTCACATCTATTAAAAACGTTCATAGACTGTGCAAACTGATCTAAAGACACCAGTCCTGCTGCACCAAGCTCAATATTCATTTTCCAGATACTGCACCTGATGAAAACAGCCATGTTTGATAGAAATGGATACACCAAGCACTATCAGCACAACTGAAATACAAACCTGTGAGTTCAAAGCAGGGAAGGGAGAAATCCACCTCCAGTCACAAACCCCTGCATGCCCTGGTGACACCTAAAATCATGAGGATACTACTTACTGTTTCAGATTTAGCAGCAAAAGGAAGTAATTTCCAGCTCTACACCTTCAAGGTGTTTTTCTCCTCCTGTAATTCCTGATTGGGGCCCCCAAAGACATCTGGCCCAGCTTTACAGCCTGAAGAAAGCAATACACCAGAGGGGTCTCCTTCATTAGACACTGCAATTACATTATTCATCCCCCAGGCACAGAAGAACAAATAAGCAATGACTTGCTGATAGTGCTGTATGGATCATCCATCAGGAAGGTCTTTTCCCTGCTTGTTTCACCTCCAAAATAGGTATAGTAAAAAATAAAATAAAATACATAAATAAAAAGAGGTCCTTTGAGCATACTGCATTTTAAAAGGCTCTGGTTACCTTAACATGGACTATATAACTCCTTACTATATTTTACTATTACTATTTTTTTTCCTAATTAAACTATAGCAACCGCCAACAGTAGAAAAGCAGCTCACTGCTTTAAGCTGAATTTATGAAAGACTCCAATACGAAGATGAAAAATTTCCTCCTATGAACTGCAAATGCCCTTTTTCTTTTCCCAGGGAGTCATCTGTTTAAAGCCAGACTGCAACCTTTGCTAAATAAACAGTTGTTTCATTTACTACCACATATCCACTTGGCTAATGGAGTTAATGCTGCCCTACTGAATCTTCCGACATATTCTTTATTTTAGAAATTGTATCGTATTTCCTAATAAAAGTCAAGAACAATATTAACAAAACAGTGATCTATATTGGCTTTTAGTGACTTACAAGATGTACTGACTTGATGCAGAGAGATGCCACATGATAGAGAAAAATCCCATTAAAATACTTTTATTTTGAGGTATTCTTTGAGCCACTTCTTGGCATTTGCACCTCAACTCATTCACAGCTGTATTTTCAATTGGAGGAATAGAGCGTTAATAAGAAGACAGATGATGATACTGAACATGCTGGCAAAGTCACATAAGGACTATGCAACCAATACATGACAGTCACTGGCAAAGATTCAAGCAGCTCCCACAGTCTACAGCTCAAAGAAATAAAGAATGAAGTAGAACTTCATTAATCAAAAAGGGAAAGCATTTTTTCAGAATAAAGCCACTAAAACCAGCAGAAAAAAAATAATATAATCTTTCCCATTTATTTTCCACTTTACAGGAATGCAGAAAAATGCAACATAGTAGGTTCACTTCTCCTTTCCCATTACTACCACATAGCGTTAAGACAGTCAGAAATGCATTTGGGGGAAAAAATCAACACAAAACAACAAAAAGCCCAACACACTAGAACCACATCAGCTCCAAACATTTAATTTATTTATATATTATATATTATTTATTTATTTTAATTTAATTGTTTTCCTCAAACCAAGAACATCTACCAGAGCCTCACAAATTCTATTAATTAACATAATGTCTAAATTAATTACCACTAAACTAGAAATCTGGGAAAGATCAGAGTTTGTAATTGTAGCCACTTGTATTACCAGATTCATGACCTCTAGTGGTCCCTTCCAACCCAAAACATTCTATGATTCTATGATTCTATGATCTATTAAAAACGTTCATAGACTGTGCAAACTGATCTAAAGACACCAGTCCTGCTGCACCAAGCTCAATATTCATTTTCCAGATACTGCACCTGATGAAAACAGCCATGTTTGATAGAAATGGATACACCAAGCACTATCAGCACAACTGAAATACAAACCTGTGAGTTCAAAGCAGGGAAGGGAGAAATCCACCTCCAGTCACAAACCCCTGCATGCCCTGGTGACACCTAAAATCATGAGGATACTACTTACTGTTTCAGATTTAGCAGCAAAAGGAAGTAATTTCCAGCTCTACACCTTCAAGGTGTTTTTCTCCTCCTGTAATTCCTGATTGGGGCCCCCAAAGACATCTGGCCCAGCTTTACAGCCTGAAGAAAGCAATACACCAGAGGGGTCTCCTTCATTAGACACTGCAATTACATTATTCATCCCCCAGGCACAGAAGAACAAATAAGCAATGACTTGCTGATAGTGCTGTATGGATCATCCATCAGGAAGGTCTTTTCCCTGCTTGTTTCACCTCCAAAATAGGTATAGTAAAAAATAAAATAAAATACATAAATAAAAAGAGGTCCTTTGAGCATACTGCATTTTAAAAGGCTCTGGTTACCTTAACATGGACTATATAACTCCTTACTATATTTTACTATTACTATTTTTTTTCCTAATTAAACTATAGCAACCGCCAACAGTAGAAAAGCAGCTCACTGCTTTAAGCTGAATTTATGAAAGACTCCAATACGAAGATGAAAAATTTCCTCCTGTGAACTGCAAATGCCCCTTTTCTTTTCCCAGGGAGTCATCTGTTTAAAGCCAGACTGCAACCTTTGCTAAATAAACAGTTGTTTCATTTACTACCACATATCCACTTGGCTAATGGAGTTAATGCTGCCCTACTGAATCTTCCGACATATTCTTTATTTTAGAAATTGTATCGTATTTCCTAATAAAAGTCAAGAACAATATTAACAAAACAGTGATCTATATTGGCTTTTAGTGACTTACAAGATGTACTGACTTGATGCAGAGAGATGCCACATGATAGAGAAAAATCCCATTAAAATACTTTTATTTTGAGGTATTCTTTGAGCCACTTCTTGGCATTTGCACCTCAACTCATTCACAGCTGTATTTTCAATTGGAGGAATAGAGCGTTAATAAGAAGACAGATGATGATACTGAACATGCTGGCAAAGTCACATAAGGACTATGCAACCAATACATGACAGTCACTGGCAAAGATTCAAGCAGCTCCCACAGTCTACAGCTCAAAGAAATAAAGAATGAAGTAGAACTTCATTAATCAAAAAGGGAAAGCATTTTTTCAGAATAAAGCCACTAAAACCAGCAGAAAAAAAATAATATAATCTTTCCCATTTATTTTCCACTTTACAGGAATGCAGAAAAATGCAACATAGTAGGTTCACTTCTCCTTTCCCATTACTACCACATAGCGTTAAGACAGTCAGAAATGCATTTGGGGGAAAAAATCAACACAAAACAACAAAAAGCCCAACACACTAGAACCACATCAGCTCCAAACATTTAATTTATTTATATATTATATATTATTTATTTATTTTAATTTAATTGTTTTCCTCAAACCAAGAACATCTACCAGAGCCTCACAAATTCTATTAATTAACATAATGTCTAAATTAATTACCACTAAACTAGAAATCTGGGAAAGATCAGAGTTTGTAATTGTAGCCACTTGTATTACCAGATTCTCATCAAGAAAACCAAAGAACAACAAGTGATCTTCTGCAAGTCACCAACGTTTTTGTCACATGCTAGGAATCTGTCACTATTCTACCAGTTTGATACCTGATGATTTCATCTGTATTCCTATTCAAGGCCTCCATCCATACCACTCTCCACCCAAACCAGGAAAATAGTCACCAAATTCACCCTGGAGATTTATTTAGGGGAACAGACACAGGGTTCTTCTTGTCCTTCACAAAACAGTTATGTGAGCACCTTCAGCAGCTGAAGAAACAGAGAAAGTTTCCTTCATAGTTCTCACAGCTTCTCCCACGATGGTTAAGGATTTTAGCATAAGGAATTACTAACAGCAAACTCCTAAATAAGCACAGATTTAAACTCTCAGATGATTACTCCACTATCATTGTGAATTCAGCATCTAGGAGTATGGTCCTACTTGTGGGCTTTCACAAGCACATGATCTGCAGCAGATACGCTACTCGAAACCAAATTTTAAAAGCTCCATTTTCTTTGCATAAGTCAGCCAAACTTTTGATAAAGGTTAAGAATTAAATTGAAAAGAAAAAAAGCAACAACAACAAAGTTAAAATATTCAAACAACTTCAGCAAGACCCAGATAACACTTGGTTGCTTGAGATGTTACAATTACTGCATTTTAAGCCTGCAGTGAGAATGACTGTGGCCAGTACCGTAATTGAACATTTCTAACAACAGTGTAAGCCTACAGCCATGGGGTATTTAGAACCTCAATATTTCCAGCAAGCACAACAGCAGATGGGAAAGTTGCACATGCAATGCACTCCTATCCTAATGAGGCTTAGAGAAGAAAAATTTAACTTGCTTGCTCTCAGACACAGGAGGTAGAAAAAGTCTTGAACAAAAATAGCAGGGGTATAAATCTGACTTTCAAGGTCAAATGTTTGATTTGCTAGCAACGAAGTAAAACAAGGCAACTAGAGAGGGAAGAAGGAAAAAAAAAAAAATGACTACTAGCTGTCTATGGCAAGCAAATGAAATCTAGGTCTCCGCAAACACCCTGTGTCCTGCTTAATGTTTCCCAAGTTCAGAGCATGACACTCTCCTTTCTGAAATGGTTTTAGCTGAAACACTGGCCTAGACATCACATCAAACATTCATCTTTACTGCTCAAACTTTATCTTTCAAGGATGCATTTGGGGGAAAAAATCAACACAAAACAACAAAAAGCCCAACACACTAGAACCACATCAGCTCCAAACATTTATTTATATATTATATATTATTTATTTTAATTTAATTGTTTTCCTCAAACCAAGAACATCTACCAGAGCCTCACAAATTCTATTAATTAACATAATGTCTAAATTAATTACCACTAAACTAGAAATCTGGGAAAGATCAGAGTTTGTAATTGTAGCCACTTGTATTACCAGATTCTCATCAAGAAAACCAAAGAACAACAAGTGATCTTCTGCAAGTCACCAACGTTTTTGTCACATGCTAGGAATCTGTCACTATTCTACCAGTTTGATACCTGATGATTTCATCTGTATTCCTATTCAAGGCCTCCATCCATACCACTCTCCACCCAAACCAGGAAAATAGTCACCAAATTCACCCTGGAGATTTATTTAGGGGAACAGACACAGGGTTCTTCTTGTCCTTCACAAAACAGTTATGTGAGCACCTTCAGCAGCTGAAGAAACAGAGAAAGTTTCCTTCATAGTTCTCACAGCTTCTCCCACGATGGTTAAGGATTTTAGCATAAGGAATTACTAACAGCAAACTCCTAAATAAGCACAGATTTAAACTCTCAGATGATTACTCCACTATCATTGTGAATTCAGCATCTAGGAGTATGGTCCTACTTGTGGGCTTTCACAAGCACATGATCTGCAGCAGATACGCTACTCGAAACCAAATTTTAAAAGCTCCATTTTCTTTGCATAAGTCAGCCAAACTTTTGATAAAGGTTAAGAATTAAATTGAAAAGAAAAAAAGCAACAACAACAAAGTTAAAATATTCAAACAACTTCAGCAAGACCCAGATAACACTTGGTTGCTTGAGATGTTACAATTACTGCATTTTAAGCCTGCAGTGAGAATGACTGATATACAACCAGTGGCCAGTACCGTAACTGAACATTTCTAACAACAGTGTAAGCCTACAACCATGGGGTATTTAGAACCTCAATATTTCCAGCACGCATTTTAAGCCTGCAGTGAGAATGACTGTGGCCAGTACCGTAATTGAACATTTCTAACAACAGTGTAAGCCTACAGCCATGGGGTATTTAGAACCTCAATATTTCCAGCAAGCACAACAGCAGATGGGAAAGTTGCACATGCAATGCACTCCTATCCTAATGAGGCTTAGAGAAGAAAAATTTAACTTGCTTGCTCTCAGACACAGGAGGTAGAAAAAGTCTTGAACAAAAATAGCAGGGGTATAAATCTGACTTTCAAGGTCAAATGTTTGATTTGCTAGCAACGAAGTAAAACAAGGCAACTAGAGAGGGAAGAAGGAAAAAAAAAAAAATGACTACTAGCTGTCTATGGCAAGCAAATGAAATCTAGGTCTCCGCAAACACCCTGTGTCCTGCTTAATGTTTCCCAAGTTCAGAGCATGACACTCTCCTTTCTGAAATGGTTTTAGCTGAAACACTGGCCTAGACATCACATCAAACATTCATCTTTACTGCTCAAACTTTATCTTTCAAGGGAAGGCACAGTCATGAAGAGACAAAAACATCTGGGCTTGTGAAGGCTAGACCACAGCAAGAACCTCAGACAGTACAGTCTCACTGCAAGCATATTTGACTCTCATGTCCTCTAGGCTAACGATCTTCTACGAAGCAGTACTTAGGCTCCACAGCCAGATGATCTTCTGAACACTCAGTTCAGAAAGTTTACCCAGACTAACCTATGAGATGCATAAGGACAGATTTCCAGCTTCCCTGAAAACTGAGATTTGCGTGTGGGACAAAGAGTTAAGGGGAAAACCAAGATAAGGACAAACAGTCAATTCAAATAACATACAGAAGCTGCAACAAGTCATTGCCCTTCACATGGCACGATTAACAAAGGAGCAATTCTAAGAAGCTGTTTAACATGCAAATATAAGTCAATGAGTACTAGTTTCAAGCAGCATGAAATCTTAATATGGAGATTATTATTCAGAGCTGTTTAATTCTGACTAATAAGGAAAAAGGTATTTTGTATTTTTATGTTTCAAAGTATGTAACTTTAGTCCCTTCTTACCCCAACCTGAAACATCACCTACTAGGAATGGCTGGGCCTGGAGCTGCCATTGTTTCTTTGGGTTCTTTCTGGGCTCTGTCTTTTCCTGGGTCTGCAGCAAGGTGAGATGGGATGGACAGCGGAAGCACAATAGCCACAGTTTTTCTCTCTCTCCTTCCTGTTCAACAAGGAAAGCTATCCCTCAGTTGGAGAGACATCACACATCTTGACATCTTATTACACATTATCAGTTCAGAGCAAGATAAAGTTTGCAGCACAGTGAATGCAAAGTACTAAATATGAAAGCAATAAACTTACAGCTCTCTTGGACATTTCTGAGCCTCCCTTCTCAAATATATGAGCTTTCTTCACATTGCTTCAATAAAGAAATTCAATCTTGTCACAATGGAAGGCTTTACAAAAGATCAAATTTTACTGTCTTACTCCTAACCAATCCAAGCTTGAGCTGCGATATATAAGCAGACCAAAGACCAGTGCTTTTAAAACAGACCCAGTCCGCCCGTTGGCTTACATTAGCTTGGCTCCCACCCTCCATATTAACAGAACTCCAAGAGACACAGAGCAGTTGAACTATTTTTCATAACTAGGTTTACTGCCCTATTGGTAGTATCATAACACAACATTTACGATTAACTCCATAGATACCCTGCACTGGAACCTATCCACAGGGTTAACTGTTTTCACATCAGTTAGAAATCAAAATAGTATTAGGAAAAAAAAAATCCATAGTACTTAATATTTAAAAGTTTTACTCCAGGACAAATTCTGGTCTTAGCTGTACCAACATCAATCCAGCATAACTCCAGTGTAGGTATGCTGGTGCAGAAGTCCTCAGCTGTAATCAAAATATTTCCCTGAATTTTACTCACAGGTCTTGTATCTCAAACCTATGCAACTTCCTCCCTACTTTTGCAGACTAAAGAAACCATCACCTAATACAGGAGGCAGGCAATAATACGCTTCAGTTATGACTGATATTAATTAGTAGAAGGGAGTTAATAGAGGGTCTCTTCCCCCCAGAAACACAACATATTCACTCTGCACTCAGCACTCTAGAGATACTCCCACATCAGACCATGCACCCGCAACAGATCCATTTCCAGATATTCAAGTTTTAGAGAAGATGCAGGGAGAGCAGAAAGCATTTGGGGTGTTGTAAACAAAGCAAGTTACTACCACTAGCTCAGGGGTTAGTAAATCAGAAATCCGTGTTCAGGCTTTGCTGTTAGTGTCAGGCAGCAGGCTCTCTTTCAAACTGGGCAGGCAGAAGACAGGTGCTATGTTGGAAGGCAGCATGTTCCCCCTACCAACCTAAGAGGAAGGGCTAGTAAGCAAGATAAAATACAAAACCTTCACTTGGATTACTTTTTCTTTTCTGTAAGACAGTAGATACCCTCATCTTTTAAGTGTTATGGGGTTCTAAGTTATAAGAGTAATTCTTAGCCTTTCCCTTGCACTTCATGTACCAGTACACATACACTGTAAAAGGAATTTCATCAAGTATTGCGCTCACTATGGTGTGCCTTGGCTACAGCTCGCATATTACACATAGCCAAATGGATGGTTACTGATTTCATGAAGAGCCCCCAACACAAAAGAATTTTTGATTTCTGGTCCAGTTTAATTGAAGGTCATGCTCAGGTTCCAAAGAAAATTAGATCGTGCAGGATTCGCCCTGGGGTTCAATAACACTGGTCAATCTCCACCCAAAACAAAAAAGTTCCAGACCTATTTGTTTAGCTACGAGTCTTTCGCCTTCTCCTTCCTGGAAGCATTCCTGATGTCTTTCCCCAAATAACTCAACTGTTTGTTTAGCTGAGAAACTCTCCTAGTACCATGGAACAGTTTTTCTTCAGCTGGTGGGTGACATCATCTTAATGCCTTTCACATGAGAAAAGAAGCACAAACCACATCACTAACACATGTAACGTGTCCAGGTCATCTGCCTTGCTGGGTAATGGAAGGGGTCCCACATTTTAATCCTCATGTCGCAGTAAGACCCCTAATATTTCCACTACGCTTAGGAAAGGACCTATTTACCCACTTTGGCTAGGTGGTTGATTCCCACAAAAGTCTGACTCGGTGACCTGCCTCCCAACATGGCTACCATGTCCTATTAAGTAGAAGCCTTGTCATGAGGTGGGAGATAGAGAAGAAGGCAATGTTGTACCTGAGCCTATTGTATGTCCAACGGAGTCAAAGGAAAGAACCACTGAATCTGTAACACAAGAGTACAAGTTCATTTTCCCCTTTTTCTTAGCACCATTTCTTGCTGTAATATTTTCTTGTTATTTTGCTTAAAGAACTCCTTATGCTCCCTTCCGCTAGGAAGCGGAACCTTCTTCACCAGCCAGACAAAACAACAGGCATCTAGCAAAGGCAGAACGCAGGAGTAGGCAACAAATCACAATGTCATTACCCAATGAAGTAGCTACAGTTTATTGAAAATAATTTCATTTTATGGCTAACAAGCTTGGTCACCTTACCAAAACTGAATCACAATATGCTTTTGACTCCTACACTGGAGAAATTTTTCTTATCAAATATATTATCAATATTTTGTCCCCACTTTGGGGACTCACCTGTTATGATCAGCTCTTGCCTGACACTGTTTGCTAAGCCAAATATTTTGTGCTCCTTGCAGTTCTCACCGCGTTTTCCACATCTTCACTCACAACTGGTGACCCCCCAGCTGAATGCATTTCAATTTATCAATACCCTTCACCTTTGCACAGTATGCAGCACAGGTGCCAACTATCAAGAAAATGCAACGTCTCTACTTAATACCCTTGTATTTTGTCATCTGGGGACCACAATAATGTTTATCCATGATCGGAACGACAACTCTTGCTCACCAGTTAATGCCCCATACTTTTAAGTTGCTGTTTCAGATGATGAGGCACACTTTGCTTCAATTATGGTTTACAATTCCTAGTTTTCATACATGCAGCTTGACACTTGGCCACATAGAAGCCCTTACTGCCTGCTTGCACTTATCTCACCCCATGAACTGGACCCCTTTATTAGTCATTTGTTTTCCTCATACACCACTCCCCCAGCCTAGAACCTGTTTGCAAAATTTATCAGTAATAATTTGATATTCTGTTCCAAGTGGAGCTGCAATATGGTACCATACTCAATGATGGGTTTTTTTATCCCAGCTTTATTCTTACTTAACCAACACTTATTTGGGGAGCAAGTCTCCTGGTTTGCCATCCATTTTGATGCCAATCCCAACTGAAGGAGAAAGTCTACTGAATTCTACTCCACCACCAGTAGAGCAGAATTGGGCCCAGAACTTAAAAACAACTTGTCAATGGGTAAAACGCAGCAAAGAACAAACCACCATGATAGGATCAATAACTTTATGGAATGAGAAGCTTTAAACTAACACAGCAATAGCAGAACTGCCTTTCATCTTCAGCTAGATTAACAGACTGAATCCCTTTAAGTTTCTCTTTGTAACTTAGGCCTCAGATGTGATCGACTGATCACACATCCTTTGCAGCACCGCAGCAGCTGCCTCGGTGCAAGGCAAAAAGCCCAAGCCCAATCCGATTTAGCATGCTGAAAAGAGGTTAAGCTCTCGCTGCATCACCTGACATTTGGGCAGGCTACAACTGCAGACATTGACAGTTACCACGTTTCAGCTGACAGTAACTTGACAAAGGACCAAGCCCTTGGCTTTTCCATACTCTACATCATTCTCATGCTTATTTTCCAATTCTTACAAATTCAGTAAGAAAGTGCTAATTTTCAAAATAAACATAATAAAGCTGTTCATTTAACTGGATTTAAAACAATTTTTAAAAGCAGGTCTGTGCTGTCCCAGATTCAACACTATGGTAGTAACAGGGGGGGAAAAAAAAAAAAAAAAAAAAAAATTACTAGTCTCAAAACTTATTCCAATAAAAATAAAAATCCATCTGGACTTAACAACTGTATTTCCTCTTTTGGGAATAAAATTCAGACGTCTCTGTATTATTCTAAATAGCAAGGGGTTTAATTCACTTTAACCACGTTAATTCATCTGCCATCAATTAATCCTGAAGTATCTCTGTGGGGTTCCACTTTTAAAAATCTGTTGAGATTTTTATCAACATAAAGTATTGCTTTGTAGTTAATGCCAAATTCAAATGTTGTTCATTTTCCTGCAATATATTCTGTATTCAAACACTGCACATGAAATATTAGGACTTGTCTAAGAATGGCTGAAAAGCACTGCAAGCACCAAATTGATACCATTATCGCAGCCCACAAAACCAGCATAACGTTTCATTCCCTGAACTGAGAACATTATCTCCTCATATAAACAAAAAAAAAAATTACAAGCAGAGTAAGCATGTGAGCTCCCTTTTCCAATCCAGTCCTCCATGTGACTGTTAGTTTCACAGTTTCAACATCAAATTCACTGTGAATAACCCATATTACAGTCAATTCCCCCTTTGCCCCTGCAAGTCATTTCACAAATCATGGATCTTTATTAAAACACTGTGTTTATTTCTGGCATTAATACATCAAAAGGGAAGAAGCTATAAACTTGAAAAAGGCTGAGAAGATAATCATGTGTCACCTTTCTTCCACCCAGACAGCTATTCGCATTCAGCCAAATTCAGAGCTGCAGGTTGTTTCTGTCAGAAGTTGATGGAGATAAGCATTTCTTTGAGGCAAGCCAGATTTATTTGCAAATACACAGAGTCCTGCTTCCATGAACATAAGAAGAAAAGTTTCTTTGCTTCTAACTTCAAATCTCTTCCAGTCATCGCTCAGTTCAAAATCCTCCCAGCTTTCTGGACTTTTTTTTTAGAGAAACAAACTGGCTGCTCAGCCCATGCCCGGTGCCTCCCCCTGAGCCCGCTCTATCTTTCAAAGGCAATCTTCAAAGGCTCTATCTTCCCAAACTTAATAGGACACAATGTAAAACATACGCACTTACATGCGCCCTTGCTTTAGGTGCCAAGAAGTGTTTATGTGTGAAGGAGCAGTCCCTAACCTTTCAGCTACCTACTTCCATAAAGCAGCTTAAATGTTTTCTCTCCTGCCTTAACTGAAGAGCAGCCTTTATGCCCAAATCATGAAATCTGACACACAATAACTTGCCAATATGCACAGCTTCAGGCTGCGCGCACCACAATGCCAGCCTTTTACATCTGTTTTCCTGTTAGCTACAATCATTTTTTTCAGTGGCTACAGCAGTTAAAAGAAAAAAACCCCAAGATACAGCAAAATCCAAATGCAGTTCTGGATTTGATCCAATCCATCAGAAGAAGCAAAGGCAGCAGAAACACTCACTTATTTAGAAGGCACTCAGTGCCAGGAATAACAACGGCTGAGACCTCACCAGCCAGACTACAAGGTTGCTTTGGGTCACTTTGTGTCAACTTTGCGTCAAAGCTACATTGGGACCTATGCTCTGGGTGACTTTCCCCTCCCACCCACCATCCAGCTAGAAGATCAAAAGTTGGACCAACACAAGAATCTGGTCCATCATCCCCCAAAAGCCAGTGCTGTGCAGGGCTATCTGAATGTGCTCCATCACAGCCCTTTTGGAGTGTGGAGGAGTGCTGTACGAGACCCCTCTTCTAGGAGACCACACTGGTATGGACCAAACTCAAGGATCCCATTTGGTTCAGGAACGAGTAGCTCCAAGACGGACTGTGCAAAGAGACTCAATGCTGCTCTGGGAACAAATTTGTACTCTGTTCCAATGATGCTCTACACTGGACATAGAGCTGAACTTGCCTTTGAAAGAACACAACTGGATTTGCACAGTTCTGTCCTGAAGTAAAAAAAATCCTGCAAATCTGAGGTGGCTACATCTGTTGCTGCACTTACACCACAGTCCTGATAAGCCACCCAGGTATGAGGATTGGCTGTATTTCAAGGTAAGGGATGCACTTCCAGAGTAACTGACAATCTCTTCACACGCAGACACCCCTTTCCACTCCCGCGTCCCTGTCTTAGGTCTCCTGCAAATCCTTCCTCCTGGTTGCTTTGTTAACCCTGAGCTTTCTCAGGGCCTGGACATCTCTGCAACACACTCCCCTGTCCCCAACACAGGCAAACTAAGTTACTCATTTTGCTGCATTGATTGTGCACCATAGGTCTCGGCATTTCTGGACACCAAATAACTATTTAACTACTATTCCTTACAGATTGCTGTATCTTTTCCACTACTCTAGTCTCTGAACAGAAAAATAAATGAAGATTTGGGTCTTCATAAAGGAGCGATGATCCTGACCAACAAACTGCAGATTTGTAGGAGACAGAGAGAAACAAGGCCTTAAAATGTTGGAAAACATCTTAAGTTTCATACTCCAAGAAAGAGATATGGACACCATAGGATAAACAGTGAATATCATGCATGGGTACTGCACTTGAGAGATGTGTGGAAACAGCTCTTAAAGTCCAATTGTGTCAAGTTCCTGAAATCATGTAGGAGCAAATACATGGACCAATTTCCAATGCAAATACTGTCCTTGCTCTGATTTAATCATTGATGAAAATGCAATATACAAACTGAAAACAAGCAGTGGTAACGCATAATGAGAACAGCAAATACAATCCACACTTAATCAAGAACTGTATATAACCTGTATGTTTACCTAAATGCTGTTTCAGAATTTCAGTTAAGACTTTTACAGTATGTCCCTCTGAGAAGCCACTAACTTTTTTTGCTTTTTTACAGGTTCTCCCTGCAAGGATTTGTAGGTATTTGTCTCATCCTATTGGAAACCAAAGAAGCTGAACCAGTAACTTCTCTTATCCTTTTTCTGCTTTTCTTTTTAAAAAAAAAAAAACAAAAACAACAAAAAACCCCCACAAAACCAGACTTTTGCAATAAACCAACTTCCCCAGAAAAAAAAAAAAATCAGTAAAAAAAATGATTGCATGCTGCTTTGGAAGCGGTCCTGAGAAACCACAAACCATCAGTCCCACAGGAGTTATAAGAGTTTAATAATAAAGGCTTAACACAGCCTCGATAGCACATACCAGTACAGTAATACGCTCCACAGACCAAGCCAAACAGGGACTACAATAATACATCGCAACATAAGGCTGTAATTTGGCACATCCTCATACAGAGACTCAAGCTCTGAGGTCTGCATTGCTCTCTTGTATGCATAATCACTGTTAAGTTTCTCACTCCATATTCCTGCTCTCCAGATACTCCAATGGACTCCTACAGAACTGCAACCTATATTTAATAACATTTAATGTAATTTTTACCTCCGGAGCTTGACCAGATACCAGATATCCTGGAGAGCTCCATCACCTGGACTGGAGATGGCAATTACAGTAACAACACTAAAGAATAAAATTTTGATTCAGAGTCAGAATGAAAGGAAAGATTTTAGGTGCTGCTTTTTTACTGCAGAATTAGAAGACCATGTGTAAAGAAAAGGGTCTGTCATTCAGCTGTCTCCCTTTTTCAGCTGAGTACTGAAAAGGATAGGATCAAACAGAAATAGCTATCAAAATTTATTTTCTATTTGAGATCAATATTGTATAACATGACATATACTAGAGAAGGAACACAATGCACAAACCTCTTCATAACTTAGCGATGAGGAGGCCAGCAATAATAAAAACTATGGTTATGTTTCATCTAGTCAGAAAATGAAGCTCACAAAGGCAGTGCCACTCCTAGAAAACATGCTGCTGTCAGGATTGATTTGGTAAGAAGATCTGTCCAAGAACATCCCCTGCCCTAAAGAAAAAGTATTTGGAAAAAACCCCACTCTTATCATGACTATGCAATATTCTGTATAATTCTTATATCCTAGGAATGGAAGGGAACTAAATAATTTCAGTTCTATTTCACAGAGATCTCACTTAGATACCTAAAAAGCATGACCATCCTTCCTCAGATTTGGTAAAACACAAGAACAACTGCCTGCACTTATAAATTGCTTGACAGGGCATCCTTCACTTCCTAATGTTTTGTTCTACTTGCTGAAGACAGATTTAGGGAAGAGCTAAGTAACTTATTCAGTCTAATGATAAATGCCATCCTACTAATTTATTAAGTATAGGACTTTTGCATTAATGTTTGTGTTCCCCTCCACTGCTTGGCTTATTCTACTTTACTAAGTTCTTTCTTCTACAGTACAACTGCTTTTCCTACTTCTCCACCTTTTTCTGAACACAGCAAGATGGCTCCATGCTAAGAACGCTGGTCACTACAAGAACATCTTCTGTACCATGGCCTCAAGGATGCTCTGAGTTACTCCTATTCTTTACTCAAAGCTCAAAGCACTAATTATGACATCCCCTATGCACCCTTTCATGTAGCATCAGCGAAGGTCAAAGGAAACATATATAAGACCACCTTCACTAATAATCTCAGCTCCTACAAATGTGCTCTGTGAAGAACAATCAGCAGTGTTCCCGTGCTTAGACACCACAAGAAGTTACAATCTCAAGTGTATTGTCTGAGCAGTGTTATTCTAACATTTTTCAATATCTAAGATGAGGAATATATAAAGACGACACACAGAGAGCACAGGCACGCTTCCTCATCACAGATGTGCAAGCTAACAGCAGTAAATACAGACTGTGAGTTTTGGCAAGCAAACCATATGAAGAGTTTCAGTCCAGTGCTGTCTGCAACTGATAGGAGACCCAGGTTCAAAGTTCAAACTTATTCCCTTTATGGGAAGGGAAAAGTCACTCAGCAACAGGACACAGATTCAGCAACAGGAAACATCTGATTGTAAAGAACACTTCCAATAAACTCTGGATTTTCTAATTTAATAAATTGCCTTAAAACAAGGCTGCACTACAGTGTTGCCCTTGCACTAAATTTGAATGCCCGTCCTCTGTGCCACTTGGCTGTATTTGTGTCGGTACGGAGATGTGGGAACAGGCTGGTGCTTGTTTCATAGAACATAGCCGCGGGGGAAGATTCACCTTCTTTCGAGAATGTGTATCATTGTGAAATATCACAAGAATGGAAAAAAATCATTCTGATCTAAATATTAATTCACTTATGCACTGTACAAAGGTGGAAAGTTACTGCATTGTTGCTCTAGCCAGCACCTCTTTCTATACTACCCTCATTTATACATATACTACCCTCATTTATACATATACTACCTTTTTAAGCACATAGTACCAAAGCAGGCTGCACAGGTTCTCTCTCCATTTCTGTGGCTGACCCAACAACACACCCTTTTGATTGACAGATGACTTTGCAGCCAAGCTTAGAGTTCAACCCAAATTCCTTGGCCATCCATTCTGGCCGGCCATCAGATCCCTTTTTTGTTTCAGCCTGGAGCCAGCCGATTTCCACACCAGGAAACCAGACGCAGAGTGACGAGGCTGGCGCGCAAGCTCTGCCCCAGGGAGAGCAGACACAGCGGGTTCAGAGCTCGTCTCTGCAAACTCATGGCCAAACTAAAGCACAGCCAATATAGGTAATCTTGCTATAACCTGTGCAACCCCGAACAAGTCATTTGATGAAGTTAAGTGTTTCTTATCTGTAAAAATAAACAATCTGCTTTCTTCCAAAGACCCTTGGAAAAAAGGCTTGAGAACTCAGAGCGGATATAGCGAAGTATTACCACTTGTCTCAGTAATTTTATGTGGCACCAAGATCTATTGGTTACATTGTAAACTACAAAGTAATTCTCTATCAGCTCTCAATTTCCTGTCATTTAACTGAAACTACAACTCCAGTGATACAGAACTTGAAAGATTCATTCTTTAATGAGTTTTTATGAATTTCATGGAACCTAACCAACTTTTACACTTGCTGTTGGGCGCATCGCTCCTTTTCCATCAGGACGTTCGTAATGAAGTGGCAAATTAACTAAGTAAGAAACAACACTCATGTTCCAAACAGATGTATTTTTAAAATGTTCTGAGCATGCCAATTTTCTTTATTCTGCAATGAATGAACTGAATGAAAAGATGTGGTGTCCTGTGCCAGCTGGCAAACACTTCAGAAGGATATTACATTGCTATTGTCTTCAGCAGTGCCCAAATAACCGTTCGGTAGCAGGAAGGGCTGGTATGTTTTGCTCATAAGATCAGAATTTATTTGGATTTACTACATAACTTCGCAGTGCCATGACCAGTGAAGCGCTGGGCACAAGGACAACATGAGGCTTCACTCCAGGCATCCGGCATGTGTAGCTCCTCGGTGTCCGTCACAGCTCCCTATTCCAGGGAAAGGCTAACAGCACCAGCCTCTTAGGTTGCTCTTTCCAGAAAAGATAGACAAAACAGTCGCCAAATGCAAAGGAGAAGGGGAGATCAAGGTGCTGCAGAAGCTCAGTGAAAATATACTTGGCTTTGAGGAACACAAGTCTAGAGAAGGTACAGATCTACCATAAAGTCACAAAAACAAACAGGCCAAACTGTACCAATACAGCTGGTACCCGAGAGGTTTTTTTCTCTTGATAGAGAGAAATCCTTTAATTAATTCCAAGCAGATTTTCAGTATTTTAAGCAGCTCATGTCCTCCTAAGCCAAGTCTTATATTTTGGTTTCAATTATTATTGTAGCACTCAGTCAGTCATACACCCAAATTCCATAGTGGAACATGCAATAAATTACAAAACAGTAAAAATTCTCTCTTCTAAGCTTACAGTCCATGTGGCAAGACAGAAAATGGATATTGGCAGTTGGGGAATTAAACAGGAACAAATGTGAAAAGGTGGGTCAGTAAGATAGTACCAGCTTAGTTCAAGACCATTTTTTTGAGCATCAGTGGTAGTACCAGTCTTAATATGAAGTGAAACCGTATTTTGTTTCTGAATAAAAGATTCACTCTTTTCACCAACAAATACAGGATTTGTGCACCCAAATGTAAAGCACATGCTTTAGGTTCAGAATATGTATCTTATCCTCTTCAGAATGTGTATCTCCAGCTAATACTTCAAAATTATGAATTCTGTAACATATTTATTTTAAAAGAGACACTACTAGCATTTCCTAGATGATCTCTGTAACAAAACACTGCAGCTGTCTTTAAAATTAACAGCAAACTTATACATTGGATATATTGAGGGCATAGGGGAAATTGTATTTAGACTTACCTGTGCATGACTGTTGGAGCTAGCCATTAGGAATATTTAGCGGATAGACCAGCTTAACAACTGACATGACTTATGACTGACACAACTTAAGACAGAAAACGACTGAACCAACAGTAAATCTTGTTATCCTGTGTGGAATGTGTCTAATAATCATTAGTATAGCCATTATTTAGTTCAAACAAGATTACTGGACAGGAGGGTTACAGATCACAACTGATTTTTTTTTTTTTTTTTTTTAATTAAAGCACCTAACAACAGTCATTTGGACATAAACCCTTGAAAATACTCCAATACGTCATTTGCAAACTAAGGTCGACTCAACATAATATTTTGGTGATGCAAACCAGATGTAAACAAAAATTAATTGGCCAATGCTCTCTAGTTGCTTTCAAACACACTTTAAAAGGTGCAAATTGATCTTAAAGTATTTTCAAAGTAATTTTAATCCAATAATACTTACTTCAATCATTAGAAAAATGTAAATAGCATACTCCCTTCAGTTTTCTTCGTTAGTGCTCACTCAGGTAATTTTCATGTAACTTTTGGAATACCAAGCAATTTCCATATCAAAGCCCCCTCAAAACTTGCAAACATTATTGCTCTTTACTACACACTAGCAGCTTGAAACTACAAAGAACACCAAATATCCTTAAATTTGTCCTTAAAAAAGTTCCGTTTCAAACTAAAGACAAACATGCTAAAATTTTTTTATTGGATTATTGCATAGCACTGGCACAAGGAAAATTAATTCTGTATTTTCATAGTGCAAACAAAATATATATTGTTACCTTAGGTATTATAAAATAGAAAGCATTCATAATTAGAAATAAATTGCTTTACGCTTGTAGTATTTTTATTAAATATGGACATGGCCTTTTAACCTTAACAAAGCACAGTTTAAGGACTGTATTAGTGACAGTGTCTTAAACTTACATATACTTGCACAACTGTCAGAGAGCTCTGGAAGGCTGCTGCATGTTATCTTTGTTTTAGATAAATAAAGATACCTACAAGCAATTAATGGCAATTAGGACAACAATTATTTTAATAGCCCGGTCTTGTTTTTATGCCTACTGGAGCCACTCACCCTTTTTTTTCCCCCTACCTCCCCCTGACATGGAAAACCTTTTTCTGTGTATTGGCTTTTCCGAGCTAGCTCTCAGAAACCTCTCCTTCCTCAACAGCAGAAATATAAATACTTCCATCAGGAAACTCACATTCCTGAGTTTGTTTGAAAATGATCTACTACTTATGATATTAAGCCAGTGGTCAAAAGCCTCCCAAAACCTTAAAGCACACAACATCTGGCCCAGCTGCCCGAATAACTGCCAAAAAGTTCATATGCATTGCTTTATAGTGACACTTCTCATCTCTCCTGTGTCTGACCAGAACACAAACAAATGACAGGAAGGAATAAGGTACAAGAGCATATGAGCATAAAACATCTCCTGAACACAAGTGCTTTATAGGCATCTTCTCTAGAAAATGGCACTGTTCTACTTTCTTTTGCATCACAAGGACCCAGACCATTTATTAACGTGGAAGGTAATACTGAACAGAAAGTAATACTGAACAGATCCATTTTTCACTCAGGTTTTTTGCAGTTTGGGGCCAAGGGGAAGTTTGGCAGGCTTTGGTTTTTAATAGCATTGCCATGACCGATTCCAAAATCTAAGGGGGTTTCTGGCCCATCAAATCCTAAAACTCATTAAGTTTCCAAAATGTGCACTAAAATTTGGATGCGAGAGGTCCTGCACAGTACATGACTTTACAGATAGTAGATGTAGACAGAGAGATACTGAGCATATGGTCTTTCAAAGCCAAATGTCTTGAAGAGCAGCTTGTGTGTCTTGTGCTTGGCTTCGCCGTCCAGCCACACTGACTGGTCCACAAAGGGCATTACATCTACAGAAAAGTCTTGCATCGTCCTAAATGAAAACATTGACAGACACAAACCTGAAACAAAGATGTTCCAGAAGTCATCTGTGCATCCTAGAAGGATGCCAAAAAACCAAATGCTATTCTGTTCCCAGAGTATCTGCTTGACTATGAAAGCTCCCATACTTGGAGGAAAAAAACAAACAAAAAGCCCCCAAAACAAAAAAACAAAACCACAGTAACTTTGAACAGTGCACATATAGATTCCCATTTCCTATTATTTTCTTTTACAGAAGTGTTTGATTTGAAGAAAAAAAAAAAGGTTCATCAAAACATAAGAAAACTAACCCAGAAATGGACTAAATACTGTAGGCAGTGCCGCATTTCCATGGGCTGAAATTGCAGAACAATGAAAAACTTATTCAAATAGCAGCAGCAGCGGAAGCTGATCATCACACCACCCAGCCCCTGGACAAATACAGCTGGAGATGATCTAAAGCAAAAGTGTCCCTCTGATCATACCACATACAAAAATACAATGAATCCCTTTAAATTAGCACTTGGCAGAGAAACAAGCCAGTGAGAAAACAAATTTCAAGGCACCCAGAAGGTTAAATACTAAACCCAATGGTTCCAGTCTAGGATCAATGGAATTAAACTCCTGAGCACCTAAGTTATTTCACAAAGCAAGCAAGCCTTCTTTAAAAAAAACCAAACTCATAATTTCCAAGCCAGCAGTGGCTAAAAGCACAACCAAGTTGCCACTCCCCAACAGGGGAAAGGACTGAAAAGAGACCAGTCTCACCTCCAGCTACAAGAACATTTACTGACCAAGGCTAAACTGTATTGAAGAGATCCCTGCCTGTTCAGAAGTGAAGCTTACAGTGATACAAAGCTCATGTGCAGAACTGAAGTAGGCAGTAAATTAACAGAGAACTGCACGCAGATGAGTGGTGTGACCAGGCTCATCTGCTATACTGTGTCCGAAAATCTTGTGGCTTTCCCAAACAGGGTCACCCAAAGTCCCTTGCATGTTTGCAACAAGCAGATAGATAACATTATCATTATTATTATTATTGTTATTATTATTATGCTGGAACAATATTGAAGGAAAGAAACTAAAATTTTCCAAGTTCAGTAGAAAGGTAATAATTGATGCGACTCCTTTTGTTTGGTCACACACATTCACACACGTTTTTCTCAGACCTGCCACAACACGATGTGCAATGATCTACATTGTCCAGTTATGCCCCTGAAATACCCATATTAGCTTTGCTCTTTTGAGTGGTCACGTAGACTTTCAGAGGACTTGCAGGGCCGCTGGAAAACAAAACAAAACAACCCACCCCAAAACCAGAAAACAAAACCCAACCCAAATAAAGACTGATTTAATCAAAATATCAAGTCAAGGGAACAGCTTGCTTAAAAACAGTAATCCAGCATCCAGCAGTACCAGCATCACTGAATCATCAAATGGTTTTGATGAAGATCATGTGAAACTGCCAACTTTATTTCACCAAAAGCTAGAACTTCAGAAATTGAGAGCTGCCAAGAGCAACTCCCATTCTTAAATTAATTCAATTTCCACAAAGAAAACCCACTGTGATCTCAGAAAGACAAACCTTCCACAGCGCTCCACGACAGACCCCATTCCTTCTTAGCATTTCCAGCCACCTGCTTAAGTACGCTCCCAGCCAGCATTTCACAGGCTCACTGGGATTCACAAATTTTAGAGTTTCGCCATTTCTGCATTACTCCACTAGCAGAACTTTTTATAAAAGGCAGCAGTCATTTTATTAACCTTATTCTAAAACAGCTGCCTCATCTAACACAACTTCATTTGACTGGCAAAAAAACCCAACAGCTTGATGTTGGCAGGTCTGGGATCAATTCAGAAATGGAAAATGGCCTCCTCCTGGTTTGTGACAAGCCATCAATGTAGGCAACTTTTTGGCCATAAGTTTGACTGTGAAATTGCCTGCACAAGTAGGGCATTCTACGAATAAGGAATACTGCAGAAGCCTAAGACACCAGTTCACAAAATACAAAGGACTGTTCGTCATTCAGAGAAAGCAAACTATATGTTTCTAAATGGCTTGGGCTGTTGGCTTTTAAAGCCAGGGTTTGGTTGTGGGGGAAGGGGTTCTTTTGGTTTTGCGAGGTTTTTGAACTTTAATAAAACAGCATCTTTCTCAGGCTGGATAACCTTGACATTTTTTCTAAACCATACTAAAACAAACATGCCCACTAATTCTCCCAAACCAAATCACAAGTAATGGCAACGCTAACCATAATAGATGCTATTCAATGCAATACACAAACCCGAGCATCTCAAGGCCAAGGACTCCATATGGAGAAATGCGAGCCAAAAGCAGGATTTAGGGCCAACTTCAAAATTGCACATATGGAAGGGAACTGCAACCACCTTAAGATCCTCACTGCATCCAAGCAGGCAGTTATCACCAGCTCCAGGCCCACAGACACTTGAGAGAAGGAAATGAGATTTATCAGTTGCAGCAGACCACTTTCCCACAGCTGGTTTTAATTAAGCTAATTTGGTGGTAGCGACTAACAGCAAGCAGAGCCTTCTCAAATCACTTTGCAAGTATTTTTGCCAGCACTTCACCATCTGTGCTGACCAGGAATACTGGATACTAACTAGGATGTTATTCTGCAATTCTGTTTGAGCTACAGCATTTAACAGTGGTGTATCCACTCCCCTTAAATATCAGCTGGTACAGCCAGTGCTTACAGGTAACCAGCTGTGGGGAGAAGATGCGGAACTTTAAGAACGGTACCAAACTCCACTGAGAAAACCACTCCTGAAAAGGCAGCTGGATCACTTGCCAGAATCCCGTTATACCTTGGCAATACCCATGCTACATGAAACTTATTAATGACCATGTGGATACTGAACAGATTTTGGAGCTGTAAGGAACAGAACAGCCTATATAATTCCTAGGCTAGTTGTGCAGTCAACTCCTCTAGGACAGTTTTTCTTCTGTGGATGTATACAGGAGAGGACAACTTTACCATGAAGGAATGCATTGGGTATCATCTCAGAACAATCCAGGGTATGGCTAGACTGTGCAAATTTAAGCCCCACTTCCAGGCACACATAAGGGAATGGAAATGGGTATAGCAAGGGAGTCATTCTAATGACATCTAACCAGATGGAAGTTTTTCTAAGGTAAATCTGTGCCCAGCAATCGGAATCAGAGAGACTAATGGCATCAGTACTAGCGGTGGTACATAAGACTGACACACGTAAGGATCAGATGTATCACTAAATAGAAGTTAAGAACATGCCAAAAGGAAATACAGCCTTCCACAGGAATATTTAGCACTTACTCAGACCTGACCTGTCTGGTTCACTCAAGGTACAAATTTCAGATACAAAAATCTCTAGTTCCAATTAAAACATGTGAGCTAGCCAGCTCACCGCAAACTCTACTGATGCCCAAGCCAGGGCAATCACAGAACCAAGCCTTAAGTCACAAACAAGGCAAAGGAAACAAGGGAAATTGTAGGATCCTAAATCTGGGCGTCAGGAGAGCAGAATTCAGCCTATTCAGGGACCTACTTCAGAGAAATCCATAGGATATGCGCCTGGAGAGAAGACAGGTGCAGGAGAGTTGGTTGATTTTGAAGGATGACCTCCAAGCTCAAGAATCACCCAGCCCGATGCGCAGGAAATCAAGCAAAGGCACTGTAAGACCCACACGGATGAGCAAGGAGCTTCTGGCAGAACTTGAACATAAAAATAATGCATAAAAGAGGTGTGAACAGGGTCAGGTGAGCTAGCACAAATATAGAGACACTGCCCTGGTGTGCAAAGACAGGCTTAGGAAGGTCAAAGCCTGCCTGGAGTTGAAAATGGTGAGGGACATGAAGGGCAACAAGAAGCGCTTCTAAGGTAATTTAGCAACAAAAGGAAGACTAGGAAAATGTGGGCCTCCTGCTGAGAAAAAATACAGAAAAGGCCTGGAGGAATGGGCAGACAGATGTCATGAAGTTCAGCAAAGGGAAACGCAAAGTCCTGCTCCTGGGGAGGAATAACTATGCCATACAGGCTGGGTGCCAACCTACTGGAAAACAGCTTTGCAGAGAAGGACCTGGGAGTCCTGGTGGAGCCAGCAACATGCCCCGGTGGCAAAGGTGGCCAACAGCACCCCGGACTGCATGAGGTAGGGGGCTGCCGGCGGGGCGAGGGAGGGGACCCTTCACCTCTGCTCAGCGCTGGTGAGGCACTGCTGGAGAGCTGGGTCCAGGGCAGGGCTCCCCACTACGAGAGACATGGACATGTTGGAGCAAGTCCAGCAAACTAACATGATTAAGGGATTGGAGCATCTGCCATATGAGAGGCTGAGAGAGCTGGGATAGTTTAGCCTTGAGCAGAGAAGGCTCGGGAGGATCTTAGTAATGTAACCTGATGGGAAGGAATAAAGGCGGCAGAGATGGACTCTTCTCAGAGGTGCCCAATGAAAGGACAAGAGGCAATAGGAACAAACTGAAAAGCAGGAAATTCTATTTAATCATAAGAAAAAAACCCAACTGTACTATGAGGGTAAAGATGTCCACAGATGCCTTCTAGTCTCAACTATTTTGTGATTCTGTGAAACACCCTTGTTCTAAATCAGCATTGCAGTCAGGGTTTTAGTGCAAGTACTTCCCCTCACGTTAGACTGATTCAGAACTAATTAAATGCAGAGGAGTCAACTGCAAAAAAAAGACAAACCTTCCAGTCTGCTGGTAATGCTAGGCCAGGCAAGAAGTCTTAACAATGCGTTTCAAGTGAGAACTGAATTTATCCTGAGTTGAGCACAGGATAAATCTAGTAACTATAAGGTTAGGGTTCACTTACAAAGAATTTTCTTCTCAGGATAATGAGATGTATTGTTACGGCTGCTGTTTGAGTCCAGGAGTGAAAATCCAAGAATGATCCTGTTGAGGTCATGACTATTACCCATAATAAATTGTTCTTTACTACTGGCTTTCTAGAGGAGCAGCCATTTAAATACAACAGTGTGCAAACTGGAGTGTTCTGGCCAGGAATTACCAAGTTAGTTCACAGGATCCAGGCAGTTTCTCTGCAGTTGTTCAATATACTTAATGTGACACCCTTTTCCTTTTGGTCTTCTGCTGTTTTAGAGTAGGCTGGCATCATTTGCCACACAATCGGTTGAACAGAAGAAGCTGGATAAGGTAAGCAGCAGAAACAAGGGTTAGGGCTGAAGCTCAAAGAACATGAGTGATGTTTCAAAACACATTTATAACCAGTGCTTAACAGTGTTCCCTGTAGCAAAAGCCCAAAAGCACACCAATACCCTTCTATCCACTCCTCCTCCACCTTAGCTCAACTCCTACCAGACATATCTCTTCTGTTTTCTGCTCCCAACTGACTCCATCACTAAAAGCTACCCTACCATCCCAGAAACATGCAGAAGAATGAAGACAGATTGGGAAAAAAGTTATCAGGGGCCTATGAATAAATTTCCTTCAAGCCTGTCTACAGGTCTTCTCCCAGTGAAATCACTGTAGTACCAGTAAAACAATCCATGCGGACAAACCATAATGAAAGGAGGACTCAGCAGTTGAAGAATTTGGGGCTTCAATAAGCTTGCTACTATATCTACTGTATCTTGTACCTACAAGGGGTCTTTCCTGACGTTATAGCTTAAATCCATTTGCCAAGTGGAAAGTTTTACTCTCAAAGTAGTACTTTTTGCCAGCATAATATCAAATAAACCCGTATTAGGATTCCCTACAGCATAATTACGTTACAGTACTGTTAGAATTCAGCAGTGACCAAACTGAAGGTGTCTCACTCCCATCAGTATTACCAATTCCAACCCCAAATTAACACCAACCTCAAGGTGTACTTACACACTACTTTAGCAGCAAAGCAAAATTAAGGAAATTTTCACACCCTGTGTGGCCTAGCACATCACTGCAACTCCCCCCAGCACAGCTGTGCCAAGACAACTGCTCACGGGGTGGGGGGAGGTTGTAAACCACATCGCTGAAAAGGCATGGGACAAAAAAACCAGCAAAAATATTCCTTAAAAATGCTACTACACAGTTACTTACAGCAGATTTACCACCAAAATCAACATACCATGTAACTATACCCTCAGAAACTTAGATTTGGAAAGCTCAGGTCCTTTCCACAGAACTGAAGTGATCCCTGGCAAACCGGTAACATTCCTTAAAAGCAAGTCTTAAATAACTGCACACCTGTCCACATTCAAATAAAACACAGCTCTCTGGTGAACAGCAGCCAGAGACTATGTAAAAATGTGGTAAATAGAACAGAGGAGGAGAGATCGTTGTGAGGCTGTCCAACAAGAGAGATGGAGTAATTGCAACGTTGTCCCCAAACCATTACTGTTCTTTTTCATACTTTATCTCCAGAAGAAAAACTCTCTGCAAAGCTGTCCAGCATAATCAACACCTCAATCTAGAAAAAAGAAGGAACAGTCTTTCCACAATGCTGAAGGAAAGACAAAATGTATCAGAATACACATCTTTGAAGCACTTTTTGTGACAGCAAAAATAATGAGAAAACATTCATACTTCATTAGGGGATTGTCCACAAAACTACATAGTAATTCTATAAATGGATGGGATGAGAATGAGATGGCAGCCCAAAGATGCCTATGTAATAACATGTCAACGGTTCCAATGACCAACATATTAGGAGTAAGAAAAAAAAAAAATCCGAGCTCCGTGTTAAAAATCTCATTTTTTATCTTACACCAACAGTACCCTCTACTGTTACAAAGCAGCATAGCATAAAATGAAGCCCAGACCTGACCATCAGGAACACCCGATGCATCAAGAACACCTACCGAGTTCTGTTCATTAAATACCTAGTTTCCTGTAAAGATGTTCCAAGTTGGTTGGTTTCTTCCCACTACTGAGCCAGGTTTTGGCTTGGTTATGATGTTAATCTATTTCTTTTCCCAAGACCTTTTTCTGGGATTGGAAAACAACAGATAGTTTTAGCTTTAAAAATAATGTTAAAATTAAACAAAAAAAAAAAATTAAAAAAAAAATTCGAAGGCTATTCTCTAAGGAAGACCAGAGTCAGTCAACACAACAGTAATATTTTCTGGATCTTTCTCTAACACCAAAATGGCTTTTAGATTTTAAAATCAGTGCATCACCCAACAGCCACACATCTTAAAGAAATCCAAATACTCTACCAGAAGGTTCTTCAAAAAGCGACTTGAAGGCTACATCCCATCTGCAAATGGCCTCAGGGGCAACAACACAGGCAGACTCCTCTACCTCCGATATCCTACAACCACCCATCATCCCCACAATGGAAGAAGGACCATCACATTGCAGATTCAGGTGTCCAGAGACAGGGTGCTGGGCCATCTTGTCTAGACTGTGCTCTTACCTAGAAAGGTAGGACTAGATGATCCTTGAGGTCCCTTCCCAACCTAGGAAACATGGAGGTCAGGCAGAGAGTCCCTTAGCTTCTCCTTGGGATGAATTTTCCAGACCCATTCACAGAGGGTCACTGTGAAGCTTCAGCACAAGCCATGAGCTTCAGGAAACACCACCGTCACAGTGTCTAGCTGATGATTTTTATCAGCAGAGAAATTCAGAAACCGGGTGTACATACCGCTCTTCTCACATCATGTGGAAAGCAAGGGGAGGGAGGATAAGCACAGACTATATGAGCACTACAGGGCAAAAAATGCTCCTAAGCTTGATTTGAAGCACAGGCATATTCATCACAGAAGCAACAAGGAAGAAAAGACACACAACAGCAAGGAATGCTCCAGCTAGATTACATGGTTAAGATTGCTGTCCCAAAATTGAACTGTGAACAAATACACTGAAGTATAATCCAGACTACACACCACCTTTCTCCAGAAAAAATAAAAATAGAAAATAAAAATCCTTCAGTATAGAGAAGAAACAAAGCTGGATGATTTGCAGTAGAAAAGAACCCTACACTGCCCGATCTAGAAAGCACATGAGGGCAGGGATACACATTACAGAAAATGTCTATAGAGCCTGAAACTGAAAGAAACCCAACAAAACCTGTTGTCCATAATGATATTGCCAACAAGACACTTCCACCCAGTTCAGTGCCTTTTTCCAAAGAGATGGGAGACAGCAGTCAATTGCTTTTGACCAAAGAACTCAACTTTTAAGATTTGAAGACGGTTTCATGTCTTTCCATCAGAGCAGACTCAGAACATTTTCATACATTCCATAGCAACAGCAACAAGACATCCAAGTATACAGCAAGTATACAAATATTTTAATCTTGGCAAGGGAACACAGTACTTCCAAGCGGACATAATGGTGCTATAATGAGTTATAGTGAGCAGAAAGCTGATCTGAATCAGCACCACGATACTGAAACCCCAACGTCTTTGCACTGAAAAGCATGAACTAGAGCATAACTGCAAGCCACATTTTTCTACTCCACTCATACAGAGAGAGCCTCCAAAGAAATATATTCTGGAGTACCACACTCCAAGAAACATATGCACAAGTTGTAGAGCCTTTAGAAGTAAGAATGATCAGATTCCAAAAAAATTTCTCCACTAGAAAGATTAAAAATCCCAAATCTGAAGAAAATAAGACTGAAAGAACCCTACCAACTAACCTAAAATATATAAACACATGTTGGGGAGGGGTGGGGGAGAAGGAAGGTGAGGATCAGAAAAGCTTGCGATTTACTTGATTGTGGCCAAAATGATTTAGAGCAGACATCAGAAAAAAATCTGTCTAAAGAGAAGAATAATTAAGCATGGGGATAGATTGTCCAAGTTTCCATCACTAGATTTTATAGAGTACTTCTGCCACATGTTGGCATAAAACAATGTTAAAATATTGTTTCTAAAGGCCCAGAGAAAGACCTCCTGCAGTTCTTTCCAAGGCTATTTTCTACAATTTCCTATGAAGGAAAACATTTTGAGTGGCCATTGTTAAAAAATACAGCTTCTAAAATGAGTAGCAATATTTAAGATCAGATAAACAAGAAAATAAACAGTACTAAAAATTAAGTATATTCATCTACACTAAAAAAAGTAAGACAATCAGTTTACAAATGAAGTATTTACTCAAGTATCTTAGAAAGTAACTAAACAGTTATACAGAAGGAAAGGAAACTGCCTTGCAGCAGTTCCAGCCCACTCCCGGTTGTTTTTCCATGTTAGTGAGGCAGACAGGGTAAAAGACACCATCCCTTCCCTACCTACAGACTGTTCAGGACTGCTATTCTCACATCTTTCTGCTGTTAGTGCTTTTTTTAAAAGTTTAAAAATTAAGTTTCACCCTTTTTTAACATCAGCACAGCAATAAGGAGGCTTCTGCCTTATGGGTGAAGACACGTTATTTTTCAATACAGCCCGAGCCCCAAGATGGTTACAATCACAGCAACACGAGTTCTTTCTCAGTACAACTGCCCGGCATTCATGAAGAAATCTGAGACACTTTCAAGCCTGTCCTTTAAGAGAAGCCAAAAGCATTTGCCTTGACGGAGAAATAACATGGGAGAAAAGAGAAATTAAAAATTATGAACTTGGATTTGCTCCTATCTTCAAGATGAAACTTCTAATATACAAGTGCCTCCACATGGTTATAATCTTGTCTGAGAGCACAGCATCCAACATGCAATTGCAGGGGATTTATACCCCACGTGATAGCATAGAACTGTGCTTCCCCAAACATTTTATGGGACCAGACAGACATTTCAGAGATGAGGCTTCACACTGTATGGGATGTAGGAAGGGAACCACCCAGCAATCAACACAAAATGAAGCCTTCTGGAAACATTCATCCCAATAGGTCCCACTGGACATGGACAAAGGAAATACCACAAATAATGTTTTTTAATTAAAATGTTTTATAACGCGTACACTGGCATATGCTAGGAGGAACTGATAAAAGTTATTTTAAGAGAAAATAGCTTAGAAGAGGAATATACTCACTTCTCAACTCTTACTAAAAGAAAAGAAGTTATGGTATTTGTCACTGACAAGCAAGCTTGCATGCTTTGGAAATCTCACCTTTGAAGGACAACAAGTGGAGCTGCTATGAAAAAGAGGAAACCGGTACTGTTGCTGTAGTCGCTGCCGACAGAAAGACAGACAATTGCATGCAATGGCTAAAAGGACTCAAAAGGTTGATGAATCGGCAACATACTAGATCATGGTTGCCACCAGCACACACCTTACTGCACAACTAAGGGAATACTTCAAGTGTTCCTATACCACAGAAAGTTTTGAATCAATGAAGCAACTCATGGGAGAGATTTAAACAGCTTAGCGTGGATGCCTGACTAGAAAAATAAACTGCCTCAAAAATAGTTTGGAAAATAACATCTGTGCTATACTGGAAACTGCAGAACTAGGAGTAGTTGAAGAAAGAAGTCCAGAAAGTTGAAACATGACAGAATAAGCAACACAATTGCTCAAAAGGATTAGAAAATCCAAACACAAGTACACGAGGGAGACATTAAGGGCACTACTCCTTACTCCAAGACATTGCAGTTGCCCCACTCCCCTTGAAGCTGGTTGCAAACCCAAATTTGCAGTCAGTTCAGTGAAGATCAAACCTGTGTTCAACACTCCAAATATCTCCACATTTTTAGTCACAACCCAGACATGCCTATCATTAATAGCTGGCAGCAGCAGTAGTTCAAACACAGCAGTGTTCGCACCCAATCCAGCTATTTTCAGCAGCGCTGCCTTCTCCAGCGGGAGCCAATTACCACATGCATGGCCTCCCTTGCAACCATCATCTTCACACCAGTCCTTGACGTCTGATTACACAGCAATCTGTAACAGCCATCCTCTTCCAAACAGTTCTCTGTTATTCTGAGCTTACTAAATAGCTGCGTGTCAAGTTCTCAGAGCCTAAATTAGTAGTATTGTGCAAACAGCCACTGCCTTTCCTCACTGACTTTCTCATCTATTGAGCTCTGGAATTTCAAGAGAGAGGTCTGATTATCTTGGAATACCCCACTTCTCACACTGCCTTCAGGGCTTCACCTTCTACCTACAATTACATTTATAGAAAAAAAAAGTAGGCATACAGAAAACATACTCAATACCCACCCTGTGAGTCCTTCAGGGGAAGGAAGTGACAATAGCCACAAGCTACAGATTAGGAGGTTCAAACTGGGCACTAGGAAAAATTTCTCTACTAGAGCACCATGAAACTGGTTGCCTAGAGGGGGTGTCCGTTGCCTGTAGTCTGGTTTTCTACTCATCTCTCTGTTCTATACTCCCTTAACAGTGACTGCTTTTGGACTGAGCCTCTTGAGAAGCAAAAGACCTTTGTGTTAGCAACAGCATTACCCATATCATTATTATATATTCAATACATTCAATAGAGCCCATTCAATGTTAAGTGCCCCTTCATTGATCTGACATTTCTTCAGCAAGCTCCAGTACAGGTACCATGCACCTCCAGTGCCACAAATGCACAGTAGAGAGGTGTTTGAAACAGAAGGTGAAATACTAGAAAGTATATGCAATGATTTAACTGACATGAAGCGATAATAATAGTTTAGGAAAAACCAAAACAAAACATGAACCCCTCCAAATGACAATGAGCCCTCTGTCTGAATGCATCACGCCTGGTCTTTAGGGAGGGCCACAGACAAACAAGGGATTGTGCAGACGATCAAACACCAGGGCACTAATGCAAGACCTATGAGGAGAGACTGAGGGAATGAGGCTTGTTAAGCCTGCAGAAGACAAAACTGGGGGGACAAAAGGGCAGCCCTCCAGCACCTGCAGGAAGATTACCAAGAAAGCAGAGCCTGGTTCCTGAAGCGTTGTGTGGTGGGATGATGAGAGGCAGTAGGCATAAATTGAAACAAGAGAGGTTTGTACTGGATGTAAAGAAAACTCTGTTCACCATGAAGACAGTGAAGCATTGGAAAAGGCTCTACAGAGAGGTTGTGCAGTCTCCATTCCTGGAGGTTTTCAAAACCTGACTGGATAAAGACCTGGTCTCACCTAGTAACTGAGGCTGCTTTGACCAGGAGATTGGACTAGAGACCTCCTTACGTTGCTTCCAACTGGTGTTATCCTATAATTTTGTAAAGTTTTGCTCTGTTCTTAAAAACACTGAAAATTTTTGAAAGGTATTTTACACTAGAAAGGATTGGGGCACATCAAGACTAATAAATGTAGGTGTATTTTCCTCTAGATTTCTATACTTGGACACATAATACAAGACGAAAACTGGTTTTTCCCCACTTGTTACACGTACGTGCATACAAATGTGAGCGTATACGGCAGTTACATTTAGTAAAAGAGCTCTTTTTACTACTAAGCCTGCAATGTTAATGGCTAAATGGACCCAGAAAAAAAAATTAATATAAACTCAGGTGGAAGAGAAGTGAAAAGGATTCTGTTTTAAACAACAGAATAAAGATAGAGATGGATGTTCTGCTCCAGAAAAACACTGCCTTCTTAATTAGCTACAAAAGCAAATCAGGAAGGGACCAGTTGATTGGTCACTCCAAATTAGCCTTAATTTACTTTTCAGAATCAAGCTGAGCCAGAAGGCAGAATATTTTTAAGCTTTTCTGAGTTTCAAAACAACAGGGACCAGCATCAACCACAGACTAATTCTGAATATTTCCCAATCCTAATTCCAAATTTAACCCTGCTTTGCTAGAATAAATCTACTTTCATCTTCAAGCTGATCTTGTGTCAGTAGTTACCACATGTGAACCTAACAAGTACAAAGATTAGTTGCTTTCAAAGAGATAATGCAATATGTGCACTTAATCTTTTAGGTGCTTGCAACATAGGAAACATTTGGAAAAGCGCAGCAATTTGGAATAGGCTTCCTAAAAGCGTAGATTTGGAACCTAAAATCATTGGATGTCAATACACAGGAATTCCTCTGCTAAGAGCATCCACTACAAGATTTGGGCAAAAATTCACAGGAAAGGAATATGCCTCTATTCAATCCCATCCGAGGCATCTTTAAAAGAAACCCTTTGATCAGAATATATTTTTTTCCTAGTAAGTAAATATAAAGGAGTTCAATACCTCCTTCCAAATCTGGCTTTCTAAAATCTTGGTTAGTCAGACATTCTTAGTTTTTCCAACCTCTATATAGACATTATTTTCTGAGCCCAGATAAAATTCTTAGACTCTCATCATAATTTCTACCCAGAGGTAAACATTCACTACACTGTCTTCTTAATCACTTTCTAAAAACAAACAAACAAGCCCCTTTGACATTCATTTAGGGCAACTTTACCAAATGTTTCTAGAAAAACTAAATCATTTCCTCATCTTCTTAACTCATTTATGTTTCAGCTAGGCCTTAGGCGTGCTTTTTCACACACTGCCATTAGTTTGGGAAGCTCAGCACCACAGGAAGATGGTACCAGAAGCTTACATATAGGTTTGTAAAACAGTCAGACAAGTTTATGTCAGAAAATCTTAGCAGACACTATTACATGAAAAGACAGCACGTGTATCTCAGGAAATCACAGATCACACATTGCAGGAAGATGGGAAGTGGGACTGGAGAAACAACAGTAAATGCTAACCCCTCCGACAATTTTCTAAGATGCCACGCTACTTGGACCTCCGGTCTGCCCAGACACAGCTGTTCTTACATGAGACTGTTATCAGTGACAGAGGGGCAGAACTTAGCCATACAGATTTTGCCATGAAACATGAAAGAGAGATATATAACAGACGTGCTTCTGAACACAAATTTGTCTTCCCAAAATTTTATTTTGCTTCTCTCTTTAAAGTATGTGAAATTAACTGCAGTAGTTGTTTTAAAAATTATAAACTTGTCATCATCACTTGGCAGAGGACTTCAGCATTTTTAGGTCTTCAGTTCCCATATAAACTCTACCTGGTGAAAAGCAATTCAAATTATCAAATGTGTCTTCCATTCTTTATTCTCCTCTGCTTCAGCATCTGCAAGAAGGATCTCGGGATTAGCAGCATCCAGATTTTCACCACAGCACCAACCCATGAGATAAGAGTACATAGTTTGAACTGTTCTTCTTTCTCCTCAACCAGCAAAAGTCCTTTAAATAAAATGAGCTGTTCTGTAAATAACTGAAGTAACAAAGCCTGGTTTCCTAAGAATTTTAGATTTCTCTAGATTTTCTTCCCTCAGCAATAACACAAGCATGGTATGCAAAACCTTACATCCTTGCGTAATGTCTCCCCCTCTCACCAGGTTCTTTAGGCATATGCAATTTCAAATTAATTTAAAAAAAAAAATCCAGCTATTAGGATAAGGCGCTAAAAAGCCCTTCTGAATAGGAGTGACAGGAGGCAAAACCAGAAACTTGTCACAAGATGGGTCTTGATCAGATTATGAAAATAGCTACTGGCAACAGTAGTGGTCTGGATATGAATAGCAAGATTGCTCCAAATTAACTTACTCTAAAGCAAAATGACTACAACTTTTTTTTTAACGTAGTACTTATTAAGTTCATGCAGGGAATGGCACCTGCCACTTTGTAACTGCAGAGGAAAGAAGAACGCTGTGCTTTTTTGGTTTGTTTGGGGGATTTTGGTTGGGTTTTTTTTTTTTTTTTTTTTTGGGGGGGGGGGGGGGTGTTTTGTTTGGTTTTTTTTTTTTTTTCGGGGGGGGGGTGTTGTTGTTTGGGTTTTTTTTAAATAACATTGATTCAACTTGCAATAGGCTGCGACGTGGCGGGGGCGATGCAGAAGGCGCCTGCTGCCCTCCGGCGGTACCCGCAGCAACCGCACGCCCCAGCCAGCCCCAGCCTTTCCAGCTCGGCCCCTCCACCTGCCTGGCTGCAAGAGTATTTTAGCAAAAACACGCGTTTAAGCATGTCAGCCTGCCTGGTACGGATTAAAAATAACATTTTTCTAAAGAGCTGGAGGGAGAGGGAGGAGAAAGGCTCTGTATTTTCACACTATATCGCTCCCCTGGTCCAGTTCACTATACAAACAAGTTTTCCAGCGTAGCTGAATGCAAGCCAGAGGAGGAGAAGCTGCTTAACCATGGGCTCAGCAGAAACCTTTCCAGCACAGCAAGCCCAGAATTCATTTCATATTACCTACCCTATCACGTTATTTAATCTTCACAAAGATTAAAGCATTTAGAGGGAAAAAAAAAAAATTAGATCAGAGAACCAAGCAAAAAACCTTAATTCCTCAGGGGAAAAAAAAGAAATTAAAAAAAATCCCAGTATCCCATGCAACTTTCACTTCTTCAAGCATGAGACACGATGTGCCTTTAAAAAAAAAAACAAAACAAAACAAAACCAAATCACTGCTTATAGAAACAGACAAGCATAACACAAGAAAAAAGAGAACTTGCTCACACAGGAGGAGGTAATAAGGATACCACAGCAGACAGTTCCAGGTACACTACATAGAGCTCTCAGGGAGAGAGATTTGACAGCAAATATCACACATCTACTAAAAACTTTCACACAAGCGTGAACAACACTTCAAATCCAGCTGGTCCACAACACAAGCAGCAAAGCTGGATGCAGAGTAAATTGTCTCGCAGGTTTTGTCCGGCTCTTCCAGCCAAAGAATGAAAAAATTCAAAATTAATCATACAGATATCTCAAACATTTTTATAAACAGGTCCTTAAAGAAAGAAACCATCACAAGATTAGTTAACACTGTGAACAGGGACAAGGAAAGCTACTTATG